>NC_052355.1:35183153-35250895 GCF_009727055.1 Benincasa hispida | reverse complement strand
TGACTTTTTATATAAAATAATAATAATAATATTATTAAAATAAAAAAGGAAATAAATATAATTACATTTAATTCATTTTCGTTTTATACTATTAAATTCCTTTCCATTTCAAAAGAAAATTAATTCCTGCCATTAATTTCTAATTTGAATAATTTCACGCCAACAATTAAATTCCCGCACTTACACTTTTAGTCCAAAATTCCAAAAATGCCCTCCAACTAATAACAATTACTGAAAATCCAAATAATAAAGTTATTGAAATTACATTATTACTAAAAAAAATGTGCGGGGTGTTACAAATCATAAAGTGTTTGTTCATACAGGTGTTTACAAATTGTAGGATCCTACGAGATTTAGGGCATCAACCCCAACAGAAGTATACTATTCGGTTGTTAATGTCTTTACTTGATAGTTAAGAAACTATGAAAACAATAGTGTCTAATTCAATTGGGGATAAAAAATTGATGTTTGAAGCAGTTTGTGCTTTAGTTATTGCTAAAGAAATTCGTAATAAAGACAGTAGTAAAGGATTTATTGGAGGTTCAGCTTTAGTTGTAAATAATGGTAATGACAAGATAAATTTTGAAATGAGGAGTTCAATAGTAGTAATAAAAAGGGTCACTTCAAAAGTTAGTGTAAAAATCTAGAAGAGCATCTGAAAAGAAAGCAATAAGTATATATAATTGAAATTGATGAAGAAATAGATTATGCATGTACCTGTGTTAAGAGTAACATAGAAAGTAGTAGCCACTCATCTGAATGGACAATTGATAGTGTAGCTTCCGTACACATAGCTTCATATAGAAGTCTATTTACATCTTTGACATTAAGACACCAAGGTCTAGATAGGATGGGAAACAGTAGAGTTTCCAAGACTGTTGGAAATGGAGATATTAATCTAAGATGAGGTGTGGAGAAAAATTAATACTACATAATGTCAAGTTTGTGCTTATGGTGAAGATAAATCTCATCTCTAATGGAAAATTGGATGACGAGGGTTGTTATGGGTAATTCTGTATCGATAAAAAGATGAAGAAAAGGTAAAACCGAGATAGTTAACTAATCCCAAAAAACATACTTAATATCGACAAGAAACAGGCCTGGAGAGTTGCTAACAAATAGAGAGAAAAGGCAATTGAGCCAAGATCCAATTGAACTGCCTTGGCCTTGACCTTGGAGGTTGAGGCCAATTGGGCTTTTGCAGCCAACTAGCCCAAGGCCGAGGAGAATAATCCCTCGCGAGTGGCCGATCCAGATCGACCCTCTATTTTGGAACATCCCCAGAGAGATAAGGAAGACCCATGTACTCCATTATAAGTAAAGCATGAAAATTCTGCAAAAGGTAAGTTCATCTCCTGAATAAAATTGCTTGCTCTAACCTTTGTGTTGAGATTTGGCTTAAACATTGGAGTGTGGCAAACACCACACCAGTATGTTATTTTTCTCAACTTATAAATTTACCATTGGCGACACATGAAAATCAGGTGAGTTCACTTGGTCGGATTTTGCTACAACAAGGGTTATAGTTGTGAGTTTGGTAGTCGCCAGTGTAAATTCATGTTTGGATCCCAGATAGTGGTAATTGGCCATAAATATTCCACACTATACAGATATTGATTTGATGTTGCCAAAAGATTAGATGGACAATGGATGCCAGTTAGAGCTATGGATGGCAAGTGTAGAAGTGTAGTTGAGCCAACAACAATGATAGCCAATTTTGATTAGTCAGATTAAGATCCATCAGTTAAAAAAAAATTGAGAAGTCCAAGAGGAAAAGTGGATGGTTATCACGAACTTTAGTTGTCAAACATTCTAATGAATTGATGAAGTCCTCGAGGCAAGTAAAGGCATCAGATTGGAAGGTCAAAGACAAAGTCTCCAACTTGGCAGTAGGCTTGAAGAAAGAAGTCAAGCCACTTGTAAAATATATCTTTTTCAACAACAGATATTCAAAATTGAAGAAGATGTCAGTTGGTACTACTTAGCTAGAGTGGGAGTACACGATTGTTGTTTATGTCTATAGAACAGTTCCACATAACCTGTTCGTACTTCAGAGAAAGCACAGATGAGTTACAGTTATTTTCTGATGCTTCTATTTTGTTATTTTATTTATTTTACAGGTTTTATGTTGAACCTTGAAGTTTGCCAAGAAGATAAAAAATAATAGTTGTAGTGGGAGTATAATCTTGTAGTTTGCTAAGATCATAAAGTTTCGTTATAGTTAGAGATAAGATCGTCGTTTTGTCTCTAAGTGGGAGATTGTTATAATGTAGAGCCCAAAACTATTTTGACTTCGCGCGGGAAGGGGAAAGAGGGGAAAAAAATTTAGGGCTTTGGGGAATCTTCCCCCTCTGATACCATATTGGGAGTGGAAAAGCAAAAAGTAAATAATACTTTTCTCTCATTTATTTAATGAAGTAAAGATACATTATATAGATGTACAATAAAGGAGAAAAAGGAGCAGTTACCTACTAATGATGATATCAACAAAAATAACAAAAAATAACAAAAACTTGTTACAACTAATAACAACTAACAAAAAATAGCAAAAACTTGTTACAACTAATAACAACTAATATATTGAAAAAAATATAGCTTGATATCAAGGGGTTCTCTTTTTGTTATTTCAAGATACCGAATTGTGGTAGCTATTTGAGAGGGCTTTGTAGCGCAAGTTCAAGGGTTTTTTTTTACAATCTCCATCATAGCAAAATCTGCAATTGTAGAAGACTTGACGTAGTCTTGATTTTAGGGCGAACCGATATATCTTTCTATGTTATTCATTTTTTCCCTTATCCTCTTTATTTACAATTGATTACTTGTTTGACTCTAACTTGTAAAGTGAGAGTTTGAGATATAATTTAGTTTATTCCACATTTCTTTATATCTCACATTCAAAATCACTTTGAAATATATTTTTAATCAATTCTAATTTATTTTAATTTTTTATGAAAATTGCTTTAAAACTATAAATCAAACATTAAAGTCTTATTTGGAAACCATTTGACTTTTGGTTTTTAATTTTTGAAAATTAAGTCTATAAACACTCGTTTCATCTTTTCTTAATCTACTTTACCAATGTTTTCAAAAACCAATCTAAGGTTTCAAAACGTAAAAAAAAAAGAAAAAAATAGTTTTTAACTTCTTTTTGTTTTTAGAATTTAGCTAGCTAAGTATTAAACTCATTTACTTAAAAAACTTGCAAATCATTAGAATAAATTGAGAAGAAACCGATTTAGTTTTCAAAAACTAAAAATAAAAAATAGAATGAATATAAAACGGGCATGGATGAATTTTGATTTATTAAAGGCATATTAAAATATGCCTACAATATGCATCGAGAGATGTATATGAAACTGTACTAGCACAATTTGGCAAAAATTAAACTAAGAAATCCTCAAGAGAGTTTGCTTTTCTTTTTTTTCTTTTTTTTTTTAATTAAAAAAAATTAAGAGAGAGAGTCCACAAGAAGAAGTTAGCAAAAGCAATTTGGCATAATTATTATTTGTTCAATTAGTTTTGCCTTTTTTACACATTAGTTTTGCAAAAATTCACAATCAAATATAGTTACTATTTTTTCACTATTGGTCATTCATATGTGATGTGAGCTTGAATGATAAGAACAATATTAGTTTTTTTTTTTTTTTTTTTTAGACAAATGCATGATTAATCACTAATTGATTTGGTAATATTTCTTATCAATTCTGATCTCATATTTTTAAATGTTTTGTTTCTATAAGTTTTTTTAATTCTCAAACATTATGTTTTAATCTCTGATCTCTACATAAAAGACTATTCAAACCATTGTCACTGAATTTTTCATCATTCATTGTCATAATGAGAAAAAAAAAAGAAAAAGAAAATTGATGTCCTTCTTTCAAAATAAAATTATTTTGAAAATAAATATATTTTTAATATTACTAGCTATCTTGACTTATAATTAAATGTATTTTTTTAATTATTAACATGAGTAGTTGTTTTAGTTATAAATTTTTATTCTAAAATTAAAAAATTATAGGTCCCGTTCGATAATCATTTTGTTTTTTTTGTTTTTATTTTTGAAAATTAAGTATATGAACACTACTTTTATCTCCAAATATCTACATTTGTTATCTATTTTTCACCAACGATTTAAAAAACCAAACCAAAATTTGATAACTAGAAAAAAGTAGTTTTTGTTTTTAAAATTTGACTAAGAATTTAACCATTGTATTTGTGAATGATGTAAGAAATGTGGATAATATAGGTTTAATTTTTAAAAATAAAAACCAAAAACAAAATAGTTACAAATGCAGATAGACATTTTGAACTATTGATAAATGAACTACATATAAATTGAATGAAAAGAATATTTTGATTTTGATAACAATAACTGAACTACATGTTTTCTGAACTACATATAAAATTCGTACATAAATATTCAACATCTTTGAAAACAAAAAAACAAATTAAAATGTTTATTGTTTCTGTTATTTTTACATTAGTGGCATTTTATTGTTTAATTTTTCGTGTTTCATGAAACTTTATATGATATATAGAAAATATAGTTTCACGTTTTATGGGTTCCTTCCTCTTAAAATCTATAAAAATGTGAAAATATGAATGAAAATATAGATATGTCGATGAAAATTTAATATCATGAATCCATCGAATAATGGAGAGAAAAGTTATGGTGGACACTACCTAAATTTTTGCAATTTCTAGAAGAAACCATGGGCTTTAAGGGGCATCTCATGGATTTGATATTTGAAGTCTTAGAATGAGAAGTCCATCTCCAAACATTATTTAATAGGAAAATCGTGTGAAAAGTACAACCATATTTAAAAGAGAAGGTCTAGCATGAAAGAAAAAGAACTTGTCAGTTAGCCACAATGACCTGCCTGCATTTAAAACTAGTATTGGTTAAGACCAACAAAGAAAATGTTATAGATATATATATACATACGAACTATTGCAGGTAAGTCATTTTTGGCTATCACGCAATATTCTTATCATCTCATACTATACCTCTCTTTCTTCTTCTTAAATTCTTCCTTCCACATAATCTCCAATATTTTGAAGTACTCCAAACATCTTTTTAGAAAATATTAGAAGAAAAGACCCAACATGAAAGAGAGAAGTCTATGAAGTAAGCCAAAGATAACTTGCCTACAAATATGAAACAACAAGAGCTTCTTATACCTAGGAAAAAGAAACTAAACTCTCCATTTATATGTTTAGTTTTTTTTCTAATAATAAGGCAAGTCATCTTTGGCTCACCAAACAAACTTTCATATCTTCATGTTAGATCTATCCTCCTCCTTCAAGCTTCTTGACAATTATGAGCATTGGGACTCCAACTTTTATATACAAAAATTTCAACCAAATGGGATGGAAGTTAAAAGTGTGGAATATATTCCCCTATATAGTTGCTTTTATAGGTTGACTAAAATGATGTATGGATTTGCTTTTTATTTCCTTGCCTAAGAGTCAACTCTTCATTTATAACTTCTCTTTAGAAAAAGAAAATTAAGAAAATGTCTATTTCAATCAATTTTACTTTTCTCAACCCAAAATAATATACATAAAGATTTTAAAGATTGAACAATTGGAACATAAGAGCTAAATTAAAGATTGAACAATTGGAACATAAGAGCTAAATTTCATTGTGGTATAACAAAACTTAAAACGTGGTGATATAAAGAGTTTAGTCATTATTACGAAATCGACAATTAAAATACACAAAAAAAGGAATGTAGAGATAGAGAAGATTGACACACAAATATACGTGGTTTACTAACGGTGTGTTAGCTACGTCTGTCTACGGGTAGAGGGAGAACAGTATTGTTAGGGAGAATATTTTCAGAAAATTACATCAAATGACGCCTCTAGGGTTAGAGAGTTTATATAGCGTACTACTCTAAACCCTAGGGTCATAATCGTAAATAACTAAAAATAAATAAATAAGCTAAAACGAGACCCCATACTTGGTTATTCGAAGCGCCAACAAACAAATTCAAGGCATTCTAATAGTCATCTTTTAGATGCTACTTCATCACATTAATAAAGCATGTTGCGTTGAGAAAATTGTAAACATATTGTAATGATAATGATATTTTGAGTGTCAAGCTATTGATATTAGGCGAATTTGATGAAGAAATTTTAAAATGCTGTTTTTAAATATAGAAAAATGATCATAAATATTTACAAAATATAGAAAAATTCTAGAATTATCAAAGATAGATGCTGATAAACACCGATAGACTTCTATCAGTGTCTATCAACATCTATCATTGATAGTTCTAAAGTTTTGCTATATCTTGTAAATATTTTCAACAGTTTTACCATTTGAAATAAATTTTCAATTTTAAATTAATAATGACTAAATTGAAACTTAATATAAAATGATATAATTTAATCATAAATATAATTAACAATATGTATAGATATAGCCTATAAACAAATTAAACTAGGACATTTATGCATGACAACTACACGTTTAAGTTAAGAAGAGTGAATCATTTTGAACAATCCAACCTTAATATTTTTTATACCTACTATTTCTCGTTGACTTAAAAGGACGAATTGATTGTTGCCACTTATAAGAATATATTGATTGAAGTCAACTCTAATTTCTCATTACGTAAAGAGTTGACTTAAAAGAATATATTGGTTGAAATCGACCTTAAATCTCTCAATAAGTTTAGAAGTATAAAAGAAATATCAAACATTACTTTAGTCAATGGTACCTTGCAACTTTGAAGAATATAGGCAAATTCCTTTCACGACTTCCATTCCATTTGCTTCGCTTTTTATAGCTATAAATATAGAGACAATCTAACTCATTTTAATTCAAATACATCTATTGTTTTTTTTAAGATGAAGATATATTTAACATGAAGATATGAGTCTCGTTTAGTAGCCAAAGATGACTTGTCTGTAGTTAGTTATCTCTTAATAATTTTGAATTTCTTAAACATAGAAACTCTAAATTAACTATATTACAAGCAGTCGTCTTAGGCTAATTTGACAGGTTCTTTTCATCATGTTAGATTTTTTCTTCCTAATTTTAACCAGAAAAAGATCCCGAGTTTCTTATCAAGAAAGGATTAAAAAGAGAGGTACATCATAAAAATAAGAGTATTGTTTGATCGCAAAAAATGACTTATCTACTAATTCGATGAACAAATTAGAGATCTTTTTTTTATTATTTAGAACTTATATGAGCTTCATTTTCAAGGCAATCGTTTGCTCTTCTTATTCATGTCGCACATATTCTCTTTGAAAGACTTTGAGTTGAGGACGATATTTTTATCTTCTAGGCTTGTTTTCTCAAATAGCAATCTATAAAACTACATGAAAAGTGTTTTTAACTTGCTATAACATTTTCTAAAATTTTTTGTCATCTTCATTTTAGAACCTTATCTGTCCTTTGTATAAAAATTTGAAATTTTAATCCTACCCCCTCACAATATTAGTTTGTTTATTTCATTATTTTATTAAAAATTATTGATTTTATTGAGAAATATTAAACAAATGACGTATAATTTATGTCAATTATTCACTTTATTGAAAAATATCGAACAAAGTACTGTTTTTAAATATAGAAAAATAAATCAAAATATTTATAAGATATAACAAAATTTTATAACTATCAAGGATAAATGTGATAGACATGAGATAGATTTCTATTAGTGTCTATCAATATTACTGATAAGTACTGATAGAAGTTGTCTATCAATTTCTATCAGCGTCTATCATTGATAATTCTAAAATTTTACTATATTTTGTAAATATTTTCAATAGTTTTATTATTTGAAACTTAAAAGTGCAGTTTTTAAAAGTTCTATTTTTCTTTTCATTTTGTTGACTTTTTTTATTAAAAAGAAACAGAGTATTAGGATTTCAATCTCCAATCCGATATCAATGACTGCTAAACTATTTCCATTTTGAAAAATTGCCTAAGATTTAAATAATGATTTTAAGAAAAAACAAAACAAAACACATATTAGATTTTTCTTATATCATAAATTTTAAAGTTATTTGTAAAATATAATAACTTTAAAGTTTTTAATAAAATATTGTAGTTTTTCAATATATTTTGGCATTTTTTTTTCTTAAGAAAGTTCTCTCCCTAAGATGGATGCCAAATGCTCAGGCATTTATAAGTTCATCCATGCAAAACATTTGAAAATTAAAAAAAAAAAAAAATCAAATAGAATATGAAAATTTGAATCTCCAACTGCAAAAAACGAGTACACATTTATTACTACTAAATTAGGTTCATTTTGACTTCTCTCACAATATTTGGTACTTTGAATTTCTATTGTTTCATAAACAAAATTGTAATTTTTTGATTTAATAATATATATATATATATATATTTTGTAACTTCTTATTCACAATAATACTATTTTCACGTTTCTTTTATATATGCTAGCTAGAGAATAACTGAATTATAACACGGTTATTACAACGTTCAAGTTTTCTCACCCACACGTGCACATACTCTGTGCACACGCACGTGCAGACCGATCTATGAACATTCACTCTCTTCTAAATTGGACAAATCACATAAAACCATCATATGAGTTTACTAATTACTTTAGATATAATGTATTTAGTTCATCTTCTTATAGCTTATGCTTCATTTCAATTTTTGTTAGAGAAAGTTTGTTGTCCATCTAAGTAAAGATCGGTTTATTTTAAGGTTTACTAAATGTTCATTTAAGAAATAAATTTGTTAATTACAATTATATCTTTTAATACGTGTATTTTTGTTACAAGATAACGTTTCTAATAGGGGTGTTCAAAAAACCCGATGTCTCGAAAAAACTGATCAACCCGTGCGATTTGGATTGAGTTATCAACTCATTTAGGTTCTGTTGAGTTCAAATAAATGAAAATTTTATGATTTAGGTTGGTTCATGGGTTTCAAACCAACCCAAACCAACCCCATTATTAACTTTAAAATATATTTTTCTATTACTTATAACACAATTATTTATACATATGTTGATTTTAATTTTATTTAATTTCAATATTTTTTTTAATAATTTATTCTTCAACAATTCTTAAAAATAGTTTTTTTTGCACTTTAGAAAGAAAATTTCCACTATATAAATTGAAATTGAGTTGTTAATCTTAATTCAATATATGAAAATAATTAAATTAGATTTTTATATATTTACGTTTTACTTCTTTTTAGAATAAAATTTTAAATAAATGACTCGATTAACCCAAACCAACCCAACTCAAATATTTCATGGTTGGATTGGGTTGAGTTCATTTTGTTCTATAACCATCCATTGAGTTGAAGAGTATTTGTCGGTCGAGATTTGTTGTCAGGAAAAGGGACCTAGTGTCATTCTTGAGCCACCTGCAACGGCCTTAGTCGATCGAGTAGTTTTCGCTCCTTCTCTTGATCTTCTCTTTCTTCTTATTCTGTTTTGGTTGAGGTGGAAACTCTTCCCGATCTTTTGTCGAAATAATACCTAGACCTAGATCCAAGATCGCGATCAGGAATAAGTGTTGGAGGTTGATTTGGATACCCCACCCTTATTATAGAGGAGAGTTTGGCACTGAGTTGCCCTTGGTTAGGAGGTTGACCCTGACCCTCATAACACAAGGCCTTTTAACTCAAGTGCTAAAGAGAGGTGGGGCAGGACATTTCTTTAGTATTTAGTATAGGAAAGGGGGTATTAGGCTTCAGCTGTTGAGAAGCAGTGGTTCGGCTCCTTCACCTTCCCCATCCTCAAATAAGGTATTTTCTACGGTAGCATAAATTTTTAAAAAGGTGAAAAATCTATACCCGGGCAATTTCACGAGATTTAGCCAATTGTCTTGATCGTGGGATATCATTGCCTCAATTAGTTTCCCCTTTTTCCACACCCAATCAACAACCACAATTCCATTATCATCAAGAGGCCTCCATTGGGATACTCCGAATAAACTAGAGTACATATAGGATACACCGGTGCTAAGAATAAAGGAACGGTACATTCGGTGTTGTGTAACGAACAAAAGACAGATCTCGTCCGAGACAAGCTTGTCATATTTTTATTTTTTTGTATTCGCTATTCCCCTGTCCTCCCTTATTAATGAGGACAGTGTGGCCACTAAATGCAGGCTTAAATTCTTAATATATATCTTTTCAAGATATATATTCCTATATCAAACAAAAATTTTCCTTCATTTGTCATTGTTTCTATAATAAGTAAAGTGAGAAAATAACTTTGAGAGATTTAGGACAGACTATCCTTCTGAAACTTCCATGATTTGTGCTCGACCATAGTTAAATTGATCATTTCAGGGCATACATGGCCTATAAAAATAGACGAGTTGATTCAAAACTTTACCACATTGGCACAATTTTCATATAAAAATGATGTTGATATTATTTTATGCATTTTGTTATTCCGTGTTTAGATTATAAAGTTCAGTTCATATACTGTTAGTATGTAATTAGGTTTTCAAACTTTTAAAAAAAATCTATAATGTTGTGTATAATAAAGTTTGGAATAATATAAAATTAAAATATTTCAAAAATTTATTAGACATTTTTAAAGTTTAAAAATATATCAACCACAACTCTAATATAGGAGGCATGACTTATTATAATTTGACTTAGTCTGTTCAATGAGTGTATAACAGAATTTCCTATATTATAAAAGAAAGAAAATTAAACATGAAATAATTTTTTTCTTCTTCTTTAGTGGGAAGAATACTTTATTATTAATTATTACTTTTTTAGAAAAATCTAATTTTTTTTGGTTCGTTTTCACTTAGATTGGATGTTAAAGCGAAAAAAAAAAAAAAAATTCAAATAAGAGTGAAAACTTAACCCAAAAAGATGTTGGGGGTGGTAAATGAAAAATTATTACAAATATTATGATAATAGATGCCAGTTACATACTCATGTTTAGTGTCCATTAACCATAAGTCATACCCCCATTACTTCAAGTATTGTCCATGTATCTCATGCTTACACACTATTAGTGTCTATGTAATCCATCTTACTAAATTGTCTATAAATAGCGACATTTTGTGGGTTTTGTAAGACACATATTGGTGAGATATCTAAAAAGTCCGGAGAGAATTCCACATTTTCCATTTTTTATAATTTTCTTTATTTAATTTTAATTATTTAGATATTTTATTTTATTTAAATATATTTTATTATTAGATTATATTTTCTCCATATCGAGTTTCATTTGTGCTCCTCAATTTTACAATATGAACTCCTATTGTTTCTCCCGCTAAAGATAGGTCCTAAAGGTAGGTAAGTTTTTTTTTTCTTTCTTTTTACTATAATTAATAAACTAAATGTTATTTTGTGTATTTAGTACATATTAAATTTCTAATATAAATACAATTTTTTGTAATAGTGTTGTCATGACAAACTTTACGAAATTAGAATAAGCAACCTTTGACATTAATGAAAATAATTATTTGTCATGGGTGTTCGATGCCGAAATCCACCTGGACGTTATCACTACAAGAAATCTGTCATTTAGCGACTAAAAATACATTGCCGCATCTCTAGGGACGAAATGTATTTTTCTTCGCAAAGGTTGCGGCGAATACATAAAAAGTCACAAACTTGCGACTATAAATTCTGTTCGTTGCAGTAACAGTCACATAGTAAGGTGCGACTATTGCCATTTACGTTGCACTATACGAGGAAACATGGGAAACTCCGCTGGCCCAGATCGCGACTAAACCTCAATTAATTGGACAGGACATAATGGTACTATAAGGTATGCAACGAAACCACACTTAGTCGCATGATGCGACGATTCGAGCCGTAGTCGCAAATTGTAAATCCTTTCCCCAATTTCCTTTTCTTCTTCGTTTGCCACATCATTCTTTAGGGTTTGGTTTTCTTCTTCTTCCAACCTAAAACTTCACCGCTATTCATCAAGGTTTGTTTATTCTCTCTCCTCTCTTCCATTCACCGTCATTACCATCGGCACGCCTCTTGTAGCCTTCCATTCACCGCACATCATCGTCACAGGTGGGTTTTCTTCCTCATCTCTCTTTATTTCATTTCTATATCCTCATTTTTCGCATCTCTCAGTCTCACTCTCGCAGGTCTTCATACGTTAACGAAAGTCGCAGCTACCGAGAACCTTTATCGCCACTACTGGATTTGTACTTGAAACCATTGAATTCATAGTAGAATCCATCACCGTTAAACGGGTATTTACGTTTATTATGTCTTTTGATGTTTTTCATATCATATTTGAGTTTATTTTGTATTTAAAATGTAATTTGGAGAATGGTTGAAAGTTTTAGCCCCTTGAATGTAATTTGGAGAATTGCTATGTAGTATGTAAGTGTTTGAAGTGAGTCTTGGAGGATATTTTGTATATTCAAAGTGTGGATTGGAAGTCATTGTGTTGTGGATTGATGAGTTTATTGTGTGAGTTAGAAGTCATTGACATTTTGGCAAGTAACGTACAGTTGTGTCTATTTACTTGATTTATGTGACTCCATTATAAGCTTGATTTTATTCTTAATTAAGCCTTATGAAATCTTTTAAGTCCTTTCATTATGTTAAAAGTAATTGATTATTCTTATTATGATGGAACATTAAAAGTTAACATTTTTTTTTACTTTAAATAAGTTTATGATAAGTTTCTATATATCATTTGATGCTTGTTCATAGGATATTTAAGTTTATTATGTATTTAAAATTTAGTTTGGAGAACAGTTGTTAATTAAATTGTATGTATTTGAAGTGAGTTCTAGATGATGCTTTGTGTGTTCAACTTGTGTTTTGGAAGTCATTTTTTGATTGTGGGTTGGAAGTTATTGTGTCAATTGGAAGTTATTGACATCATGGCCAGTTATCTACAATTGTGTCTATATATATTTTTTTTTGAGTTGGAAGTCATTGTGTGATTGTGGAATTGGAAGCATTTGATTATTCGTTAAGCTCCTAAATTAAAAATTTGCAGATCCTTCCATTGTATTGGAAGCATTTGATTATTCCTGTTAATATGGAATGGTGAAATTTATATATATATTTTCACCTATTTTTGTTTAATTAAAACAAGTTCATGATAAGTTTCCATATATATGATGTTTTTTTTATAGGATAAATTATGGATAAAAGTTAGATTAAACTACGAAATAAACTATGCAAATAATATACCGTTGGAATAAAATCATTTATTAGTTTGGTAGAGAAGCAAGTTATAATAGGCGGTTTACACAGTGTCCATGTAAAAAGTGTCAAAAAGTTATAATGAAACGGCCCCAAGATGTAGAATATGATTTGTACACATATGGAATGGCTATCACCTATGATAAGTGGATATACCATGGGGAAAAACCAGATTTGTCCTTTTTGAAGGCTATTGGAACAGATAAAACACATAATGAACATGTAGAGACATTTCGTCAAAATTTAGATAATGCAAGTGAAATGCTCGAACTCTTTAATGATTTGACAATGGGGGAAACATTGAAGTTGAACATCATGGTGATGAAAACTCCACTGAATTTGAAACAAGCGAGAATATGGGAGATAGAAGTAATAAGTTTCAATAAATACTTGATGAGGTTAATGAAGAATTATACTTTGGATGTAGTAAGATTTCTACGTTACTTTTTCTAGTGAAATTATTGCATATCAAAGTACTTAATCATTGGAGCAATAAGTCATTTGATATGTTATTAGAATTACTTCAAGAAGATTTACTCGAGGATACAAAAAATACTAAAATCTTATTATGAAGCAAAAAAGGCATTGCGTGACTTGGTTTTAGGTTATACATGCATACATGTGTTGGGTTTTATATCCTAAAAACTAGCAGTTTGTAAAATAATAAACATTTTCTATTATCAATATACTTGTTATTGATCTCATAAATTGTATAAAAATCTAAATCCAATAAACTAAGACCCATGACTATTGTATGAGTACTTGAACTATATGTGGAGACATAAGAGTGGATCAGGTTCGAGTAAACAGTCAAAATGATCCATGGTACATGAATAAGGTTGGGTACCTTATTCTAGTAACACCATTGGATACAGCCTACTCTGTAGTTGTTACAAAGAGTTGTAAAGTGTGATATACGATGTGATCCTAATTCGTACATGTTATGACATTAGGAGTGGGGAGGTCCTAAGCAATGAGTTTGCATAAAATCAAGACCAAGAAATAAGTTACTCTTACTTTATAACATTGTTTACTGTTTAAGATTGATTATTTCACCTAGATGACCTAGGTAACTCAATCTTAATCCTGAGCTAATTATGAACTCTTGTTTATTCAGGATTGCCCTTAGATTTGCATAGTTGAGGGTTGGCTCAACAGCGCCGGCTCAGTAAGACTCACATTTCAGGGGTAAGACCGGATAGATAGCCGGGGACGTAAGGTGCAAGACGGAGTTCACGCCTACCCGATTTAGGGATAGGAGAAAGGTTGTTCTCTCAAGTACTGAATCCAGGTCTTGAACAAGGGGCCCCATCCTCTCACTGGACTGAGAGAGTTTGGTTTAGTGATTGGATCACAAATAATTAGAGGATTAGTAGGGACTTGAGGAATAAGACGTAATCTCGGGGGTAAAATAGATATTTGACCGAATCGTTATTACGAACAACTTGTGAAGGGTCGACTTGCTGATTATGATTAAATCATGTGGACATAATATATCTACAGTGAGGGGAGTACAACTAAGGGCTTTAGTAGAGTAATCTATTAGTTAACGAATGAGAATTTTATCTAATGAGTTTAGCCAATTAATCTTAGATCGTTGGAGCCCATGATCTGTAGGTCTGCGAGGTCCCCCTACTAGCTCGTAACGGACTAGCTCTAGAATAGCGTGATAAATTAATTTGAAGTGTTCAAATTAAAATTAAGGGAATTGGTAATTATATGAGATATAATTAAATGTTTAATTTGAGAATTAAACGAAATAGGAGAATTTATATATTTAAATATGATTTAAATATATAAAGATGGATATGTGTTAAAATTAATTTAATATTTGATATTAAATTAATTAAGTTTTATTTAATAATTAATTTATGAAATTAATTAAATTTTATTTTTTAAATCAAAATAGATTTTTTAAATCAAAATTTTGATTTTATGATAAAATTGAAAAAAATAAAACAAACAAAACACATAAAATGGAAAAAGAGGTTTTTCCATTACCATCACCAAGTAGCTCACTCAAATGGCATTATTCTTGCCTTGTCTTCTCCAAGCATGAGCTGCAACTTATGCAACTCTTATCTTTTCATGTTGATCTGAAATATAATGAAGAGATTGGAGTGAAAATCGGGCACGTAATCTATAGAGATTTTGAGAGAAAATTTGGTTTGAAGAAAGAGTTCTTCAACTAGTTTTCTACAGTGAGCATATCTTCTTCATCCCTTGATTCAAGCTTGTTTTGAGTCCCACAACTCAATCTAGAGCACCAAGAGAATAATGAGGAAGATTTTGAGGTGGTTTGCAACAAGATTTGGAGAAGATAGCAGCTGGTGAAGGAGCTTTGAAGAAGTTCTACAAGAGGTATGTCTTGAAACTCACTTGTTTCTGCAAAAGCATGCTTTATATCTTGTCAAAATTAGAGAATTTGAGTGATTAGATGATCCTTGTGCTTCTGCTGTTGCTGATACAATCCAACAATTGGTATCAGAGCATCAAATAAGCATTCAATTTAGTTAAATTTTAGTTTGGCGGGTGTTTTATATGAGAAATATGAAACTGATGCATTTGAAGGAAATTAGATTCAAGATTTCCATGAGCAACGGAACAAGACTATTCCAAATCATAATTATAATGAACAATACATTTATAGTCGACTTCAAACAAACAGTTATACAATTCATACAGAGAAATTACAGCATGAATAAACTCAAATGAACAGAGAGCAAACTCTGTACAAACATAGGTAGAAGCGTCTCCACGCTTCGTTGCGCACGACCGCTCGAACAATAGAAATTTCGAACGCTCGATCTGCACGACCGCAACACTACAACAAACACAGCACGAACACTTTGCGCTCGTCCTCAATGATCGCCTCGGTCACGAACTCCTCAGCAACACGAACGGCCTCCAGAAAACCTCGACGGTGTCGAGTTGAGTCTGACACCACCAACAAGGCGACCTTGGTATTCTCAGTGTGAGAATCTAGAAGGTGGGCTCTATTGGGACTTGGTATGAGGCAGACGAATGGAGGAAACAAAAATCGCGTACATGACTAGGCAAGTGGAAGATGGCGAAGACCTATCGTATAGGTCGATGCCCAATCGTTTAGATAAAGCTAAGTGATCGTCTAGCAAAAGCTATGCGATCGTTTAGCTCAGTCTGTCGCCTACAGACTCTACACGATCGTATTCCTTGGGCCAGTGATCGTCTAGCAAAACTATGCAATCATTTAGTAAAAACTGCACGATCGTTTAGCTCGCCACTACATGATCATTTAGCTCGCCCAACCGTCGTTTAGTAAATTCGAATTTACTTGGCGACTTCGTGAGTTTGTTTTGCGTGAGAGAGAAAACTCAAAGAAAACTTTTTAGCGTTTTTAAAACTTCTTTCAAAAATAGGAAAACCATTTTCCTTTTAAACTCACGGTTACCATGATTCCAATAACCACCCACTCACTTGGTTATTAAAGAAAAAGAATTAATTAGTCCATAATTAATATTATTATAAATATAAATGATAACCAACTTATCATACTATATTTATAACCTATAGTTTTAATATTTCATTTCATGAGCATATAAACCATAGTTCTTTTTCAATTCCATGGTACTTAATGTAAATCTCATTTACATCAATCCTCCACTAGATGTATCTTATACATCAAACTGATTATATCATATATAATCAAAATACCTCTTTTCAATTTGAATATTTCAAATCAATACCAAGATTGATTCTCAACTGAATCAATTGAGCTACCAAGGGGACCTCAGGACTCTGAGCTCGAAGCTCCAATAGTACGTGAATAACTGACTAAACTCTTTAGTCACGGGATCCACCATCTGTTAACTGCCAGACACTCTACTAAAGACCGACAACTGAACTCCTCTTACCACAGATATATTATGTGTCAATCTTAACCAATCAGCAATGCGGACACCCTTCACAGATCGCTCGTAAGTAAAGCTGAGCCAATAACCGTTATGCCCCTGTAGTTACATTTGTCTCCTTAAGGATCACTGATCCCTCCACTGAACATAAATCATAGTCCTACTATGACTGAGTCTTCTCTTCCAAAGAGAAGCTGTGGCCACTATGTTCAAGCCCCAGAATCAGCCCTTAAGGGAGCAATCTCTCTACTTATCACTACTTTAGGAAAGAAGTGAATTCCATATTGTGAATTGAGTTCTCAGCTCCCAGATCAGACAAGTCCCCAAAAAGGTAGGCATGTTAAGTTGGCAATCTGGCCACTCTCACCCATACTAATCAAAGAACCACCCTTAAAGGCAGGAGTTCAAAACACTCAGGATTGAGGTTGTGTCACCTATGGTTGTTTAGGTGAGATGTAAGTCTCTATTTATCAAAGGTATATACAGAGTCTAGTCATCTCGTGGTTCAGGTCTTATAGAAACTCCCCCACTCGCACGTCTCCACATGAATGGTTAGGATCTACCATCTGTAGTAGTTTACAACATTTGTAAACTTCTATAAAGCGGGTCGTATCCGTAGTGTCACCAAGGTCATCAGGATCAAGTATCCCACCTTAATCCTTATACTACATACCTATTTAGGTTATTGATAATGGGAAGAAATGCACGTTATCATAGTGCTAAGATCTTAAACAATGTTGGGTTGCGTTGATGAAATATATTACTTTGCGTCTATTAAGCATCAATTTCGTAATATTGTGGTCGCATGCATTCAACACATTAGAACTATTGATTTTTGTATTTTTGTGCAGAAGATGCGTTAACGCAATTCAAAGATTGCGATCATAGGAATTCATTGGTCGAGCGCAACTTCACTGCAAGGCTTTACGTTGATCGTGCTCGCAAACATTCGTCCGAGAAGGATCGCTGCAACTTGGTCAGCACAACATGGTGGGCGCATCTGGGTGAAAGGCCAATTAAGAGCGATTGGACAGAAAGTTGATGACAGTCGAATCCAAATTAAGTTGATAATCGATAACAGTCACAAAGTACATTCAGCTTTATCGGTAACAATCATTCAGCGCATCAATTAGGAATTAAAGCTGTCCCATTTGTACAACCGAGAGAGAGAAGCCACCTTTCACCATTGATGCTCTATAAATACCAAGTGTATTCTTCAGAAAAGGGGTTCACCGTTCACCATTTTTACGAGCAGTTGACGAGTTAACCAGTTGCTTCTGTTCATAATTTTCTTTCCATTTTAAGGGAAGAAGAGTGGTGGTGCCGGAGATCGTTCAGGGAACTCGAGAGAAAAGCTTGGGGCGTAAGAGCAGAGAGTGGGCCGACTCTTGTGAGAGCGAGAATATCTTTAGAGCACGAGTAGAAACAGTGTAAACGCCTGGCAACAAGAAATTACTACCAGGCTCTTTATTATACTTGCATTGTTATTTGTACTTCATCTTCAAATCTATTCAATGGAAGTTCTATTTCTATATCTGCTCACTCTCTTAATACGCATGAGTAGCTAAACTAGTTGAATGGGTTGAGAAGAACTAAGCTAACATGACCTAGGAAGTTCATTGCTTGCGATTGTCTTGTTTTATGCTGTGCAAAATACCCTTTAGAGTTACTCGAGAGAGAGTCTAAAGAAAGAACCTAATGTCTCGAGAGAGTTAGGTTAGAATCTGGACTTGAAAGAGCAAGATTAGGCTTGCATAAACAAGAGATAGGGACTTAGAGATAAGCTCTGTTTGTCAACTTGCATCGCATGCATCCTAGGAATAAGAATGATATTATATGGTCGCATATTTGTGTGGATGTCATTTTGTCATCGCATAATAAGGAATAGAGGTTTATGTGTAAACTCTGTAGACTTATCGCATATATATCGCATGTGTTCTAGCCTTAGAAGCCGTGGTATTCGCTCCGAGAGGTTGTTTACTGTTGTATGCATGTTGCATGATTGCAAGCATGAACGCATTCTAGGGAGTGTTAGCCGAAACCTTTCTCAACCCGTTCACCACATATTCATCGCATTTTCCGTTTACCAACATTTTTCAAACTCGGGCATTTGTTATTTTTTTTAATCAACGCAATCAACAAACCAAACCTTTTATTTATTTTCTCGATTATTGCAAAGTTTTCATGCAAATTACCAACGCAATCTATTTTCACAAGTCCCTGTGTTTGACCTTGGACTTACCAGGAAACTCAGAGGAATTTACACTTGAATTCTGCTGGGGAAACTTGAGTGCACAATGAAATTCCATCAACGCATATCATCCATATTTCCACTTCATAAAATTCTACATCAAGTTTTTGGCGCCGTTACCGGGGACTTCGACAAAATAGTTTGTTAACGGTAATTTTTTTTCGATTTTTTTTGCAGAACTCTCAATCTCTGGCGAATTACGACCTGGAGATTGAGAGGTCTTTTAGAAGAAGATTAAGAGACCGCCAACAACAACAAGAAAGAACACCAAGAATGGTGTAGCAACCGGACGCAAGGGCCGCTAACGCAAATAATATAATGGCCAACCCCATCCTTTTGGCGAATGACCACAATAGACCCATCTGGGACTATGCGTCACCTAACCTCTACGATTTCTCTCCAGGAATCATGAGGCCGGTGTTAGATGGATCGAGGTTTGAAATGAAGTCGGTAATGTTACAGATGATCCAGGCTGCTAGGCAGTTTTGAGGAAGGCATGGCGAAGTGTTGTATTGCTATGCAATGGCACTATACGATCGTGTAGCTTCGGGTGGTAGCTAAGCAATGCGATGAAGAGCTATATGACAACCTTGAGCGATTACTTACCACGATGGTTTACGTTTGATCGGGAGCTAAACGATGCGTTGAGTTACTAAGCGATAGCACTATGCGATCGTTTACCTCTTTGCGGCAGCTAAGCAGTGCGTCGAGTTGCTAAGCGATAGCACTACGCGATCGCATACCTTTGTGTGACAGTTGGGCGATGTGTTGAATGCTATGTGATCGCATTAAACGATCGTTTACCTTTTGCGCGTGTTAAACGATCGACTTCATACGTTAGACGATGGTGCTAAGCGATTGTGTAATAAATTGTCCGTGCTAAACGATGGACTTGCATAATAGTGTAAGACACTAAGCGATCGTATAGCTTCCTTCGGCACTAGACGATGACACTATGCGATAGAAGGTAAATACTACACGATCGTGTAGCTTTGCTAAACGATCAATCATTTACTAAACAATCAGGAAAAATGCAAGACGATGGTTTTCATTGCTAAACGATGAGACTTTGCAAGATGCTCAACATGTGCAAGGGCTGTCGGTTCGACCGATTCTTTTGTGGTCTGGTCCAGTTCAGCTTCAAATGGTTCTTGGCTGGTTCGGTTCAGACTTGGCTTGTCCGGTTCAAGCTACTTGAGTTCGTTTTGGAGCAGTTCGAGCGATCCGGGATCGGTTCAGAAGCTGTTTTGTAATAATTATGTTATAATTAAATAAATTTTGTATGTGCATATAGTATGCTATTTAGATTTAAAATCCCACCATAGGAAGCATGTTACATGCCTTGAAAGTATGTTATAATTGTTATAGTATATAATATGCATGTTAGGGTTTCTCTTATTTAATATAAATGTTATATTAAATGTGGAACGCCTCATGTATGTTATGGATGTTTAGCATGTTTAAAGTTTTATAAGTTGTTATAAAACTGGGTTAGACATTTAAAATCTATAAATAACAGCTGCATGCTCACGTAGGTTGACCACCTATTTTAGTTACTTATAAAACCTAGGTTACAAACTCAACCAGTATATAATCCTGTCTAAGGCTGGGGGTACTTAAGTTGATGGTTTACGGAACACCTCCTACTTGGGGATTATGGCCAAATAATTGAGCATTGGTAATCGATTTTATGAGCATACATGAGTGATGTGAGGTAATAAAATGGTTTATCACCTAGACATCAGGTAAATCCAATTATAAGAGTTATAATTGGATAAACCACATAGACTTAGGGTTGTTTTATTAGCCAAAAAGAACCTAAGTATAAATCTACCTAAATAAAACACTTCAACAGTAGTTTAATAACTTCTATATGATAGAGTTATTAGAAAAATTCAGTGGAAGATTAATAACATATATGATACATTATTTTTAGCTCTCACGTCTCTAAGAGTTCACAATCTAGATTTAAGCGGTACTTCGTGTCACCCTGAGAGTGACCTCCATTCGGAAAGTATTTTTTAGCTTAAATCTAGATTTTCGTGAATAAGAGGAAGTTGTTCAAATATAAGTCTATTATATGATAAATAGATTTCAACTACCATGTCTCCACATAGTTTACACTGTGAGATTCATATGACGCTTCGTGTCACCCTAGGAGTGACCTCCCTTCGGAGAGTGTTTTGTATGAGTCAATATCAAGGTAAACGAAAGAAGTAGTTCATAGTAAGTGGGTGAAGGATATGTGTTAATATATCCTACGGTCTCCTCCATTAGTCTGAACCGTGAGATTCCTATGTTGCACCTGCTGGTTAGCTTTAAGCGGCCTTTTGCTAGTCGTTTAGCGACGACTATCCTTACGGAGGGTCGTAATATAGGATTCAGAACAACACAAGCTTCAGTAAAATGAATAGGGTCTTATAGTTCCATCTTGGATGTTGTCTTTTATTTCGGAGGCAAATTCATACCATCTTATAGGATCTAAAAATAGCAGGTCATACTTATAAGAATTACTAAGTTGTTAGTAAAGATCTTGATCGAAAACGATAACTAAACGACTATAGGAGTAAGAATTATTCCAGAGATAGTGTTTGGTCAAAATTATTTGTTTTAGTGAAGGAGTATATGACTGCCCCTCGGTAGCACATATTCTGACTCACTAAAATATCGTTGCAAATAAATAATGGTTATGGTACATTATTACTTTTATCTAAAACTTGATTTTGGATTTAGTTACGATTTACTAATTAGAATTTGTTTGAATTTTATCAGCATGTCGAATTTTAGAATACTCACTTTTGACTTATATAATAGTAAAATCAAATCAACAAACAAATTACTAGCGGTTGATTACACCAAAAGAGTTTTAACAGAGGATTGTCCTCTATCTCCCAACTTATCTAAAATTATGAATTATGTAGATGAGAGTGTTAGATTCGAACAACAAGATAAATATGATCTACTTGTTATCAAAGCATGTTTAGTGAAAGACGATAAAATCTGGATAGCTGATTCAGGTGGCGCTAATCATGTATGTACTATCTCATAGAAAATAAGTTCCTGGAGACAGTTGACCGAAGGTGAAACAATCTTTAAGGTAGGGACCGGGGAGATTGTTTCAACCAAAGCAGTGGGAGATATGAAGTTATTTATAGGAGATAATTATTTGAAAAATGTATATTATATTCCTTCTATGAAAAAGAATCTAATATCTGTCTCTTGTTTGCTAGAACAAAATCATAAAGTTTATTTTGAAAATGATGAAGTGTTCATCGAAATGGAAAATAAACAGATTTGCTTTGTAAAATTAGAAAATAACTTGTACATGTTAAAACCAACTGAGGTCAAAGTTGTTTTGAACATAGAGATGTTTAAAACTGCTGGGACTCATAAGAAAAGGAAGATTTCTCTAAATTCCTATCTTCGGCACTTGAAACTGGGTCACATAAATCTCAATAGGATTGAGAGATTGGTTAAGAATGGTCTTTTAAACAAGTTGGAAAGACCAGTTTTAACCACCATGTGAGTCCGTGTTCGTTTCGAGGGTAAGAATTACAAAAAGATTTTTTTTTTTGGAAAGGTGGTCTTAGAGCCAAAAAAAATTCCTTTTTTTTTTTTTTTTTTTTTTTTTTCTGGAAAAGGTCTTAGAGCCAAAGAACCCCTAGAGCTGATTCACTTAGGCCTATGTAGGCCTCTAAATGTTAGAGCAAGAGGAGGGTATGAATATTTCATCAGTTTTATAGATGATTATTCTAGGTCCGCGTGTTTACCTAATGCACCAAAAGTCTTAAACTTTTGAAAAGTTCAAAGAGTATAAGGCTGAGGTTGAAAACCAATTAGGTAAAAAGATTAAAACGCTTTGATCAGATCGAGGTGGTGAGTATATGGACATAGAATTCCAGAACTATTTGATAGAACATGGAATTTAGTCTCAAATCACAGGCCCTAGCACACCTCAGCAGAATGGTGTGGCAGAGAGGAGAAACAGAACCTTGGACATGGTTCGTTCCATGATGAGTTACGCCCAGTTACCAAATTCTTTTTGGGGACACACAGTTGAGACTGCAGTGTATATTTTTAACATGGTTCCCTCAAAAAATATTTCTGAAATATCTTACGAGCTCTGGAGAGGACGTAAAGAAAATTTATATCACTTTAGGATTTGGGGTTGTCCAGCACATGTGTTGGTGCAAAATCCTAAAAAGTTGGAACACCGTTCAAAAGTGTGCCTATTTGTAGGCTACCCAAAAGAAAAAAGAGGTGGTCTCTTTTATGATCCTCAGGAAGATAAAGTATTTTTATTGACAAATAAAACCTTCCTAGAAGAAGATTATATAAAGAACTATCAACCTTGCAGTAAGCTAGTAATAAAAGAAATGTCCAGAGAAACGACAAACATATCAATAAGAGTTGTTGATCGGGCAGGTCCTTCAACAAGAGTTGTTGATAGAGCGGGTTCGTCAACAAGAGTTGTTGATGAAACTGATACTTCACATCCTTCTCAAGAGTTAAGAATGCTTCGTTGTAGTGGGAGGGTTGTGCAACAGCTTGGCCGGTACATGGATTTAACTAAAACTCAAATCATCATACCAAATAATGGTTTAGAGAATCCATTGTCTTTTAATCAAGCAATGAACGATGTGGACAAAGACCAATGGATTAAAGCCATGGACCTTGAAATGGAATTATGTATTTCAATTTTGTCTGGGATCTTGTAGATCAACCTGAAGGGATAAAACCCATCGGTTGTAAGTGGATATACAAGAGAAAACGAGACCAAGCTGGTAAGGTATAGACCTACAAAACTAGACTTATGGCAAAAAGGTTTACCCAAAGAGAAGGGTTAGATTTTGAAGAAACCTTATCTCTAGTTTCCGTGATAAAGTCTATTAGAATACTCTTGTCCATAGCCAAATTCTATGATTATGAAATATGGCAAATGGATGTCAAGACAACTTTTCTAAATGGCTATCTTGAAGAGAGTATCTATGTGTCTCAACCAGAAGGGTTTATACAGCAAGATCAAAAGAAAAAGGTTTGTAAGCTTAATCAATCCATTTATGGATTAAAACAAGCTTCTAGATTCTGGAATATGAGATTTGACGCTGCGATCAAATCTTATGGCTTTGAACAAAATATTGACGAACCTTGTGTATACAAGAAAATCGTAACAAAACTGTCGCTTTTTTGGTGTTGTATGTTGATGATATTCTACTCATTGGGCAGGTAGAGTATCTAGCTGACGTTAAGAGATGGCTGACTTCACAATTCCAAATGAAAGAATTGGTAGAAGCACAGTATGTTCTTGGAATCCAAATAATTCAGAATTATAAGAACAGAACATTAGCATTATCTCAAGCATCTTATATAGACAAGATGATGTCTAGGTATAAAATGCAGAATTCCAAGAAAGGATCTTTACCTTCCATGCATGGAATTCACCTGTCTAAGGAACAAAGTCCTAAGACACCAGAGGTTGAGGAGATGAATCGAATTCCATATGTATCTGCAGTTGGGAGTTTGATGTATGCAATTCTGTGTACTCGTCCCGATATATGCTATGCTGTAAGAATTGTCAGTAGATTTCAGTCCAATCCTGGTCATGACCATTGGACTGCTATTAAAAACATTCTCAGGTATCTTCGGAGAACGAGAGATTATATGCTCGTGTATGGTCCTAAGGATCTTATCCTTACTGAATACACTGATTCTAATTTTTAGACCGATGTTAAATCGAGGAAATCAACTTCGGGGTCAGTATTCACTCTGAACGAAGGAGCAGTTGTGTGAAGGAGCATCAAGCAGAGTTGTATTGCAGACTCCACAATGGAAGCTGAGTATGTAGCTTCAAGTGAAGCAGGTAAAGAAGTAGTATGGCTCAGAAAGTTCCTGATAGATCTGGAAGTAGTTCCTAATATGCATCTGCCTGTCACTCTCTATTGTCACAACAATGGAGTAGTTGCAAATTCAAAGGAACCAGGAAGCCATAAAAGGGGAAAGCATATAGAAAAGAAGTTCCAAAGCATATAGAAAGGAAGTACCATCTCATCAGGGAGATTGTACACAGAGGAGATGTCATTATCACTCAGATTTCTTCCCAAGACAACTTAGCTGATCCATTTACGATGGCCCTCTCGGCTAAAGTGTTTGAGAGTCACCTAGTAGGACTAGGTCTACAAGTTTTGTATCACTAGGGCAAGTGGGAGAATTTGTGGGTATTGTAATGCCCTAGTTTATTGTATTTGTACATTTTATTCTCTCCATGTAAACTCAGCATTATATATATTTGTATATATTGATCCACTGGAGTTTTAGTCCAAGTGGGAGTATTGTTAGGTTTTATGTCCTAAAAACTCGTAGTTTGTAAAATAATAAACATTTTCTATTATCAATATACTTATTATTGATCTCATAAATTGTATGAAAGTCTAAATCCAATAAACTAAGACCCATAACTATTGTATGAGTACTTGAACTTTATGTGGAGACATAAGAATGGATCAGGTTCGAGTAAATAGTCAAAATGATCTATGGTACATGAATTAAGGTTGAGTAGTACCTATATTCGGTAACACCATTGGATGCGGTCTACTCTGTAAAGTTGTTTACAAAGAGTTGTAAAGTGTTACATACGATGTGATCCTTAATCGTACATGTTATGACATAGGATGTTGGGGCGTTTCCTATGCAATAAGTTTTCATAAGATTAGGGATCAAGAAATAATCACTCTTACTTTATAACGCTTGTTTGTATAAGACGTGGAGCGAGGGTGTCCTATACAATGAGTTTGCATTAAGATTCGTTATGTGGAGACGTGGATCGGAGGGTGTTCTATACAAAGAAGTTTTGTTATAAGACCTGGACCACGAGATGACTAAACTCTGTACTATAACACCGTGATACTAGAGACTTGCATCTCACCTAAATGACCATTAGGTGAACCACGACCCCTCAATCCTGAGTGTTTTTGGAAAACTTCTACCTTTGGAGGGCAGCCTTTGATTAGTATCGGTGAGAGTGGCCAATTGCCAACTTCAACCATGCTTACCTTTTTTGGGGACTTGCTCTGAATCTTGGGAGCTTGAGGAAACCTCAATTCACAAATGGAATTTCACTTCTTTCCCAAAGCAAGGGATAAGTAGAGAGATTGCTCCTTTAAAGGGCTGATTTTGGGGTTGACCGTAGTAGCACAGTTTTCTCTTTCGGAAGAGAAGACTCAGTCAAAGTTAGGACTATGATTTATATTCATTTAGAGGGATCAGTGCTACTTAAGGAGACAGATTGTAACTACAGGGGCATAACGGTTTATGGCCCAGCTATACTTACGAGGGATCTTGTGAAGGGTTTGTTCACACTGCTGATTGCGTAGATGGACCACATAATTATATCTATTAGTAAGGAGAGTTCAGGCTGTCGGCTTTATGAAGTGCCTGGCAGTTAATGGATTGGGTGGATCTTTGGACTAAAGATTTTAGTCAGTTAATTCACAGTACTGTTGGAACTTCAGGTACAGGTCCATTGCAGGTCCTTTGGTAGCTTGCGATTTCTGTTTGAGGATCAGTTCTTGGTGTTTTATTGAAATGTTCAAAATTGGACAAGAGGGTATTTGAAATTATATTCTAAATAATCAGTATGATGTATAAGATACATATTGTAGGGGATTGATGTAAATGAGATTTACATTATGTACCATGGAATAGAAAAAGAACTATGGTTTATATGTTTCATGTGATGAAATATTAAAACTATAGGTTATAAATATAGTATGATAAGTTGGTTATCATTTTTATTTATAATAATATTAATTATTGGATAATTAATACTTTTTCTTTTAAATAACCAAAGTTTTTTTTTACAAACGATTGAAAAAGTATTTTGATTTTTCTCTCCGCGAAAAAAGAAACTCATGAAGTCATTAAGTAAATTCAGGTTTACTAGACGACAACTGGACGAGCTAAATGATTGTGCAGGTGCGAGGTAAACGATCGTGTAGTATTTACTAAACGATCGCATAGCTTTGCTTGACGATCACTGGCCCAAGGTAAACGATCGTGTAGAGTCTATACGCGAAAAACTGATCTAAACGATTGCATAGCTTTTTCTAGACGATCGCGTAGCTTTATCTAAATGATTAGGCATCGACCTATACGATAGGTCTCTTCCATCTCCCACTTGCCCAATTGTGTACGCGATCATTATTTCCTCCGTTCGTCTGGCTCATACCAAGTCTGAACAGAGCCCACCCTCTGGATTCTCACACCGAGAATACCAAGGTAGCCTTGTTGGTGGTGTCAGACTCAACTCGAAACCGTCGAGGTTTTCTGGAGGCCGTTCATTGTGTTGTGGAGGCCGTTCATGTTGCGGAGGAGTTCATGACCGAGGAGATCGTTGAGGACGAGTGCGAAGTGTTCGTGCGGTGTTGCGATCGTGTAGATCGGGCATTCGAGGTTGCTGTTGTTCGAGCGTTCGTGCGCAATCAGAGCGTGGAGACGCTTCTGCCTATGTGCATTCAATTTTCCTCTGTACATTTGAGATTGTCATGCTGTAGTTTTTGTATTATTTGCATAACTGCTTGTTTTGAAATCGACTATAAATATATGTTTATTCATGATTGTAATTTGGAATAGTCTTGTTCCGCTGCTCATGGAAATCTCGCTTCCGATTTCCTTCAGTTTACTGTTTAAGACTGACTATTTTACCTAGATGACCTAGGTAACTCGATCTTAATCTTAAGCTAACTATGAATTCCTGTTTATTCGGGATTGCCATTAGATTTTCATAGTTGAGGGTTGGCTCAACAACGCCGGCTCAATAAGACTCCCATTTCAGGGGTAAGACTGGATAGATAGTTGGGGACATAGGGTGCAAGACAGAGTTCACGCCTACCCGATTTAGGGATAGGAGAAAGGTTGTTCTCTCAAATACTGAATCCAGGTCTTGAACAAAGGGCCCCCCTTCTCATTAGGCTGAGAGAGTTTGGTTTAGTGATTCGATCACAAACCAGTTGTTCATTAGAGGACTAATAGGGACTTGAGGAATAAGACATAATCTCGGGGGTAAAACAGATATTTGGCCCAGCCATTATTACGAACAACTTGTGAAAGGTCGACTTGCTGATTATGGTTAAATCATGTGGATATAATATATCTACAGTGATGGGAGTGCAACTATGGGCTTTAGTGGAGTAACCCACTAGTTAACGAATGAGGATTGATTTGGTATAATGAGTATAGCCAATTAATCTCGGATTGTTGGAGCCCATGATCTGTAGGTCTGCGAGGTCCTCCTACTAGCTCGTAACAGACTAGCTCTAGAATAACATGATAAGTTAATTTGAAACGTTCAAATTAGAATTAAGGGAATTGGTAATTATATGAGATATAATTATATGTTTAATTTGAGAATTAAATAGAATAGGAGAATTTATATATTTAAATATGATTTAAATATATAAAGATGGATATGTGTTAAAATTAATTTAATATTTGATATTAAATTAATTAAATTTTATTTAATAATTAATTTTTCTTTTTTTAAATCAAAATAGATTTTTTAAATCAAAATTTTGATTTTATGATAAAATTGAAAAAAATAAAACAAACAAAACACATAAAATGGAAAAAGAGATTTTTCGATTATCAATCACCAAGTAGCTCACTCAAATGACATTATTCTTGCCTTTTCTTCTCCAAGCATGAGCTGCAACTCATGCAACTCTTATCTCTTCATGTTGATCTGCAATATAATGAAGAGATTGAAGTGAAAATCGGGCATGCAATCTATAAGAGATTTTGAGAGAAAATTTGGTTTAAAGAAAGAGACCTTCAACTAGTTTTCTACAGTGAGCATATCTCCTTCATCCCTTGATTCAAGCTTGTTTTGAGTCCCACAACTCAATCTAGAGCACCAGGAGAATAGTGGGGAAGATCTTGAGTTGGTCCGCAATAAGATTTAGAGAAGATAACAGCTGGTGAAGGAGCTTTGAAGAAGTTCTACAAGAGGTATGTCTTGAAACTCACTTGTTTCTGCAAAAGCATGCTTTATATCTTGCCAAACTTAGTGAATTTGAGTGTTTATATGATTCTTCTGCTTCTGCTGTTGTTGATACAATGCAACAACATGCTTGTAAGAATGATTGTATTCTATTTTGGAAAGAAAAATGAGAAGCAGAAATTTGTCCTCAATGTAACGAACCTCGCTACAAAATAAGTAACAAGAAAGGGAAAAAGGTTCCACGTAAAATTTTAAGACATTTTCCCTTGAAACCCAGATTACAAAGATTATTTCATTGCAAGCATACTGCTAGTGATATGAGGTGACATAAGGAAGAAAGATTGAACATAGATGGAGTTTTAAGACATCCGGCTGATGTGAGACATGGAAAAATTTTAATAGACAATTCAATTGGTTTGCATAAGATCCAAGGAATATAAAATTAGTATTAGCTACTGATGGATTCAACCCATTTGGCAACATGAGTACATCTTACAATACTTGGCTAGTAATTTTAATTCCATATAACATGCCACCATGGAAATGCATGAATGAAGAATTTTCTTCATGTCGTTGTTTATATCGGGCCCAAAATCTCTAGGAAAAGAGATAGATGTTTATTTACAACCACTAGTAGATGAATTGAGAGATTTATGGAGCAATGACATTGAGACCTACGATGTTTATAGTGGTCAAACATTTTGTCTTTGTGCAGTTTTGATGTGGACAACAAATGATTTTCTAGCATATCACAATTTGTCAAGATGGAGTATAAAGGGTATAAAGCATGTCCAATATGTAATCAAGACGTCTCATCTGATTCGTTGCATAATAAAATATGCTACATGGGACATCGTTGCTATTTGTCGATGAATCATTCTTGGTGTAAAAACAAGAAATTTAATAGAAAAACATAATATAGAGTTGCTCCACGATATTTATCGAGATTAGATGTTCTTCATTGGTTAAAGGCTATAGATTTTTCGCCACTTAGAAAAACTATAAATATATTACAATGAAAAAAAAGTGTCCTCATAATGAATTGAACTGGGTGAAAAAGAGCATTTTTTTTAGCTACCATACTAGTCAAGTCTTAAAATTAGACACAAAATCGATGTAATGCATATTAAGAAAAATATTTGTGTTAATGTATTGGGTACTTTATTGAATATTGAAAGAAAAACAAAGGACATAGATAAAGCACGTAAAGATTTAATGAAGCTGAATTTTGATAAAGAGTTACATCTTAAACGTGTTGGAAACAGAATGGTGAAACTGCATGCTAGTTATACATTGACAATTGACGAAAAAAAAAGAAGTTTTGCAAATTCTTGAAATCAATTAAGTTTCCTGATAGTTTTACATCCAACATCTCAACATGCGTTAGTGTCAAAGATGGAAAGATATATGGACTGAAAAGCCACAACTTACATGTGTTATTGCAAAGATTATTACCAGCTGGAGTTCATCCTTATTTACCAGTGAAGGTTAGTGGTGCAATTGCTGAATTATCATACTTTTTGCAAAGAACTAATTGCGAAGACATTAAGCATTGAAACTTTGAATAAGCTACAAGAGTCGATGTTGATAATTCTTTGCAAGCTTGAAAGAATATTTCCTCCAGAATTCTTTGATGTTATGGTTCATCTAGTTGTTCATTTACTTGAGGAAGCCAAACTTGTTGGACCTATCGGTTATAGTTGGATGTATCCAATTGAGCGGTATGTTTCTTCTTTTAAATTACTGATCAAATTATGTTCATTGTTCAAACTACTATGTAACTTATGCTTAAATGTAAGAGTTTAAGAACACAAAAACAATATGTAAGAAATAAAGCTCGTCCTGAAGGTTCAATTGCAGAAGCATTTATGCTGAAAGAGTCTTTGACATTTTGTTCATGTACTTGCATGGGATCGAAACAAAGTTCAATAGGACAATTCGAAATGATGATACGGTAGACAATGGTACATCTACCTATATTTTCACAAAAATCACGTCCAATCGATAGTTCACGCATGAAAGAACTATCACGTGCTGAATTACAGAAGGCTCATTGGTATGTCCTAACCAATTGTGAAGCAATAGATACCTCGTAACAGAAGGTATGTACTTATGTAGACTCAAAACTTTTGGTCACTTTTTTTTTAATTATTTAATAATCATATTATTTCATAGAGAACACGAGATGAGCTCAAGAATATAAATCTTCCTAATGCCTCTGAGGTACATGAAGCATACTTTGCATATGGTTTAAAGACAAAGTGAATATATAATATTTCGTTTCATTTTTCTTTGATTACGAACAATAAAAATTTCATATTGATAGTGAGTTTCTTCATCTGCATAGATGTAAGCACAATTTCATTCGAAGTCTAACGAAGTTCTGCATGAGTTGTATGCACTTACATCTGGCCCTGATATTCGAATCAACTTGTATTCTGGGTGTATTGTCAATGGTGTAAGACTCAACTTTAAAAGATCGAGAATGATCGTTGTACAACTCAAAATAGTGAAGTTTATAGTTTTGGAGGCAATGATAGTGAAGGGGCAACTATACGGTAGTTCGACTGAAGTTATTGAACTGAAATATATTTGTTGGGCTTCAGAAGTGAAAGATGGGCTGAATACACACACTGCACTTGATCTTTGGGCTTAATAAAACCCAGGCCCTATTCTGAATACCGGATACCACCTTTGATAATCACACAAACATAAAACAATGTGCTAAAAGCACAATTCGTGTGATGAGAAATCTCCACTCTACACCTTGATGGATGAGATTAGAGAAAGGCACTTGTTGTAGATTGTAGAACTCTATTTGTCTATTCTTTTCTTTTTTTGTTGCAGAGAAAATATAGAGAAAAGAAAAGAAAGAACCGAAGGGAGATGCTACCGAAAATCGCCTGGACGATGAGGCTCAAATCGTCTAGCCGATTGAAGGTAAAGTAGGAAGTCATCTAGACGATAAGGAAGAGTCATCTAGACGATGGAGGCTTTACTGAAGATCGTCTAGACAATGGGGTTCAAGACGACGACGATCTACACGATAGAGGTGCCGAGGTAAACGATCGATGGCTAAAAGCTACACGATCGATGGCTCAAAGGCATATGATAGAACAAGAAGATCGGAGAAGAAGATGAACACGATGGTTTACGTGGTTCGACCAAGGATAGCCTACGTCCACGGAGAAGCTGACGGGAGTTTTATTAGGGAATATTACAAGATCGCTACAAGATAAGTCTCAATGTTTTCTTGCACACTCTGTACAATATTTCTCTCTTACTCTTACAATTAGTTACAAAGTGTATATAAAGGTAGCGTGAATGTAATAGATTTGTAATAACCTTGAAGTTGTTTTCACCTTTCTGTAATAACAATCTCCACCTTGAAATAAACTTCAAGGTTTCTTCAGCTACTGTGATCTGACTGTCTTCTTCTTTAACATTTATCTCTCAGTTCAAACCCTATAATATAAAGGCACTTCTGAAGTTTGAGTTGAGTGACTATCTTTGTCAACATGTCGGAGGCATTCTCTGAGGTATGTACTTTCAGAACTTCAATATGTTTTGCTTCTATCTGTTCTAGAAAGAAATGATATTTAACATCAATATGTTTAGTTCTGTTAGGTACTGAGGATGCTTACATAAATGTATGGTGCTCTGATTGTCACAAAATATTTTCACTGTATCCTGTTTGATTCCGAAGTCACATAAGAGACCCTTTAGCCATAGGCCTTCCTTTACTGTCTCTGAAAGGGCAATAAACTCTACTTCAGTAGTAGAAAGGGCTATTACTGATTGTAAAGTAGCCTTCCAGCTTAGGACACACGTTTCATATAGGAAGATATACCCTGATAATGATCTTCTCTTATCTAGATCTTCGGCATAATCTGAGTCAACATACCCAATCAGCTCTAGTTCACTGTCTGGAAGCTGCTGGTACATTACTTTTTAGCATTAGAAGTACCCTTAAGATACCTCGTTATCCACTTTTTTGCCTTCTAGTGCCTCTTACCCAGATTAGCCATATATCTACTCACCAAGCTAGTAGTATAGGCAATGTCAGGTCTTGTAGACACCATTAGATACATTAAGCTTCCCACAACTTGGGAATAGGGGACTGTTGACATTATCTTTTGATATTCAATGTCTGATTCTCTGGGTGAATTCTCTACTGAGAGTTTGAAATGGTTAGCTATAGGATTAGATACTGATTTGGCCTCTGTCGTTTGATACTTCAGGATGAGCTTTATTTCTTACATATTGTTAGCTATAGGACTAGATACTGATCAATGCTTATAATACTTGCTTTTCTGTTTCTGATAATGTCAATGCCTAGTATTCTTGTTGCATTGCCCATATCTTTCATTTCGAACTCTAACTTGAGTAAATCTTTTACTTTATTTGACTCTTTCATAGTTGCTCCTGATAAAAGCATGTCATCCACATATAATAATAAGTAGATAGAATGAGTGTATGAATATGTGTTTATGTAAACACAGCTGTCATAGGAGCTTTTATAAAAGCCATTCTTCTGTACAAAATCACTAAACCTTCTGTTCCAGCATCTAGGGGACTGTTTGAGGTCGTAGATAGACTTTTTAAGTAGGCATACATAGTCTTCTTTCCCTCTGGCCTCATACCCCTTAGATTGGCTCATATAGATAACTACCTCTAGGAAGCCATGTAGAAAAGCTGTTTTAACATCTAGTTGCTCCAGCTCTAGGTTATTTTGAGCCACAATAGACAACAACAATCTGATAGAAGTTTTTTTTGACCACTGGAGAAAAAATCTCATTGAAATCAACACCCGGCCTCTGTTTAAAACCCTTAGCAACTAACCTAGCTTTATATCTAGGTCCTTGATCATTAGGGAAACCCTCCTTCAGTTTGTACACCCATTTGGATGCAATTGGCTTGCATCCTTTTGGCAAAGGTGTCAACTCTCAAGTGTTGTTTCTCACTAGTGAATCAATCTCTTCATTCATTGCTTCCATCCACAACATAGCTTTAGGAAAACTCACTACTTCTTCAAAGGTTGAGGGTTCTGAATCATTAGATAAATCAGAAGCATTCAAAGCTAAGTAGTCTTCATACCTTGAAGGTGGCACAATGGTTCTTCTTTGCCTATCTCTAGCTAGGTTGTACCCTCTCAAATTTGGTTCTTCTTGCTTAGAATCAGTAGTAGCATCTTCTACTTCTTCTTCTAGATGAGGTAGTTGATCAAAAAATGATTCAGAGCTTGAAGGATTAGAAGTTGGGATAAGAACTTGCTCCACCTCAATTCTATCATTCTTCATTTAAGGTTCTGAAACATTAGGATTAGATATTTGTATATACATTTCATCTTCTCTTAAAACAACACCTCTGTGGTGATACATCTCTTCTCAGTAGGGTGCCACATTCTAAACCCTTTAACACCTTCTGTGAAGCCTAAAAATATACACTTCACAGCTCTGACAGCTAATTTTCCATTACTCTGATGAACAAAGCCAGTGCAACCAAACACCCTTAGGTTATTCAGGTTAGGAGGTTGTTTGGTCCACCTTTCTTCAGGGGTTAGAAGGTTAAGAGATGCATGAGAGCATCTATTCACTGTATAGACAGTGTATGAGGCTGCTTCTGCCCAAAATTTTTCAAGAAGTATAGCATCAGAAAATAGACTCATTTTGCTGAGGTGTATACCTAACTGTCTTGAGTCTAATTATACCATGTTGTCTACAAAAAACATTAAACTCCTCTGCACAGTACCCAAGCCCATTATCAGTTCTTAGACACTTAATTTCACAGTTAGACAATTTTTCGACCATGATCTTCCATTCTTTGAACTTATCAAAAACTAAATCCTTAGATTTAAGGAAATAGATCCAACACTTTCTAGAATAGTCATCAACAAAGGTTAAGAAATACCTCGCTCCACTTAAAGACTGAAAAGGTGAAGGACCCCATAGGTTCGAATGCACATAGTCAAGGATGGCCTTGGTTGTTTGCTGAGCCTTCACAAAACTCTGCCTAGTGGCCTTCCCTATCACACAATGTTCACAAAAGGATAGGCTCTTATGAACTCCCTTAGGTAGAATTCCTTGGTTGGCAAGAGCTTTTAGACCTTTGGCACTAATGTGTGAGAGTCTTTTGTGCCAAAGATCTCCTTCAGTAGGCTACTTCTGAGTCATAATCAAAGCTGAGTGAACTTTATGAACTCCTTGACCAACATACACTCTATTAATCTTCACCCCTCTAAGGATAGGCTTACTATTATTCAAGACTTCACAGTAATCGTCCTTGCCTCTGTATTCACAACCAATAGAATCAAGCATGCCTATTGAAATTAGATTTCTCTTCAGCTTAGGCACATGTTTGACATTCCTCAATAGCTTGACTGTTCCATCTTCAAGTTTTAGTGAGACTGAGCCAATCCCAACCACTGGACATGAGTTATTGTTTCCCATGTAGACAGATCCTCCATCCAACTCTCTGTAGGTACTAAACCAGTCTTTATGGGGTGTTATGTGGAAAGAACACTCTGAATCTAGAACCTAATCTAGGTTATTATTAGCTTTTTCTTCTGCCTTACAATTAGAGGTAGCCAAAGCATTTAAATAGAAGTAAGAGTCCTCACAAACTGAGACTGATTAGGTTGGACTTTCTGGTGTGGTTGTGATTGCTTGTTTTTTTGCTCATTCTTCCACTTCAAAGTTCTGCAATTCTTGATTAGATGTCCAAGTTTTTTGCAATATTTACATCAAACCTTGGACTTTTCTTTCCCTTCTTCAATTGAGCTTTGTTTTCCTTTTTCCTTATTTTTTTGTTTTGACTTGCCCTTGACAAATAAGCCCTCTGCACTAGGCTTGTCTTCATTGCTAGTTATAAGCTCTATTTCTCTGATTTTGAGAGCAGAAATAATAATGTCAGTAGTTAGGGAATCTTTCCCATATTTTAGGGCAATCTTCACATCTTTATAGGAATTCTGCAATGAGTTGAGAAGCACAAAAGCTTCATTATCTACCACAATCTCTTCTTCTTTAGTCTTGAATTCAATAGTTATCCTCTTGAAATCATCTATATTCTCTGTCAAGGATTTAGAAGCACTCATCTTGAAGGTAAATAACCTTTCCCTTAGGAAAAGTTTGTTGGGCAGATTTTTAGTCTCATATATCTCATTCAACTTGCTCCACATCTTAAAAGCTGTCTCTTGGTCAATCACTTGCCTTAGGACACTGTCAGACAATTCAAACCAGTGTTCCATGAGCAATTATAGAAGACTCATTGGTATGTCCTAACCAATTGTGAAGCAATAGATCCTTACAGAAGGTATGTACTTATGTGAACTCAAAACTTTTGGTCACTTTTTTTTTATTATTTAATAATCATATTATTTCATAGAGAACACGAGATTGAGCTCAAAAATATAAATCTTCCTAATGCCTCTGAGGTACATGAAGCATACTTTGCATATTGGTTTAAAGACAAAGTGAATATATAATATTTCGTTTCATTTTTCTTTGATATACGAACAATAAAAATTTCATATTGATAGTGAGTTTCTTCATCGTGCATAGATGTAAGCACAATTTCATTCGAAGTCTAACGAAGTTCTGCATGAGTTGTATGCACTTACATCTGGCCCTGATATTCGAATCAACTTGTATTCTGGGTGTATTGTCAATGGTGTAAGACTCAACTTAAAAGATCGAGATGATCGTTGTACAACTCAAAATAGTGAAGTTTATAGTTTTGGAGGCAATGATAGTGAAGGGGCAAACTACTACGGTAGTTCGACTGAAGTTATTGAACTGAAATATATTTGTTGGGCTTCAGAAGTGAAAGATGGGCTGAATACACACACTGCACTTTGATCTTTTGGGCTTAATAAAACCCAGGCCCTATTCTGAATACCGGATACCACCTTTGATAATCACACAAACATAAAACAATGTGCTAAAAGCACAATTCGTGTGATGAGAAATCTCCACTCTACACCTTGATGGATGAGATTAGAGAAAGGCACTGTTGTAGATTGTAGAACTCTATTGTCTATTCTTTTCTTTTCTTTGTTGCAGAGAAAATAGAGAGAAAAGAAAAGAAAGAACCGAAAGGGAGATGCTACCGAAAATCGCCTGGACGATGAGGCTACAATCGTCTAGCCGATTGAAGGTAAAGTAGGAAGTCATCTAGACGATAAGGGAAGAGTCATCTAGACGATGGAGGCTTTACTGAAGATCGTCTAGACAATGGGGTTCAAGACGACGACGATCTACACGATAGAGGTGCCGAGGTAAACGATCGATGGCTAAAAGCTACACGATCGATGGCTCAAAGGCATATGATAGAACAAGAAGATCGGAGAAGAAGATGAACACGATAGTTTACGTGGTTCGACCAAGGATAGCCTACGTCCTCGGAGAAGTTGACGAGAGTTTTACTAGGGAATATTACAAGATCGCTACAAGATACGTCTCAATGCTTTCTTGCACACTCTGTAGAATATTTCTCTCTTACTCTTACAATTAGTTACAAAGTGTATATAAAGGTAGCTTGAATGTAACAGATTTGTAACAACCTTGAAGTTGTTTTCACCTTTATGTAATAACAATATTGATAGTAAACAAGTTACTCCATTTTAGTGTGATTGGTATGATACAAATCCCAAGCATAACTACATTCGTGGAGATAATTATTTTATGAGCATAGATACTTGATACTTCTGGTACAAAAATGAACCATTTATCCTTGCATCCCAAACATACCAAGTATTTTATGTTGATGATATTCAGTTAGGGAATGGTTGAAAAATAGTCCAAAGAATTCAACATAGACATTTATGGGATGTGCCTGAAATTGAAGAAGTTGATGAACCCGAGCTGGTAGATGTCCATTAATGCGTATATGAAGTTAGTGATTTGGAAAACCAAACACTTCATAGAACCGACGTAGATCCAACTGTAGTTTGTGAAAGCAATGATTTGCTTGAGATAGTTTTAGATATTGATGACCAAATGGAATTAGATGACGATGAAAATGGAGATGACGAGGACAAATACTTATAAAAAGTTTGAGGTAGACACATAGTAAATACATTGAACTTTTTTTTTTTTTTTTTAATCTTTGTTGCTATATTACAGTTTTATGCTTAAAATATAATTTTGTGTTTCATAGGAAAAAATGTCATCAAGTAACAATGATAACATCGTAGATATGAGTCATACATCACCTAGTAACCAAGTTTATGGTGTTATGCGCAGGGTTGGACTACATCGAGTCATTGAGTGAACTAGAGGAAGAATTCATATCTCATGGGACCCTTTCCTTGGGAAACCAGTTGCGTCTATTCAGTAGTGAGATTGGGACATTAGTGAGGCAGATTGTCCCGTTGACTTGTAAAGGAAAAAAAAAACAAATTCCAACATACACTTACAATACTATCATAGAACATCTGTTGGTAATTTTATTTTTTTCTTAAAAAAGTATATAGTTTATTACTTAACTATGATGCGATACTAATTAATGATATTTTATTCTTTTTGCAGAATAAATTTGGTATGGACTGCTCTCAACCACATATCCGAAGCTATATTGAATACGAAATTGGTACTCGATTTAAGGACTACAGATCGAGATTATACCAATATTATATAAGATTGGGCAATCCATGCCAAGCTTGTCAATGTCCGTATAAAGGTGTTAGTCTAGGAGATTGGGAGTTTTTGTGTAACAGATGGGAGTCTCTTGAATTGAAGGTAAATGCAACTTAATTTGTAATACATAAGTAAATATTTTAATCGTTGTGCTGTAATGAAGTCATTTCTATCTCATCGAGAAGGAAAGGTATGATAATATAGTTTATCTATACTAACATATATTAGATTGCTTGCAAATATTAACTAATATTTTTAATAGATGAGGGAGGATGGTACGTATTTAAATCCAATTGATATCTTCTACCAGACCCATTGGTCTGTTGGAAAAGGTTAGACAGGCGATTCAACACATAAAGCATATGTAAGTAATATTTACAATGTTTTAACAAATAATAGGTAACTATGTTTATGACATCTTTTGTTTGTTTTGAATCGTATATAGAAAAAAATGGTGGCTTTGAAGCTAGAGCAAGAAAACACAAGTACACCAAGGTGCGATGAAGAAATTATGATGACTGTTTTAGGGAGCAGACCTTCATATGTTAGAGGCATGGGTTATGGACCAAAACCATCACGATCTCAGAAAGAATCATACTCACGAGAATTTGTCAAATCATTAGAGGCACACCTTGTAATGACACAAGAAACTTATGGAGAAAGAACGTCAGGAGAATGAAAGAAATAGTGTTGCTATGGAAGAAGAGTTACGAAGTCAACGTGAAGAGTATGACAGAAATTTCAGGAAAATGAATGAAATCCTAAAAAGATTCACCGGTGGAAGTTCATCTCTCAGTAAGATAATTTTATTAGTTTCAACTTATTTTCACATTAGTCAAACTAGTGTTAACTTTTGTATAGTGATTCTGGCTTGTGGTCTAGTTCTGAATAGTTGCGTTGGAAATGTGGGGAGGGGTAGAAGGGGGGATGTTGAGAATGTGTATAGTTATGTTAATATTTGATGAGTTTTTATTGATTAAGTCCTTTCATTATGTGAGATTGAGTTTTTGTGTTACTTATGTTGTTACTTGATCATTTATGGTTAGATTTGTTATCTTGTTATAGTAGCAACTGAAAGAGTTCTCGTTTGTTCCATTTCAAGAAGTTATGTTGAAAATAGTTGTGTTTGTCGTTGGAAATGTGGGAAAGGTGGAAGGGGGGGTTGAGAATGTGTATAGTTATGTAAGAATTTGATGAGTTTATGTTGATTAGGTCCTTTAATTATGTGAGATTGAGTTTTTGTGTTACTTATGTTGTTACTTGATCATTTATTGTTAGGTTTGTTATCTTGTTGTGGAAGCAACTGAAAGAGTTCTCATTTGTTCCATTTCAAGAAGTTATGTTGAAAATAGTTGTGTTTGTTGTTGGAAATGTGGGGAGGGGTGGGAGGGGGTTGAGAATGTGTTTAGTTATGTTAGGATTTGATGAGTTTATATTGATTAGGTCCTTTCATTATGTGAGATTGAGTATTTGTGTTACTTATGTTGTTACTTGATCATTTATTATTAGGTTTGTTATCTTGTTGTGGTAATAACTAAAAGAGATCTCATTTGTTCCATTTCAAGAAGTTATGTTGAAAATAGTTGTATTTGTCGATGGAAATGTGGAAAGGGTGGGGGATGGGGTAAGAATGTGTATAGTTACACTAGGATTTGATGAGTTTATGTTAATTAGGTCATTTCATTTTGAGTATTGGTGTTACTTATGTTGTTGCTGTTAGGTTTGTTATCTTTTTGTGGTAGTAATTAAAAGAGTTCTCCATTTATTCCATTTCAAGAAGTTATGTTGAAAATAGTTGTATTTTTCATTGGAAATATAAGGAAGGGTTGGGGGTTGAGGATGTGTATAGTTATGTTAGGATTTGATGAGTTTATGTTAATTAGGTCCTTTCATTATCTGAGATTGAGTATTTGTGTTACTTATGTTGTTATTTTATCATTTATTGTTAGGTTTGTTATCTTATTGTAGTAGCAACGGAAAGAGTTTTCATTTGTTCCATTTCAAGAAGTTATGTTGAAAATAGTCGTGCTTGTCGTTGGAAATGTGGAGACGGTTGCGGTTGAGAATGTGTATAGTTATGTTAGGATTTGATGAGTTTATGTTGATTAAGTCCTTTCATTATGTGAGATTGAGTATTTATGTTACTTATATTATTACTTGATCATTTATTATTAGGTTTGTTATCTTATTGTAGTAGCAACGAAAAGAGTTTTCATTTGTTCCATTTCAAGAAGTTATGTTGAAAATAGTCGTGCTTGTCATTGGAAATGTGGAGACGGTTGCAGTTGAGAATATGTATAGTTATGTTAGGATTTGATGAGTTTATGTTGATCAAGTCCTTTCATTATGTGAGATTGAGTATTTATGTTACTTATATTGTTACTTGATCATTTATTGTTATGTTTGTTATCTTATTGTAGTAGCAACTGAAAGAGTTCTCGTTTGTTCCATTTCAAGAAATTATGTTGAACATAGTTGTGTTTGTCATTGGAAATATGGGGAGGGGTGGGGGAGGGGGCTTGAGAATGTGTATAGTTATGTTAGGATTTGATGAGTTTTTGTTGATTAGGTCATTTCATTATGTGAGATTGAGTTTTTGTGTTACTTATATTGTTACTTGTTCATTTATTGTTAGGTTTGTTATCTTGTTGTAGTAGCAACGGAAAGAGTTCTCATTTGTTCCATTTCAAGAAGTTATGTTGAAAATAGTCGTGCTTGTCGTTGGAAATGTGGAGATGGATGCGGTTGAGAATGTGTATAGTTATGTTAGGATTTGATGAGTTTATGTTGATCAAGTCCTTTCATTATGTGTTATTGAGTATTTGTGTTACTTATATTATTACTTGATCATTTATTGTTAGGTTTGTTATCTTATTGTAGTAGCAACTGAAAGAGTTCTTGTTTGTTCCATTTCAAGAAGTTATGTTGAAAATAGTTGTGTTTGTCATTGGAAATATGGGACGGGGGGGGGGGGGGGGGGGGGGCTTGAGAATGTGATAGTTATGTTAGGATTTGATGAGTTTATGTTGATTAGGTCATTTCATTATGTGAGATTGATTTTTTGTGTTACTTATGTTGTTACTTGACCATTTATTATTAGGTTTGTTATCTAATTGTTGTAGCAACTGAAAGAGTTATGTAGTTATGTTATGATTGCAAAATGTATTGTTAATTGCAAAACACCACTGAAAGAGTTTTGGTATATGGTTCTTCTTATATTTGTTATCTTTGCACTGTCATTTGTTCTCCAATTTGTCTTCTTGGCTACCTCTTTCCGTAGTCGATCATGATAATCATGTAACTTAATTATGTTTGAAAATAGGTTGATATGTGTATATTTATGTGTGCAAGACTAAATTAGAATTTGGTGATAAATATTTACAATTTTTAGAAGAATGCATTTGGTTTTGTATATTCTGAACTAAATCATGAACTTGTTGCGTATCATGATTCAAACTTTATTGGAAATTATTTCTTTTTATTGTAGTAGATATTAAAGATTCTATAGACATATAGTAGTATGATATAATGAAAGATGTTGCACATTTTTAATCCCAACTGTTATGATATCAGGGAAAATTTTGTGATTTAACTAATATTGCATCTGATGTTACAATAGGGATAATGTTTGAAATGAATATTATAACATCGCAAGATTATGCATCGAAGACGAATGAACAAACAAGCGTCGCAATATGCAACAAATGAACAATTTCGTCGCACATTGCGGCTACAAAATAAACATTACGCGACAAAATAAAAAAGTCACATATTGTGACTAAAATACATTGCATGATGTGAAGAAACAGAAACACCACATACTATGACTACGACAGAAAGTCACATAATGCTACTACAACAAAATGTTGCACAATGCAACGAATACGATAAGTCATATGATGCGACCAATGAAGAAAGTCGCATGTTGCGACTATTTAACTTAGTCGCATTATACGATGATAACATTCAATGTTTCCCTTATCGTCACTTATTGCGACATTTTTCAAATAAATGATGCAAAAAGCTTTCACCAACTAACATTTAGTGAGAATTGGTTGCGACTAATATTTTTAGTCGCAAATAGGTTTTTGCAATGAAATTTTTTCTTGACATACGAATTTTTTTCATCTCTAAATGCAAGTTTTCTTATAGTGTATGAATCTTGGGAAAACAATTAAATAAAGAAATACGACATCCAATCAGGACAAAGCAAAAACTATGAGTTTCTTTCGTCATTATCTCCACGAAGGATTGAAAATGGAGTATCTTACAATAAAAAATTCCCATAACTTGTGGCAAATTGTGAAAAATAGGTATGATCATCAAAAAAACAATTATTCTTCCTAAAGCTCGTTATGAGTGGAAGCATTTGAGGCTATAAGATTTTAAATCAGTAAGTAATTACAATTTCGCATTATGTAAAATTACTTTGAAATTGTTGTTATGCAGATAGAAAATTATTGATGTTGATATGTTAGAGAAGACATTTTCTACATTTCATGTCTCAAATATGCTCTTACAACAATAATATTGAGATAAGGATTTTAAACAGTATTTTGAACTAATTTCATATCTTCTCGTGGCCGAACAAAATAATGAGTTATTGATGAAAAATCATGAATCTCGACCAATTGGAACAACACCATTCCCTAAAGTGAATGCTGTGAATGTTAATAATCGTGGTCGAGGTCGTGGTCATGGTAGAGGTCATGACCATGGTAGAGGAAGAAATATTTATTATTTTCGTGGTGATCGTTCTAGTCATTCAAATTTCAAAAGAACCACACAAAATAATGATCACAAAGGAAGAGTTCCACAAGATAAGAGTTCAAAAAGTGTTGAAAATAAATGCTTCTGATACGGAATGACTGGGCATTGGTCACATACCCGTCGTATGTGAAAATACTTAGTTGATCTCTATCAAGCCTCCCTAAAAGGAAAAGGAAAAATGTGGAAGCAAATTTTGCATATCAGGATAATGACATATTTGACCCATCCCATATGGCAAATTTGGATGTGGTGAACTTCTTTGAATCTCTTGAAGAGAAGATTGACATAGTTGATAGAACATTTACTATTTCTTTTGATTTTGAAAATATCTAGACTTAATAGTGTTATTTTTCTATCCATCTTTATGTTATTTTTCCTCTTAGTAAATGTTAACTTTTGTATATTCCAAATGTTTTTTTTCTCATTGTAATTATTTTCTTTTAGTGAAGAAACTTGGATCATTTTCATATGTTGTGTGATTCAAGAATGAGCAAAGAAGATATATGTCTGGCAAATAGTGCAACTACACACACAATACTTACAAGCAAAAGATACTTTTCCAAATTGACAATGCTGAAAACAAACATAAATATAATATCAGGTTTTGCAAACTTGATTGAATATTTTGAAAAAGAAAATATTATTTTACCTGGATGAATAAAATTTACAATTGACAATACATTGTTCTCTAGTCAATTAAAGAGAAATCTTCGAAGTATTAAAGATACACGTTGCAATGGTTATTATATTCAGACTGATAGTAAGAATAATGTGGAATATCTATTTACTATCTCTACAGTCTCAAATGAAAAATATATATTGGAAAAGTTGTCTACTTTATCTTCTGGATTATATTATATTCATATAAGAGTAATTGAAACATATGCAACAATGAACCTAAAGTTTATGAATCCTGACATATTTACAATTTGGCATGACAGATTAAGTCATCCAGTGTCTATAACGATGAGAATAATTATTGAGAATTCAAATGAACACCCATGGAAGAGCCAAGAGATTCTTTAATCTAATAAATTATCATGTGATGCTTGCTCTCGAGGCAAATTAATAATTAGACCATTACAGGCTAAAATGGAAATTGAATCACCTCCATTTTTAGAAAGAATTCATGGTGATACACGTGGATCTATTAACCCACCGAATAGACCACTTAAGTATTTTATGGTATTAATAGATGCATCCAGTACATGATCACACGTGTGTTTATTATCAAGTGGAAATCTTGCAATTGCAAGATTTCTTCCTCAAATAATTAAGATAAGAGCACAATTTCCTAATTATACAACTAAGACCATTCGTCTTGATAATGCTTGTGAATTTATATCCCAAGCTTTTGATAATTATTGTATGTTAATTGGGATCAGTATTGAACATCTTGTAGCTCATGTTCACACACGAATTGGTTTAGCAGAATCATTTATAAAATATTTGCAATTAATTGAAAAACCATTACTTATGAGACTTAAGCTTCCTTTTCTGTATGGGGACATACTATTTTGCATGCAGCGTCATTTGTACGCATTAGGCTAGTAGCTTTTCATAATTACTTGCCATTACAATTAGCTTATGCTCTGAACCAAATATTTTCCATCTGAGAATTTTTTAATTTGCAGTATATGTTCCAATTGCTCCACCACAATGCACTAAGATGGGTTCTCAAAGGAAGTTAGGAATATATATTAGATATGATTTCCTATTAATTATTAAATTTCTTGAACTCTTGACGAATGATGTAATTACTGAACGATTTGTTGATTGTCATTTTAATGAGACAAATTTTCAATCATTAGGGGGAGAAATTAAGAAGTTGGAAAAGGAAATTACTTGGAATGCATCGTTGTTGTCTCATTTAGATCCCCATACAAATCCATGTGAAATTGATGTTTAGAAAATAATTCATTTGCAAAATATAGCAATTTAATTACCAGATGCATTTATAGATGCAAAGAAAGTAACTAAGTTACATATACCAGCTGCAAATGTTCCATCAAAAATTGATATCTCAATACAGTAGGTTGTCACTAATAAGTCTAGAACACGCCAGAAGGGTGATAGACTAGTGAGTTCCAAAGATAAAAATCCTTGAAAAAGAAAAATAATTAATAGTAAAAAATACTTGATTGAGGGTGTAAATACCCATGAAGAAATTCATGACATGACTAGCGAGAAAGGCCAAATACCTAAAGGAAATAATGAGATTTGAATAAACTATGTCATGATAGGAAAAAGATGAAACTGAACTAATGTGAACCTCGAATCCTAATTTCTCTACTTAAGTATGTTCCCTACTAAGACTAGTGTGGTGAGTAGGTTGATGTGGAAACTAGTGTGTAATGGTAGAGAAAAGAGTGAAGATTTGATGAAAAGAGGAAATTTGGAAGCTTAACTCTTGGGGAAAATTTGGAAAATTTGGCTAAGTATAGAATTTTGTGTGGGATGCTTTGGAAGGACCAATGCGTTGAAAGGTTGTGTTGATGATGGCATGCGGCTGAAGAAGGAAAAATGGAGATGACCCGTTGGAAGGCACAAGGGTAGACAAGGCATGGTTGGAAGGCAGCCCATGTGTCTAGCAACCTCAGCCAGCGCCCTTGCCCAATGCGTCGAGCGGCCAGCAAGCGCCCCAGCCAGATTGTCGAGCAGCCTCGGTCAGACGTCCTGCCCATGCATCGAGCAGCCTCGGTCAGACACCCTGCCAATGCGTCGAGTAGCCACGCATATGCGTTGAGCACCCTGCCGAGCGGCCATGCCCATGCGTCGAGGTGCCTTGCCATGCAGCCAAGCGTGCAGCCCATGCGGCCGAGCGAGCGAGCGATGCAGCCTATGCCACACGCCCATGCGTCAAAGCAATAGCCTATGCCGCACGCCCATGCGTCGGTGGCCAGCACCATGCGCCCATACCAAGCAAGCCATGCAATGCTGCCTAGAAGACATGCGTCGAGGATGGACGGTCACCCTATACGTTGGTGATGGTTAACTCGTTGCGATGGCTAAGTTGAAATTGGTAATGAGTAGTGATTGGCTTGCTATGTGTGATTTGATAGGCTAAGGCATTGAGTATGGACTATTGTTGTTGAAAACATCAAAGAGTTAGAGACGCATACAAAGATGAGATCACTTGGGAAACGTCTTACTACAAAAACAATAAGTGGTCATGTTACTTGGGAGGAAAAGCATACTTAGAATGAGGTGGGTGGCATCGATCCGAAGCTCAATGGCGTTGTCTACACAGGAGTGAAGAACATAGGTTGCGCTGATCAAAATGCATGTGTTGGTAGTTAGTGGAGTGCTTAGCAACACTGTGGCCCACTGCGAAGCCAAGTAGGGATTAAGGTTATATCTGGGATAGGCTCTTGGAAGTACGCCTATAAAATAGAGCCAAGAGACTTTATTTTTAGAATGCAAAATTCAAAGAATACCATAAAAAGAGTGGGGAAATTGAAGCAAACCTTTGAATGGAGCCAAAATCCATTGCGTTGGTCATAGTATTTCAAAGAGACGCATTGGACAGTGAAGTCTGGAAAGCAGCATCAACTTGGGACAAGGAGTTCTCCCAATTTACTCGTGTGTTTGGAGTGATTCTAAATCCACCTGAAATCTCTGAAAGTCTAGTTTTCATGTAGGTTATCGGAGGAAAACCTCAAAGGGATCGGGTTGGAAATTGAGAAGAAGGCAGAAGGGTCAGGCTGTCGGATAAGCTTGAGACAGTCTTGAAAATTCTGTGATTTCGGCCAAACCACAAGAGGTTCTAAGCTAAAATTTTAGGGTAAGCTTCCTGAGACATTTTAGAATATATTTTTAGAAGGAAATATCTCAAAATAAGATTTAAAACTATGAGTAATTTGAGCTATAAATTGCATCATGATTCTAGGGGTGAAAAGGGAGCCCGAGGTAGAAAAGGGAGCTACTAGAGTGAAAAGCTCCTAAGCGATCAAGGTGATGGCTAAAACGTTTTGACTAAAACATTTGCTTAAATTTTTTTATTACAATGTGTTATAAAAAGCATGTTTTAAAGAAGATTATTCTCATGCCAGCTAGTTTTACAAAGTGATTTCCAAGCAAATCATGAGTTATGTTTTAAACGCATGCATGTGTGAGAAATTGTTGAAAAACGATTTATATGTGTTAAATATACTCAGCATACGTTAGTACCTTTAAAGCCATTTTTTTTATATGTATTATACTTTACATGCTTTAAAGAGAGAAATTCATTTATGACTAGTTTTACTTAAAACACGATACCGAAGGACATTTGAGAAGGTATCCGCTCAACTAGATACCGAAGGACTTTGAGAAGGTATCTATTGGTACTGAAGAACGTTTGAGAAGGTACCAAACCAACCAGATACTGAAGGACGTTTGAGAAGGTATCTGAACAGAAGTACCTAAGGTATGAAAGTACTTAGTATGGCCATGTGTACGTAGGTAGAGTCAGAGATTGAGCAAAAAGATTCTTTCTTGACCAGTAGTTGGTGTTGGGATTGTTTTTACCCACAGTAGGGTTATCCTCAACTGAGAAACTTTTTTATTATTTTATGATTAAAATAGTTTTATATGTTTCATGCTTGAAAATGTTCATACTGTAGTACAAGTACTGTAGAAGCTTATATTTCAGTTAAACTCTTTATTGAGATTTTGCATGAGAATCAATTATCTTTCTTAAGTCACTCACTAGACGCAAGCTCACCCTATTTTCAAATATTTTCCTCCCCCCTCCCAGGTAGCGGTCAAATCCTCTGAAGATAGCTCTGCATCATCTCTGCCACTAAAGGAAAAAGAAATTTGTAACCCGTCTATTTAGGTGGTTTCTGTTAATATTGTACTCATGTTACTGTTGTTCATATAGGGACTAGGGTTTTTGGGTTTTGGGACTTGTAAATCTAGTGTTGTAATGACTCTAAATATGTTTTGTTTCTAAATTAATAATTTTTGGCCTAAAGACATTCTACTGTATATAAGTTATATTTTGGTATCAGAGTTATTCCGCAAGAGTTATTAGGCAGTAAGTGTCAGCCAAAGGGTTGATAACTACTGCAGTCACGCCCTTCTCTAAACTAAGAGGGTGGTCTGAGGCAGGGTGTGACAACTAATATAGTTATTAATAACATTTTTGCGTATAATATTGTTCTTGATATTATATCTGAAAATGAGGATCCTAAATCAAAATTTGTTGAAGAATATCGGTATAGAAAAGATTGTCTTCAGTGGAAAGAAGCAATCGATGCAGAATTAAACTCACTTTCAAAATGTCAGATTTTTGGACCAATAGTTCGAACACTAGAAGGTGTCAAATATGTGGGATACAAATGGGTATTTGTGAGAAAAATAAATGAAAATAACAAGGTCACAAGATATAAAGCAAGACTAGTTACATAAGGTTTTTTACAAATATCTAACATTGATTATGATGAGACATATTCTCCGATAGTGGATGCAATTACACTAAGATATTTAATTGGCCTGATTGTGTATGACAGTATGGATATGCATCTTATAGATGTAGTCATGACATATTCATATGGGTCCTCTTGATAATGATATTTATATGAGAATCCCAGAAGGATTTAAGGTACCTAAAACATATAAATCAAATTCCCAGGAATTATATTCAATAAAGTTATAGAGATCACTATATGGATTGATACAATCAGGACGAATGTGGTACAATCGCCTTAGTGGATATTTGATAAAATAATGATATCAAAATAATTCAATATGTCCATGTGTTTTATAAATAAATCACAGTAATTATAAATATACATCTTAATATCTTAAGAAAGAATTTGAGATGAAAGAATTTGAGATAATAGAATATCTTAAGAAAGAATTTGAGATAATAGAAATGGTACTCCTAAAGAGCTTTCAAAGATAATAGAATATCTTAAGAAATAATTTGAGATGAAAGATCTCAAAAAAATAATTTTTTTTCTTGGTTTGCAAATTAAGCATTTAGCCGATGAGATATTAGTTCTTTGGTCAACCTATACAGGAAAAGTTTTGAAAAGGTTCTATATTGACAGAGCACATCAATTAAATATTCCAATGGAAGTCTGCTAATTGGATATAAAGAAAGATATATTTCGACCTTGAGATGATAATGAAAAAATTCATAGTCCTAAAGTACAATTTCTTAGTGCAATTGGTGCACTTATGTATCTTGCTAATAATACAAGATCAAATATATTTTCAATAAATTTATTAGCTATATATAGTACTTCTCCAACAAAAAGACATTGGAACAGAATTAAGCATATACTTCGTTATGTCCAATGAACGATCAATATGAGTTTGTTTTATTCAAATAAATCAAATTTTGATCTAGTTGGTTATGAAAATTCTGGATATCTATCTTATCCACACAAAACTAGATCTCAAACAAATTATCTATTCAAATGTGGAGGAATTGCTATATCATGGCAATCGATGAAACATACCATAATTGCCACTTCCTCAAATCATGTTGAAATTTTTGCAATTCACAAGGCTAGTTGGGAATGTGTATGGCTAAGACCAATGACTCAGCACATTCGTGAAACATGTGAGTTATCTTCTAATAAAAATCTCCCAATAGTATTATACGAAGACAACACAACATGCATATCCCAAATCAAAGAAGGATACATTAAAGGAGATAGAACAAAGCATATTTCATCAAAGCTTTTCTATACTTATGGTCTTGAAGAAAATGGTGACATCACTGTACAACTAATTTGTTCGAAGGACAACCTAACAGGCTTATTTACAAAATCATTACCAACCGCAACCTTTAAAAAATTCTTGCACAACATTGGAATGCAGCGTATCAGAGATCTTAAATGATGTTTTTATGAGGGGGAGTAGATATATTGTATTCTTTTAGGAATATATATTATATGAAATATGTACTCTTTTTCCTTCATTAGGGTTTCTTTCCCATTGGGTTTTTCTTAGTAAGGTTTCAATGAGGCATATTTCATATATATAATGGGCATCTAAGAGAGAGTATTATAAATATTATGATAATATAAGCCCATTAGATACTGATGCTCAATGTCCATTGACCATATATCATACCTCCATTACCCAAGTGTTATCCATGTGTCTCCAAGATTATATACTATTAGTGTCCATATAATCCACCTTCTACTTGTTAAATTGCCTATAAATAGTGGCATTTTGTGGGTTTTGTAAGACATGCACATATTAATGAGAAGCCCAAAAAGTTTGGAGAGAATTTCATATTTTCTATTTTCTATAATTTTCTTTATTTGATTTAATTATTTACTTATTTTATTTATTTAAATATATTTTATTATTATATTATATTTTCTCCATATCCAGGTTTCCGTTGTATTTCTCAATTTTACAACAAAAATATAGCACATTTAATGAAGAGAAATTTTCAGAAATAACTCTCAAATATTATCGAGATTTCACTTAGAAAAACTAAAAACTTGATAGTTTGGATGTACGGGAAAAAAATTAATTTTTTATTCAAATTTTAGATCGATCTTGATCGAGAAGAATCGTGAAAAACTATATGAACGAATTTTCTAAAAATGTGGTAATCGTGAAAGATGGAATTTTTATAGGGTTACTTCCTATCATTTCCCTCCAATGAGATCACAAGATCTAATTTGCAGCCCACTGGGCTATAAAACCAACTTTTTTAACCAGTTTTAACCAAGCACAAAGCATTATATTAATATTCAAGGATAAATGCATTTTTCATCTCTGAAGTTTGGAGTTGATATCTATTTGATCCCTAATATTTCAAAAGGGACATTTTAATCCTTAAGGTTTGAAAAATAGTTCTAAATAGTTTGACCGTTAGTACTCTTTTGACCGTTAGTTGACTACCAATCTTGATTCCGATCCCAATCCCAATTTTTCTTCCTTTTCCGACACAAATTTAAATAAGCACTACAAGAATTTTGGGATTTAATGTCGGTTTTAAACCAAGGGCTTTAATGTCGTTTGACCGACATTAAAAAACTTTAATGTTGGTTGTCAACTGAAGCCTAGAATCCGTTGAAGCCCTTTAAACTGACTTTGAAGCCCAGAATCTATGTCCGTTTTTTCAATTATTGTCCGTTTTTTTTTAATTCCGTTATCGAATCCATTTTTAATATCGGTCAAAAATTTAAAAACGACATTATATGTCTCGTATATTGGGTCAGGAAATGTCCGTCATTGTTTTTTATGAAAAGATATAAAAAATTTGCATGGCAAGCCATCAATATTTGTCTTCCACCTATGAATTTATCCACAAACAAGAATTAATATTTCCAATCTATTACATATACTCATCAAATATGAAATAAACACACTAATCACCAACATGTATAACAATAACACACTTTCATAGAATACTTACACTAAGCCATCATTTCTCTCATTCACAAATATCAATTAGTACTTCCATGAATATTTAACACCAAATATCCCATAAACACAAAAATATATACATAAATCTTCTAATAAACAGATCATGGTTAGATAAATTTGCATTCATTCTAAGTTAACATTTAAATTCTATTGAGACAAAAAAACAAGAAGTACATCCTTACACAAATCGGCCAACAAAACTGGTCCATTGGGTTCGAATTACATCAATCTTTCCTTGGGTATACATATTTTTTTGTATTGAATTACAAAGAGAAAAAAAAAGAAGATAAATTCAGCATAAGCTTACATCCATTTATTAAATCAAAGCTAGTATATAAAAAAATAAATAATTTACGTATGAGGCTAGTAATGGGAGTAGTAGGATTATGCACTATTTCGTGTATATACTTTTTACATAGTACCTGCATCCTACAGAAACTAATTGATGGGGGCACTGCATATGAAGAATTTGAAAACAATTATTCTTATGTTCGAATGAACATAAATTGTTGAAAAATAAATGCAAATTTACCTTTATTGGTTTCCATTTTGGAGAAGACCGATGGTGTTGGAGATCGTGCTTTGCTTGCCATTTCAATCCACTAAATAGTTTGAAAACATTAGTTAAACATAAATACTTCAATTAAGAGCTAAGAAAGTTCAATTACACTTATATATTTATAACTCCATGAAAATCCTCTTGAACCTTACTTCGAATAGAGTCCAAAACATAAACACAATTTCCTTGTAGATTGATTACAATCAATATCCATGATAACTATAATAAGCAACAATTTTAAAATATTAGTACGCGTATAATGCAAATTAAAAATAAATTAAGAACTTGTGTTTTCTTACCCTGTGTTAAGGGAGCTATTTTGTTCCTTTTCTTGAACTTCTATCTCAAAATCCATCTGGGCAAGATACGAGATTCAGTAAAAATTATAAAGCACCAACCTTTTTCTAGAAATTTGTATAATCAATCTCTGGGACTGTCTGAGGCTGAAAATTTTAAAGATATTGGTTTGTTTTGGAGAATGGGAATTGCAATTCCCCTTCTAGTTTTGAACTTTTCAAAGGAATTGATAGTGAAATTTGATGTATGGGGAGAGGGAGGGTGAAAAAGTTGTGTGAGAGAAATAAATTTCTCAAACTCTGGTTTGGTGTTGCTGTTTCGAATCCTAAGAGCCATGAGAAAGAGAGGAAGAAAAGATGGAGAAGAAGAAATTATAAATTAAGATATTATTCAAATAATTAATTTTCTAAATATCACCGATATTTAACCAACACATCATATTTCTTAGTCAACTAATTATCAAAAGAGTTTGGAGACTATTTAGAACTATTTTCAAATTTCAATAACTAAAGTGTATTTTTTGAAATTTTAGAGATCAAATAGACATCAACTCCAAAACTCATGGATCAAAACTTAATATTTAATAATATTTTTTAATTTGGAATTAAAACGGCATAAATATCATTTGCATCCCACATATTACCTAATTATTAAAAAGAAAAAAAAAATAGATTCAACATTATTATATCAATATCAGACTCTCTGACTTATTATATATATATATCAAAATGTGTGTATATATATATATATATAGCAAATAGAAACAGCAACTAACTGTGGCTCTTGACCGAGACAACACCCTAGCTGTAGGGCAGTGCTTGAATCATAAGGTTCTAAATTATAGTAGCACTAGTATATTATTTTATTTCACTCTTCAATTTAAAAAATCTATCTAACAAAATAATTTTTTCATGTTTTGATTGATTTTATATATATGATACCAAATGTAGAAAATTAAAAGAGAGAGGTGTGTATAAATAAGTTATATTTCTTTTTGACAATATGAAGAGTGGAATATATCCTCTTAAAGTTGCATTATAGATTGACTTAGATGATGTTTGAATATATTCTTTTCCATATCCTTCCTTAAGTCAACTGTTCATCGTTTACATGACAAAAAGGGGAAAAAAGGAAATTTGATTTTGTTAATAGTTATAAGGTGTAACCCCCCCCATTTTTATTATTTATGTAATTTTAGTAATTTTTATTAATTAAGGGCATTTTTGAAATTTTTAGACTTAAATGTAATTGCGGGATTTAACTATTGACGTTAAAATTATTCAATTTGGAAATTAATGGATTGACGTTGAAATTATTCAATTTGGAAATTAATGGCAGGAACTAATTTTGTTTTGGAAGGGGGTTATATCACACAAATTTAGTTTTAAATTAATGTCAAGAATTAATTTCATTTTGGAAAGGGGTTATGTCACATAAATTTAATTTGAAATTAATGTCAATAATTAATTTCATTAGGGAAGGGGGTGAGTTAAATTCTTTGTGAATTGAAAATTTTACGGGAGAAAAGGATTAAAAGTTGGAAGCATAGTCTAATTGAAGAAATAATTTAGAGATTGGAATCTTGAGGGTGGTTGTTGCTCAAGCTTCATTGGGGAATTGAATTCAAAGATTGATTATTGAAGACTGCTGCTTGGATCGATACCTGAATCTAGTATCGATGTAAGTAATCTTACTACTAGAACTGCCCTAGTGCCAGACAATGATAATTATAATTTATTGAAGATATATTGATAGTTTGATGTTTATGTATGCCTTGCTGACATGAGGGTTTAAAAGATTAGTTGCGCATAGAGATTTTTGAATACTAGTATGATTTGAGTATATTATTGTTATTGGAGATCCTTCTGAATCTGAGGATGATGAGATGCATACATATGTTATATAGCTATGATGAAGAAATTTATATGTATGTTATAGAACAATGATGATGAGATGTATATATATGTTATAAGACTAGGATGACAAAAGGTATATGTACGTTGTAGAATCATGATGATGAGATCTATATGTATGTTATAGAACCATGTTGTGATACTTGTGATGTTGAGATTGTGATTGTGTCCTCACTGATTAATTAGATGCTCACCAGTTATTGTGTTTCCTTCGGGATTCACCAGATTGTGTTTCCTTCGGGATTCCCCATGAGTTGTGTTTCCTTCGAGATTCACCAGAGGTAGTGGACATACTTAACTACCGTAGGATAGAAATAAGTTTTTCATGTATGTATGTGTCCCATGAAGACTAGAGCAGTTTATATGTTCCACTAGAGGTAGGCATCTAGATGACATAAATGTCTAGCCTGACCCCAGTAATGGGGTTACTTACTGAGTATTTTATACTCATTCTTTCTCATGTTTATGTTTCAGGTAAGGATGGGGACGCACCGGTGAATGATAAGAGCAATCCATGAAAGAGTCACTGGGGACCATTTTTTATGCTTCCACTCATGTTTTAAAAGTTATTTTATGTTTTTAACTTTTGGTCTTGACATTTGAAACTTATCGTTTGAGTCCATTTATGACTTATGGGTACCCTATCATTTGATTTTAATATTTGAATTTAATGAAAATCTTTTAAGTTACCTTATTTATTTAGCATTTATTTCACTATAAAAAGAATGTTGTTTTAACTTCCATGCATGCATGTGTTTAGTAACGACCTAGCTTGAGTCCTAGAAAGTCGGGTCATTACATAAGGGTTGTTGGGTTTTTATGTATTTATAGGCCTATTTTAGTGGGTCGTTGAAGTTTTTACAGATTTTACATATCTATCTCAGGTTTATGTCTATAAATACCTTTGTATTTGACCTATTTGTGAAATACATAATACAAAAATATACAAAATACATTCATACTGTTGTTTCTTGTTCTATCAAGTGCTCAATGATGTTTTTCATGAATAGACAAAATGATGTTTTTCATGAATAGACGAAGCATATCAAGACTGGCTGTCACTTTGTTTATCATCATCTTCAGAACTCCAACCGGCTGACATCTTCACTAAAGCGCTCTCTCCTCCACGCTTTGGTCAGTTATCTTGCAAATTTAAGCGGGTCTCTACTCTACCACCTTAAGTTTGAGGGGATGTTAATAGTTATAAGAGTTGTTTGTTACGTATTTGTAGGCTTATTGTAGTGGATTGTTGAAGATTTTACAAATTTTACCTATCTATCTTTGAATAGGTTTATGTATATAGATACCTATTTTACCAATCTGTGAAATACAGAATACAGAAATATATAAAATACATTCATAGTTTTAATCAATTTACTTGTCATATGATGTTTGAATATGATTTTCAATATCAACTGTGCATTGGCAAAAGAGAGATGATCACTTAGCTGGTGCATACAAAAATGGAAGTGCATACTAATTATTGAGCATAGTTTAATATATAAAATGTCATTACTCATCCCATCGTAAAAAAAAAATCCTTTAACTATTAATTTCACTAGAATTAACATATCCTCCTTCGATCACCATTTATCAAGTAGATAGTTTGACAATGGTATAGAGATGATGATGTGTTAACTCCGATGAAATCAATAGTTGAAGAAATCATTTTCATTAGATGACATATTATCTAATTTAGCGGCGTTCTTAAAATGAGATTATAGATGCAGTGGCTCACTGTCCACTGGATGGGTATCAAATTTAATGTTGGTGGGATAATTTTTGATATTTGTATCATTGTATTTCTTAAAAAAATAGGTGACAAGAATATTTTAGGAAATTTAACTAAATTATTAGGAATAGAAATTAAAATTATTAAAATGTATTATAATGTATTATAATTGAAAGTAAAATAAGCTATAATTTAATTAACCCATAAATATAACACAATTAACAATAATAATTAAGTATTTGACAAGCCAACTAAGGTAATTGTGCATGCAATTGCCCAATTTTAATTATGAAGAGTAAATTGTTTTGAAGACAATCTAAAATCTTCTAATGAACTCAAATTTTCAACACATGTATGCATGTCATTGTCTTAAAAGAATAAATTGATTGAAGTTGGCCCTAATTTCTCAACATAAAAAGAGTTGACTTGTAGAGAAAATTGATTGAAACCTACCTTTATCATTTTGAACACATTTAGAAGCAAATAGAAGTATCAAATCATTACTTAAGTCAATGCCAACTTACAACTTTTGAAGAATATATAGAAATTCTAAAACCCACATGCAATTAGCTTTTATAGATTATAAATATGAGCAACCACCCAACTCAATATTGTCAAAAGAAAAAAAGAAACATCCATTTTTTAGAGAGGAAGATAGATCTAATATGAAGAAATGAGTCCCGTTTGATAGCCAAAAATGACTTACCTGTTACTTAGCTTTTTAAAAGTCATGAGATTCTAAAATATAGAAACTCTTAATTTGTTGCATTACAGGCAGTCGTCTTAGGCTAATTTGACAGACTCTTATCTATCATGTTAGGTCTTTTCTTCCCTTAAATAGCAGAAGGTTGAGAATTTCTTATAAATACGTAGAACTACACTGAGAGGTATGAATCATGATCGAGAATAATATTGTTTGATACAAAAAATGATTTGCCTCAAAGTAAAGTTTTTGTTTTAGTGCTTGAAAACCTTGTAAGTTTTATATACGGCACTAGCAGTCATTATATTTTGGCTTATATTTGACAAGATTTCTTATTTATGTGGGATGCCTTCTCTTTGAATAACTGGAGAGGAAGACAATGGTTTCTTTCCCTATGTTGTATATATTTTCTTGGGCTTGACTACATGAAAATTGTACTTGCTAATCAAAGTATTTATTATTGTTGTTATTATTGTGTGTTTCACATGTGGCTAAAAATATTTTAGATTATGTTTTTTTGAAAAAAAATTAGATTCGGATAACTATTTTGTTTTTAGTTTTCTATTTTAAATTTTATGTTTATTTCTTCCAAACTTTCTTATCATGATTTTCACTTTTCTTAAAGAATCATTTGATTTCTTAGTTAAAATCTAAAAACAAAAAAAAATTAGCTATTTTTCTTTTTAAAATTGCGTATGATATTTGAAAACAGTAATAGAAAATAGACAATATGAATATAATAATTTAGAGATGAAATTAGAATTTAAAAGTTAAATTTTTAAAAACCAAATGGTTATTCAACAATTACAATTTCAATATCTTAAAAATACTTAAAAAAAAAAAAATTAAGAGTTGTTTGTGGTACTAAGTTGAATGTAGTTTGAAATTAATAGGTTAGTTAGATAGTCTATACTAAAAAATAAAATTTTTCGATAAATATGTAAATTTTAATATTATATATTATTGAAGTTGAGTTATTTTTGTAAAAAAAAATTTCCATGCAAAACGTAATTCTTCCAAAACCACTACAAAGCAATTCAAATGCGTTTAAGAGATAATTTGGGAAATTTGTTTTACAAATAAAATTAAGTTATCCTTTGACAAGATTGTTTTAAGGTTAGTTTTATAAATGGAATTTATTTTTTATATATAGAATAATAAAATGGTAAAAAACCAAAAAATTCACACCCATCACTTTCAATTTGAGAAAACCAAGAAGCGGAATGGTGATTGGACGTGGATTTTTTTATTTTTTACCAGAAAGCTAGGTGCTATTTTTCAATTTAAGAAATGTACTAGTGAATATCACTTATAGTTATTATATAAATTTCAATTTAAGAAATGTGTTATTAATTACTATTGTTGATAGTTGCAACCAAAGTACTATTATCAGTAATAGATACGGTAAGTTTTCAATTTGAAAAATTACCACCTTCTTGATTTGGTGTGTTTTTAGCAGAATATTGATGAGTTACACCATTCACTTTTATGCACAAGTCTTGAGCTGGAACAAATCAATTTTGCAGTGAGATGATTTGAATCAAGCTATTAATGAAAGAGATGAAGCTAATGAAAAAAAATCGACAAGCTTCTTCTTAAGAAACTCTTCTTCCATCATCGTCCTCCTTCGTCTGCAAGTCCACCATTGACGACGATCCCACATCAGGATTCGACTCTCAAAACGCTTTCTCTTCCTCTGATTGCGACGAGAGCATCGTTTCCGTTTCGTCTCCCGTTCCTCCACCACCAGAAATCTTCGATTGGATCTCCAATAAGCCGTTGCCATAAAAGGGTAAGTTCTTACAGGCCGTCATGAAAGCTGGTCCGCTTCTTCAGACTCTACTTCTCGCTGGACCGCTTCCTCAACGGAGACATCCGCCGCCGCTTGAATCTTTACACTTGCCGCCGATTGCAATCCCACTTCCTTCGCCGCTGCTGGCCCTTCATTCTGAGACTACTAATTGTGGGATTGTTAACAACTAGAGGACTCTATCTCTTGAAGAATCAGATTTTGGAGGACGGCGTGATTAGAAAAAGAAAGGGAAGAAGAAGAAGGTGCCCTATTTTTCAGTGGGCAAACATGGAATTTAAAAAAAGTGACTAGTCAATGTTATCTATATTTAGAAATATTTTAAAGATAAGTGATATTTTTAGATATTTTGTCTTATTTTTCTATCTATCGTAATTATCCATTGTTTTACAACTACAAGTAAAATATCTTTTTAAAAATATTTAATTTTTTTTAAGGAAAGTACTTAGCTTTTTTGGTAATGAATCGATTTTACAAAAATATTTTCTTACCTAAAGCATCACTTTAAAAAATGACTTTACTCTAATGGTTGAGCTTTTTTTGGGTTGAAGATCCAAATCTACACTACACTTTGTGATGAATTTTTAGGGGTTGTTTGGTTTATAGTTTTATAGATGTTGAAAATATATGATATTTGAGAATAAGATTGGTGGAAATCAAAGATGACTGTCTTTTGTTATTTATAAGAAATACTATCAAAATTTTATAAACAAAAATTGTGTTTATATTTAATTTATAAAATTAAGCGTAGCAATCTTATATAAATTTCATAGATTAATTAATTAAACAATAATTATTCTTCAATGATTTCAAAACCAAGAATGGAAAAAGATTAATTATTTGATACATAAACTTCATTCTTTTTTTAGGATATATGTAACTCCCTCATTTTTTAATGTAATTAAATATTATTTTATTTCGAAATATTTGGATAAATTGAAATTCGAGATTTAAGTATTTGGTGTAGTTAAATTCAATTGGATTATTTTGAATTAATTAGGACTTAATTTAGCCTGCAAATGGAGATTGGATTATTTATTAAAATAATTCAATTTGTTTTGTGTATGGAAGATTTAAAATAATTTTGGATAGGATTTTATTAAATTTTGTATTTATAGGATTTGAATTTATTTGGTTTAGATTTAAAGAGAGTTTTGGAATTTGAAAAGGGAAAAGAAAAGGTTTTAAAAAAAAGAATTATATATATATAAGTTTTGGTTTATAAAAAAAGAAAAAAGAAAAGAAAAGAAAAGATTACTTTCTCTCTCTCTTTTCTTTGGCGCGCACAAGAACCCCCCTCCCCCCCCCCCCCCCCCCCTCCCAAACGCTTTTCTTCTCTGCTCGTGACCCAGCCGCGTTCAACATTCAAACTCCATGACCACTACTCTGACGGTCTTCTTTAGTCGCTCTTGTCGCTAGGTCGAACAAGACCAATCGTGTGCCACTTCTCATATTAGCCATCGCGACACCGTCGTGCTATTTGTCACCCAACGCTCGAATTTGTTCGCGTCCGCTGTCTGGAAGAGCGTCTCAGCCCAGTCACCACCAGAGTTTCCAGCTGCCTTCCTTCGACGCAGAACCACGCAGTTGTGACCCGCGCCACCAGATCCATCGAATCTTTCTCTCTTCTCAGTTTCATGTCTCCTCCACCACCCCTCGCCGAATCTTCTAGTTGGGTGAGTTTTTTTTTTTGGTGTTTTCTTATGGGTTTCTTGGATTATCTTGAATATGTTGAGGTTGATGTCTCATAGGGTCCTATAGTTTGTAATTGTATTGTACAAGCATTTTATTTATGTAATAAAATATGTGATGTTTTATTTCAAAATTAGTTGCATTAACCACAAACCAATAAACTAACATCCAAGGTTATCTTGTAGCTTAAACATGTATGTAGAGACATACAAGTGGATCATGTTTAAGTGATAATCTAAATGGTCTGTAGTAGATGTGATACTACGAGTATGACCCACTTTGAAGATGTTACAATTGTTGTAAAATGCTACAAATGATCTAATCCTGATCATTCATGTGAAGATATGTGAGTGGAGATATTCTATACAAAGGAGTTTGTATAAGATCGGACCACGAAATGTTTAATCTCATTATATAACACCATCCATAATAGAGACTTACATTTCACCGGGATGACCATAGATAACATGACCTGAATCCTGAGTGAGTTGTGAACTCTTGCCTATAAAGGATCCTTTGATTTGTATGGGTGAAAATGGCCAAATCATCGACTCAACAAACCTACCATATTAGGGATTCGTGTGATTAGGGTGTTGGGAACACAGCTACACCAGAAGGAATTCACTTCTTCTCCAACATCAGGGTAAGTAGATAAATTGCTCCCTTAAGGCTTGATTTTGGGGTTTGAACAATGTATGCCATACCCTCTCCTGGCCCGAGAGGGGTTTGGTCATAGTTAGACTATGATTTATTGTTCATTAGAGAGATCAGTGGTACTTAAGGGGTTAGATGTAACTATAGGGGCAAAAAGGTAATTTTGGATTAGCTGTACTTACGAGCAATTTGTGAAGGGTCATTATACTGTTGACTGGTTATATCCAATGTGTTGGGGTTAATGCCCTAAATCTCGTAGGGTTCTATAGTTTGTAAACACTGGTATGAACAAACGCTTGTGATGTAATAATATGCGATATTTTCTTCACTGTTGTCTATGAAATATGAAATATTTTATTTGCATTTATCACAAACAAATAAACTAAGATCCCTAGTTATCGTTGTAACTTAAGCATGTATGTGGAGATATACATGTGGATCATGCCTTAAATGATAACCTAAATGGTCTGTAGTATATGGATAAAGGGGGGAAAACCTTATCCTAGTGACACTACGGATACGATCCGGTTGTTAGATGTTACAAGTGTTGTAAAGTGCTACAGATGGTCTGATCTTGATCATTCATATGAAGACATGCGAGCTGGGTGTCCTATACAAAGGAGTTTGTATAAGACCGGACTACAAAGTGTTTAGTCTTGTTATATAACGCTGTTCATGACAGGGACATTCATTTCACTAGGATAACCATAGGTAACATGACCTTAATCCTGAATGAGTTGGGAACTCCTGCCTATAAGGGCGGTTCTTTGATTTGCATGGGTACAAGTGGCCAGATTGTCAATTCAAACCTACCACTTTGGGGATTCGTTTAATTGGGGAGCTAGGAACTAGCTACACAAGATGGAATTCACTCCTTCCCCGAAGCAGGGATAGGTAGATAGATTGCTCATTTAAGGGCTAATTACGGGTCTTGAACGATGTGGTACCACACACTTTCTCATGACCCGAGAGGTGTTCACTCATAGTACGACTATGACGTATTGTTCATTAGAGGAATCAGGGGTATTTAAGGAGTTAGATATAACTACAGGGGCAAAATGTAAATTGGCCCAACTGTACTTACGAGTGATCTGTGAAGGGTTATTGTATTGTTGATTGGCTATATCCAATGGATGCAGAAATGTAGCTGTAGTGAGAAGAATACAGCTATCAGTCTTTAGTGGAGTGCCCGACAGTTAACGGATGGTGGATCTTGTGATTAAAGAGTTTAGTTAGCTATTCACGTACCGTTGGAACTTCAAGCTATAAGTCCATAAGGTCCCCTTGGTAGCTCAATGGATTCAAGTTGAGTATTAGTTTTTGGGTTAGTTTAAAGTGTTCAAATTATTAGTTTGCTTCCGCTCATGGAAAGATCTTGCTTCCGATCGTAGTTCTTAGGACAAGTGGGAGATTGTTGGGATTGGTGTCCTAATTCTCCCGGAGTATCGTAGTTTGTAATTTATACACATTGTTATGAATAAAATAAGAGTTATTTTATCTGACATTAACTCATATCCAATAAACAAAGCTCCATGGTTATCGTATGTAAACTTAAGCATGTGTATGAGATATATAAGTGGATCATGCCTTAAGTGATAACCTAAATAGTCTGTAGTATAAGGATTAAGGAGGGATACTTGATTCTGGTGACACTACGAATACTGCCCGCTTGTAGTGGCTTGCAAGTGTTGTGAACTATTACAGATGGTAGATCCTGATCATTCATGTGGAGACATGGAGCAGGGGTGTCTTATACAAAGAGTTTGTATAAGATCGAACAAAGATGATTCGTCTCTGTGTATAATACCATTGATACTGGAGACTTACATCTTACCTGAACGACCATAAGTGACATGACCTCAATCCTGAGTATTTTGGGAACTCCTCCTTTAAGGGCGATCCTTTGATTAGTATAGGTAAAAGTGGCCAGATTGCCAACTCATCATGCCTACCTTTTTGGGGACTTTTCTTATTTGGGAGCTGGGAACTCAGTTACACAAGATGGAATTCACTCCTTTCTCGAAGCAGGGGTAAGTAGATAGATTGCTCTCTTCAGGGCTGATTCTGAGATTTGAACATTGTGGCCACAACTTCTCTTTGGAAGAGAAGACTTATATTTATTAGAGCGATCAGTGGTACTTAAGGTGTTAGATGTAACTACAGGGACATAACGGTTATTGGCCCAACTGTACTTACGGGCGATCTTTGAAAGGTTATCACACTGTTGACTGGTTGATATGGACACATAATATACTATTGTAAGGAAAGTTCAGCTATCGGTCTTTAGTGGAGTGACTGACAGTTAACGGATGGTGGATCTCGTGACTAAAGAGTTTAGTCAGTTATTCACGTATTGTTGGAGCTTCGAGCTATAGGTCCATAAGGTCCTCTTGGTAGCTTAATGGATTCAAGTTGAGAATCAATTCTTGGTGTTGATTTGAAATGTTCAAATTGACAAGAGGTAATTCGATTATATATGATATGATCGGTGAGATGTATGAGATACGTCAAGTGGAGAATTAATGTAAATGAGATTTACATTAAGGACCATGGAATAGAAAAAGAACTATGGTTTATTTGTTTCATGAGATGAAATATTAAAACTATAGGTTATAAACATAGTATGGTAAGTTGGTTATCATATATATTTATAGTAATATTAATTATTGGATAATTATGTCTTTGTCTCTAATAACCAATTGAGTGGGAGGTTATTGGTGGTTTCATGGTAACCGTGAAATAAAAGGAAGAATGTTTTCCTAATTTTAGTAGTTGTTGAATTGAGATTCTATTCTCGGAAGTTCTCATGGTGTTTGTCAAGTGAATGAGATTTACTAAACGACAACTGAAGAGAAACTAGACGATCATGGAGTGACACTATACGATAGTGTACTCAGCTAGCCTTTAGCTAAACGATCATGGAGCTTTTGCTAAACGATCGTAGTGCATTTGTTAAACGATTAGGCATCGTCTATGCGATAGACCTCTGCCATCTCCCACTTGCTCAATCGTTTACACGATTGTTCCTCCCAGTCTCTTCTCTAACCAAGTCCAACACAACCACACTTCTGGATTCTTACACCAGAATACCAAGGTAGCCATTGTGGTGGTGTCGTACTCAACTTGACATAGTCGAGGTTTTTGGAGACCATTCGTTGAGTTTGCGATGTCCGTGTGGTGGTTGCTGGTTGTTCGTGATCTTGGAGACCACTGAGTTCGAGCGTTCGTGTGTTGCAGTCTTGGAGTCTGTTCGAGCGTTCATGATCAAGGGAGATTGAAGATGAGTCTTCAAAGGTATGTGTGATTCTTTCCCTTGATGGTAGTAAAAAGCATGTTGTAATTTCGTTTTATGCGTAGCCTGTATATTTCCGTTTCTTGATTATAATTATTAATGTTCATATACGAATGAAATTTGGAACGATCATTTCGCTGCGTATGAAAATCCTCATGTTCAATTTCCTTCACCGGTGACTTTTGTCCTGCATCGTTGGGCCATCATTACGAAATAGATGTCTTTTCACTTCATGGAAACTATTTTGCTAAAACTAAAGTTGGTGTTAAAAGTGGTAGTGCATAGACTTATTAAGTTTGTTCATGTTTTTCTGCAACGTAAAAATGGCTACAGCCACATTAGCTCTTTTAAATGCCGACAAACTGACTGGTGAAAATTATGCTAGTTGGAAACACACGATATCTATTATTTTGATCATCAATGACCTGAGGTTCGTTCTTATGGAGGAGTGTCCTCCTATTCCAACTCAGAACGCCACTCGAAATGTTTGGGAGGCTTATGAGAGATGAACACGGGCGAATGAGAAGGCCTAAGCTTACATCTTAGCCAGTCTAAACGATGTTTTGGTCAAGAAGCAAGAGCTTATAGTCTTGGTGCGTGAGATCATGGAGACCCTGCAGGGAATGTTCGGACAGCCGTCTGGACAGCTTAAGTATGAAGCTCTGAAAATCAATTTTAACCCCAAAATGGAGGAGGGTACATCTGTTCTGAACATGTTCTGAACATGATGATCCAATTTAATGTGGCGGAGATGAATGGGTCACGCATCGATGAGGGTAGCCAGGTTAGCATCATTCTACACTCGTTGCCAAATAGTTTCCTACACTTTGTCAGCAATAATGTGCTGAACAAAGTTGACTATACCCTTACAACTCTCCTCAACGAGTTACAGACATTCCAATCCTTGCTAAAAAGTAAGGAAAAGAAGTTAGGTGAGGCAAATGTTGCTTCATCTTCAAAGAAGTTCCATCGAGGTTCGATCTCAAGAACTAATTCTGCACCTTCTACTTCTAACACTTCCAAGTGGAAGAAGAAAAAGGGTGGTAAGGGGAAGGGGAAGGCACCTGTTAACCCGCAACCTATCGCATAGCAAGGTAGGCGACTAGCACCGATTGACAAAGGAAAGTGTTTCCATTGCAAGCAGGACGGGCACTGGAAGCGGAATTGTCCTCACTAGTTAAAGGAGAAGAAGAAGGCTAAGGCCAAAGCAAAACAAGGTAAATAAGATTTACTAGTTTTGGAAATTTGTTTAGTGGAGAATGATGATTCTGCCTGGATTATTAAATCTAGGGCCACTAATCATGTTTGTTCTTCTTTTCAAGGGATTAGATCCTGGTGGCAGCTTGAGGCTGGTGAGATGACGATGCAAGTAGGCACCGGGCAGTTGAGGGCTCTAGTTGACTCTACAGAATGAATTTATCATTTTGAATGATGTTTTTGTTGTTCCCAAGTTAAAGCGGAACTTAATTTCTGTAAAGTGTCTGATTGAATGTAAATATACTCTCAACTTTTCAGTGAATAAAGTGTTTATTCTGAAAGATAGTGTTGAGATTTGTTCAGTAAAATTGGAAAATAATTCGTATGTGCTAAAATCGTTAACAAAAAATTCCCTCCATAACATAAAGATGTTTAAAACAGTCATAACTCAAAATAAACGACTTAAGGTTTCTCCTAAGGAAAATGCCCAACTTTGGCCTTCGATTAGGGCATATCAATCTCGTAGGATTGAGAGGTTAGTGAAGAATGGACTTCTAAGCGAGTTAGATGAAAATTCTTTACCTGTGTGCGAGTCATGTCTTGAAGGCAAGATTATTAGGATTGGTGTCCTAATTCTCCTGGAGTCTCGTTGTTTTGTAAAGATACACATTGTTTAATGAATAAAATTATTGTCATTTAATTCTGGCATTTACTCATATCTAATAAACAAAGCTCATTGGTTATCTTATGTGAACTTAAGCATGTATATGTAATATACAAGTGGATCATGCCTTAAGTGATAACCTAAATAGGTTTGTAGTATAAAGATTAAGGTGGGATATCTGATCCTGGTGACACTACGGATACGACCCGTTTTGTAGAGGTTTGCAAGTGTTGTAAACTACTACAGATGGTAGATCCTGACCATTCATGTGGAGACGTGCGAGCAGGGGTGTCCTATACAAAGAGTTTGTATAAGACCTAGACCACGAGATGACTAGACTCTGTATATAATCCCATTGATACTAGAGACTTACATCTCACCTAAACGACCATAGGTGACACGACCTCAATCTTGAGTGTTTTGGGAACTCCTGACTTTGAAGGCGGTCCTTTGATTAGTATCGATGACAGTTGCCAGATTGTCAACTCAACATGCCTACCTTTTTGTAGACTTGTCTGATCTGGGAGCTAGGAACTCAATCCACAAGATGGAATTCACTTCTTTCTCGAAGCAGGGATAAGTAGAGAGATTACTCCCTTAAGGGCTGATTCCGGGGCTTGAACATAGTGGTCATAGCTTCTCTTTGGAAGAGAAAACTCAGTCATAGTAGGACTATGACTTATGTTCATTAGAGGGATCAGTGGTACTTAAGGAGACAGATGTAACTATAAGGGGCATAACGGTTACTGGCGAGCAATACTAGACCGATCTGTTGGAAGGTGTCACACTGTTGAATTTTGTAAGGAAGTCACTGTCGGTCTTAGTGGAGTGCCTGGCAGTAATGGATGGTGGATCCCGTGATAAAGAGTTTCTGTCAGTTAATTACGTAAACCGTTTGGAGCTTTGGAGCTATAGGTCTATAAGGTCCCTTTGTGCAGCTCATGGGTTCAAGTTGAGGACAATTCTTGTGTTGATTGTGAAATTTTCAACAATTGACACAGAGGTATTTTGATTATTGAGATATGATCGGTATGGTGTGAGATACATCTAGTGGAGGATTGATGAAAGTAAGATTTAACATTAAGAATCCATGGAATATGAAAAAGAACTATGGTTATATTTTCAGAGAGAAATATAAAACTATAAGGTTATAC
>NC_052355.1:35008219-35181632 GCF_009727055.1 Benincasa hispida | reverse complement strand
TGGCCTTGCTAAGGTATAAGCTATGCGATGGAACGAGCTAAGGTAGATGCATGGTGAATTGTCCTTGCGTTACTAAGGCTTACAGGAACAAGGTTCATGAGGTTGGTTGTGTTGGTTATAAGAGATGCGTCAGCAAGAACCTAGGTGATGCTGAGCTATGCCCGGAGGTGTTGAGTTAAGAATCAAGCTGACCCAAGGGTTGCTATGCGTTGGTGATATGCTATGCGTTGGATATCCGAGGGCATGTGGGCGTGTAGTACAAGGCTATAATATGCGTTGAAAGGGGTGTTGGTCATCATCCTAGTTGAACGTATATTGAGTTGGATGGATGCATATGAAAGATGAACGCATATAAAGGACGTCATCCCGACATGTGGCTTACTAGGAAGGAGCCTTAGGCCTTTAGGAAATGAGGTGGGTGCACGAGCAGACATGCAAAGTTAAGCCTCAAAGTGTTGGCTATGAAGGAGGAAGAGACTTAAGATTGCATTGATGAAAAGGTTGCGTTGATAGTGTGAGGTGAAGGCACCTCAAGTAGGAGGTGGAGGAGGCTGGAAGTTGGCAGATGCTAAGGAAAACACTTAGATGTGATCAAAGGAGGAGGTGTTGGGCAAAGAAGAAGGGTTGAACGTCTATAAAAGGGGGAAAATGCCTCACTTCAACCCATACATCAGTTAAGTACTTAAAAACCACAAAGAAAGGGAAAAATAAGAGATACTCGAAGAAGGGAAAGCAGTGCTCGGTCGGAGGTGCAAGTAAAGGCGCAAAGGAAGCAAGGTAGTATGGATAGACGCATAGGCTAACTTCAAACAAGAAGCTTTTTCCAAACTACTCATGCAAATCAGGTGATTTTTAGACCAAAAGTTTCTAAATTAAGTGTAGTTTCAGTGTGAAGGCTGCCTTAACACAATTCTAATTCTAAGGCTTTCAAATTCAAGGAAAACTGAGGGGTGCTCATCAGTGAGGAGACAGTCGGGCCAGGAGGAATAAACTTGAGACTCAGAACTTTCGCCAAGGAATTTCAAGGCGAAACTTTAAGGTATTATAGTTAAGAAATTTTCACACATTTTTGAAGAAGGGAATGTCTTGAGATAAGGCCCGAAAAGCTAGTAATCTAAGCTTAAAGTTAAACCTGAAATAGGGTCCAACGGTGGAACAAGGGAAACCGGGTGAACTGCGAAGAAAGTTCTCAACAAATGACTATGAGTGGTTTCTTCCTTTGTTCTTTTAAGCATATTATGAATTAATATGCTGTAGGTTATGCTATGAGATATGTATGATGTTGGGATAGTCAGGGGGTCTAAGGACCTAGAACCTGAGCCCAGAATGAATCCATAGGATGGTCAGGGGACCGAGGAGTCTAGTGCCTAAGCCTGTGGGACAGAGAAACCTTGAAATGGGATGGTCAGAGGGCCGATGGGCCTAGCTTCTAAGCCCATGAAAAGGAGAACTATGTGCACATAGGTTGATATTTTAGTTATGATATGTTAACCATCTACCGTGTGTGTAGGTGGGTTTGTGAAAGCTTCATGGTATGGTCGAGGTTCGCATGAGAACCTCGTGATAATGCTTGTGAAAGACTTGTATTTGTTTTACCACTCACTGAGCTTTGTAAAGCTCATGGTTTGCTCTGTGTTTCTCTTGCAGGTAGTTGACGAGTCCAGGTTGCGGTGTTGGTTAAGGTCTACCACAAGTCTAGAATTAGTATTAAATGAGATAGGTTTTTGAGATAAGGTCTTTCATGTAAATGTAACTTGAGTTTGTAAACTAGTTTCTAATAAAAGCATGTAATATTTTCCGCTGCTATTATAAGTAAGGTTATTAAAAGAAACTAGTAGGTTAACCAAAGTAGCATCAGTTAATATCATGCCTCTTCTCAAGCTCAGAAGTGTAGGCTCGGGGTGGGGTGTGACAGTTTCCTCCTTCATCTGCCTCATACCAAGCCCGAATAGAGCCCACCGTCTGGATTCTCACACCAAGAATACCAAGGTAGCTTTGTTGGTGGTGTCAGACTCAACTCGACACTGTCGAGGTTTTCTAGAGGCCGTTCGTGTTGCTGAGGAGTTCGTGACTGAGGCGATCATTGAGGACAAGCGCGAAGTGTTCGTGTTGTGTTCGTTGCGGTGTTGCGGTCGTGTAAATTAAACGTTCGAGGTTGCTAATGTTCAAGTGGTCATGCGCATCAGAGCGTGGAGACGTAACTGCAAATGTTTGTACAGTTTTCTCTTTGTGCTTTTGAGTTTTCATACTATAATTTCTGCATTTTAGTTATATAACCGTTTGTTTGAAGTTGACTATAAATGTAATGTTCATTTATGATTGTGATTTGAAATAATCTTGTTCCGCTGCTCATGGAAATATTAATCCGAATTCCTTCAAAGATGACTAAAAGACCTTTTACTGGAAAATGTTATCCAGCCAAAGAGCCTCAAGAGTTAGTACATTCAGACCTCTGTGGTCCGATGAATGTGCAAGCTAGGGAAGGCTACGAGTATTTCATCAGAATCCTTTTGCTATGTTTATTTGATGCAACGGAAGTCAAAATCCTTTGAAAAGTTCAAAGAATTCAAGCCTGCAGTTGAAAATACATTGGATAGACGGATTAAAACACTTCGATCAGATCGAGATAGAGAGTTTTTGGATTCTGAGTTCTAGAACTATATGATAGAACATGGAATCGTTTCCTAACTCTCAGCGCCTGATATACCTTAGCAAAATGATGTATCAGAGAGGAGAAACAAAACCTTGTTGGACATGGTTCGGTCAATGATGAGTTACGTATCCTTATTGGACTCGTTTTGGAGTTTTGCAGTGGAGACTACAGCTTATATCCTCAACTGTGTTCCTTCCAAGAGTGTTGCCAGAGCTGTCTCTTATACACATCTAGATGTGTATAAGAGACAACTACAGCTTATATCCTCAACTGTGTTCCTTCCAAGAGTGTTGCCAGAACACCTTTGGAGTTGTGGAATGTGCGTAAAGCTAGTTTGCGTCACTTCCACATGTGGGGTTGCCCAACACATGTGCTTGAGGCTAATCCAAAGAAACTAGAACCATATTCGAGGTTGTGTCTATTTTTCGGCTACCCAAAAGGTACACGAAGGGGTTACTTTTATGATCCTAAGAAAAACAAGGTATTTGTGTCGACAAACGCTACCTTCCTGGAGGAGGATTATATGAGGGAGCACAGTGCACGTAGTAAAATCATGTTGTGTGAACTTTCCAATGAAACTACTGAAGCTTCAACAAGAGTTGTTGAAGGACCTGTTCCATCAACAAGAGTTGTTGATGGAAGTTCATCTGGTAGATCAGAACCACCTCAAGAATTGAAGGAACCTTGACTAGTGGGAGTGTTGCGAACCCACCTGTTCGCTAAATAGGTTTCACTGAAATCCTGGCTATGGTAGCCGATGGTGAGGTTGAGGATCCGTTGTCTTATCAGAAGGCAATGGAGGATGTTGACCCGGATGAATGGGTCAAAGCCATAGATCTCGAGATAAAGTCTATGTACTTGAACTCATTATGGGATCTTGTAGATCAACCTGATGGGGTAAAACCTATAGGTTGTAAATGGATCTATAAGAGGAAACGTGGTACTGATGGGAAGGTGCAAACCTTCAAGGCTAGACTTATGGCAAAGGGTTATACCCAAGTGGAGGGAGTTGACTATGAGGAGACTTTCTCGCCTATTGCCATGTTGAAGTCTATCTGCATCCTTCTATCTATTGCCTCATTTTATGACTATGAGATATGGAAAATGGATGTCAAGATTGCCTTTCTGAATGGTAATTTTGAGAAGACCATTTATATGACGTAGCCCGAGGGATTCGTAGCATAAGGTCAAGAGCAAAAAGTTTGCAAACTGAACTGATTCATTTATGGGCTGAAACAGGCATCTCGATCTTAGAACATTAGATTTGATATTGCGATAAAATCTTACGTCTTTAACCAAAATGTTGATGAGCCTTGTGTCTACAAGAAAATCATCAACGGTTCAGTAGTTTTCCTAGTGTTTGTATGTAGACGATATCCTACTCATTGGGAATGATGTAGGTTTACTGACTTTAATTAAGAATTGGCTAGCAACCCAATTTCAAATGAAAGATTTTGGAGAGCTCAGTTTGTTCTTGGTATTCAGATCTTTCGGGATTGAAAGAACAAAGTGCTTGCACATTCTCAAGTATCGTACATTAACAAGATGTTAATCAACTACTCGATGTAGAACTCCAAAAGGGGCCTACTGCCTTTTCGACATGGAGTTACATTGTCTAAGGAACAGTGTCTTGAGACACCTCAAGAAGTTGAGGAAATGAGATGGGTCTCCTATGCATCTGTCGTTACTAGTTTGATGTATGTGATGTTGTGTACTAGACCTGACATCTACTACGTTGTGGGAATAGTCAGTAGATATCAGTTTAATCCAGGATAGGGTCACTGGACCGCCATCAAGAACATCCTCAAGTATCTTCAGAGAACGAGGGACTACATGCTCGTGTATGGATCTAAGGATTTGATCCTTATTGGATACACGGACTCTGACTTTCAGACTGATAAGGATTCTCAAAAATCCACTTTAGGCTCAGTGTTCACTCTTAATGGAGGAGTTGTAGTATGGCGAAGCACTAAGTAGGGGTGCATCGTCGACTCTACAATGAAGACCGAGTATGTAATGGCCTGTGAAGCTGCTAAGGAGGTCGTTTGGCTCAAGTTCCTGACTGATCTGGAAGTTATTCCAAACATGTTTAGGCCCATCACCCTTTATTGTGATAATAGTAGTGCTGTGAAAAACTCCAGGGAGCCTAGGAGTCACAAGCGCGGCAAACATATAGAGCGGAAGTATCATTTCATTCGCGAGATAGTGCATCAAAGGGAGTGATAGTCACGAAGATCGCTTCGGAGCACAATGTTTCTAACCCGTTTACGAAGGCTCTCACGGCTACAGTTTTTAGGGTAACCTTCAGAGCATGGGTCTAGGGGACCGGCTGTGGCTAGACTAGGGCAAGTGGGAGATTTTGTACTGGGCCTTAATGCCCTAGTTTATTGTTTTGTACTTGTTTTTATCTTGTACATCCACTTGCTTTAGAACAAGTGGGAGATTTTTGGGGTTGATGCCATAAATCTCGTAGGGTTCTGTAGTTTGTAAACACTAGTATTAACAAATGTTTTTGGTATAATAATATGAGATACATTCTTCACTGTTGTCTATGAAATATGAGATATTTTATCTGTATTTACCACAAACCAATAAACTAAGATCCCTGGTTGTCGTTGTAACTTAAGCATGTATGTGGAGACATACAAGTGGATCATGCCTTAAGTGATAACATAAATGGTCTGTAGTATATGGATAAAGGAGGGAAACTTTATCCTTATGACACTACGAATATGGCCCGCTTTGTAGATGTTATAAGTGTTGTAAACTACTACAGATGGTCTGATACTGATCATGCATGTGAAGACATGCAAGCGGGGGTGTCCTATACAAAGGAGTTTGTATAAGACCGAACCACGAAGTGTTGTCTCGTTATATAACTTCGTTCATGATAGAGACTTTCATTTCACTAGGATGACTATAGGTAACATGATCTTAATCCTGAGTGAGTTGGGAACTCCTGCCTATGAGGGCAATCCTTTGATTTGTATAGGTGCGAGTGGCCAGATTGCCGACTCAAACCTACAACTTTGGGAATTTGTCTGATTGGGGAGATGGGAACTCAGCTACACAAGATGGAATTCACTCCTTCCCGAAAGTAGAGGTAAGTAGATAGATTGCTCCCTTAAGGGTTATTTAGGGCTTGAACAATGTGGTGTCATACACTTTCTCATGGCCCGAAAGGTGATCACTCATAGTAGAACTATGACGTATTGTCATTAGAGGAATCAATGGTACTTAAGAAATTAGATGTAACTACAGGGGAAAAACGATAAATTGGCCCAGTTGTACTTATGAGCGATCTGTAAAGGGTTATCGTACTTGGTTATATCCAATGGACACAGAAATATATCTGTAGTGGGAAGACTGCAGCTGCTGGTCTGTAGTGGAGTGCCCGGCAGTTAACGGATGGTGGATCTCATGATTAAAGAGTTTAGTCACCTATTCATATACCGTTGGGAACTTCAAGCTACAGATCCATAAGGTCCCCTTGGTAGCTCAATAGATTCAAGTTGTGTATTAATTTTTGGGTTAGTTTAAAGTGTTCAAATTAACAAATAGGAGTTTGATTATATATGGTATGATGAAATTGGTGCAATTATATGTGATATAATTGATATGATGTATGAGATACATTAATTGGAGGATTTTGATATAAATATGATTTATGTTAAATAAATGAGAAAAGAAATATGGTTTAAATATTACATATGATGTGATATAAAACTATAGGTTATAAATATAATATGATAAGTTAGTTATTATATTTATTTATAATTAAACAATTATGAGATAATTGTGGTTGGTTATTTTCTCTATTAACCATGAAAATGGGAGGGTTAAGTGGGAGGTTATGTTCAGTTTTAATAACTGAAGGATAAAATAAAAATTGTTTTCATTTTATAAGACATCGCTTCATTAAGTGCTTTTGCTAATCGTTTAATTGACTAGAGACTACATGATAACCTTCTAAGCGAGAACCTAAACAATCGTGTAAAGCGCCTTTTACTAAGCGATCGTGTAGACAATCCAGCATGATTTACTAAGCAATCGTGTGCCAAGCGAGGTTTATTAAACGAACGTGTAAACGATCAAGTGTATTTTTCTAAACGATTGTGTACCTAGCAAGATTTACTAAACGATCAATCATCTTAGTCTATGTGATAGACTGTGCATTCTCCCACTTGCTTGATCATATAGTTCGATTGTTGCCTTCCCCCATCCCTCTACCAAATCCAACAGAGCCCACACCTCCTCGATTCTCACTCCGGGAATACCAAGGTTGTCGAGTGGTGGTGTCTAAAGGGTTGCTTGTTTGTAGAGAAGATTGTTCATGATCTAAGTGACAGCGAGAGATTGGCTAGACGATTATAGCAACAGCAAGAGGTTGCTATTCCAGTTCTTCACGAGAGTGAGAGATCTTCAAAAGAAACATTCTTCAAAGGTAAGTCTCTTACTCCTTTTGTATTTAATTATGAAAGCATGCTATAATTTGTTAGAAGATGCATAACTCTTCTGTATGTTTATGAATGTTTTTAATTCTGTCACAATGGGCTTGAAAAGATATTCTTCCGCTCATGGGTTAACTTGGATAAGAGTTCCTTCACAATGGACACAAAAATATATCTGTATTACGAAGAGTGAAATTGTCGGTCTTTAGTGGAGTGCCCGACAGTTAATGAATTGTGAATAATTTAATTAAACCAGGTCCCTGAGATCCCCTCTGTAACTCAAGGGAAATTAATGAGAATCAATTTTTGGATAAATTTGAATTGTTCAAATTAATTGAGAAAATTAATTATATGTGATATAATTAATTTAATATAATTATATATGATATAATTACTATAATGTATATGATACATTAAAGTTTATTTAAGAGAAAATAAATATTTGAATATGATTCAAATATTAATTATATGAATTTCATTCATATAACTAAATTTAATATAAATGGGATTTATATTAAATGTCATTGGCGAGAGAATATAAACTATAAGTTATGAGTTATATTTGATATAACATATAGTTTAATATATATTAGATGATCAGGTAGTTATCATATAAATATCTATTAAATTTATTTATGAAAATCGATTATTTTATTTTATTTTAAAAATAATTTTGGGAGGGAGTCCTTTTTTCTCTTTAAAATGTGGTAGTCGGGAAGAAGAAAGGAGTTCTTCTTCTTCTTGGTCTGTTGTTCACGAAAAGATAGAGATCCATAGAAAAGTTCTGAGATAATTGGAACCCGATCACTTCCTTCCATATCTCTCAAAATCCCTCACTTCCAAAATAGTCAGAGCCCACAAAACTACTGGATTCTCACCTAGAGAATATAGAGGTAACCTTTGTGGTGGTATCCTCACTGATGGTGAAAAGGTTCGAGATTGTTTGTGACAAGATTCGGAGAAGGAATCTTGTGAAGAAGAGTTCTTCAAGAGTAAGGTTTCTCAAACCCTTTTCTCTTTTATGTAATCTTTGTTTTAAAGCATTCTGCGATTATCTTTTAAATGTATAATCTGTATGTTATTGCTGTAAAATTTATGTTCTGTAAACTTTTGGTATTTTGTCTGATCCCATGCTTCCGCTCAAGGACCTTTAATGGTTCCTTAATGCCATTAATTTTTGGTCCAATTGGTTGTTACCCACTGCCTTTCAGTTTTGGATTGAAGTTTTGCGAGGTTTTTAAGACGTTGTCTAGCAACTTTGAAGAGCGATTTCGTTGATTTTTGCTAAGCATTCAAGGTGTTGGACCCTTTTGATGGTTATTTGGGTTGTGTTTTCGAGTTTTACTTATAAGTTATGGATTTTCTTGGAATTCTTGAATGCCCATCAAGTTCTTGGCTTAAAATCTTTTGGTTTTATTTTTAAGGTTGGAATTGGAGTCTTTTTTTTTTTTTTTTTTTTTTTAAGGAAATTAGATGTTGTCCATTGGAATTTGAAATTTGTTTTAGTGGAGATTTTAGAGACTGAAATTTTGGGAGTGGTTGTTGATCAAGCTTTGCTTTGAGTAAGTTATCTAGAGTTGTTTTCGAGAATTAATGAATGAAATGTAGGCTCTTTTGGATTGGTTAAAAATTTGGGTTTTATGTTGTAGGTTCTATCTGTAGTTGGTTACCAATTGTTTGCTTGGAGAACAATATTTGGACTTGTAATTTGAGGTAAGTGACTTTCTACTGGTTCGTCATCGAACCACTCGTCCCTATCACTTGGATTGTTTACTTAAGACTACTTGGACTGCTTACTTAAGACTACTGGACTGTTTTTTGAGATTGTTAAGACTGATTTGATTGATTATTCTAGACAGTTGGACTGATAATGTATGGCTGATTGAACTGCATGATTTAATGGCATTGACTGGCTGGATTGGACTGATTTGACCATGATGAATGTATTGTTGACGAGGATATATAGAAAATTTTACTTCTAAGATAAATGACTGTAAAATATAACACATGAGTTATATGAAAATTGGTGCATGCTAAGTTATAGAGTTCTTGTTAGCTTTCCTTATTTGGGCAGGCGTACACTTTTGACTATATATGTGCACATTTATGACTGATGCATGTTCCTTCGGGTTCATGTGTACGACTGATTTGTGGACCTTCGGGTTACACATTATAACTGATGCATATTTCTTCAGGTTCATGTTTATGACTGATTTGTAGATCTTTGGGTTACACATTGTTACTGATCCATGTTCCTTCGAATTCATGTTTACGATAATTTGTGGACCTTCGGGTTACACATTATGATTGATGCATGTTCTTTCGGGATTCATGTTAACGACTAATTTGTAAGCCTTCAGGTTACACACTATGACTGATGCGTGTTCCTTTGGGATCTTATTTATGACTGATAGGTGACTCTTCGGGATCACTAAGACTGATATGATATGGGTGTACACCGGTGCCTAGATAAACTAGCCAACAGGTAACCTAGAGGGTCTAGTAACGAGCCATTTACCGAGTATTGTTATATTCATCCTTTCTTCTTTCATGTTTTTTAGGCAAGAACAACAGGAATGGACCGGCGAGGGACCCGAGATAGAGTCATACAGAGACAATAGAAAACACTTTCGTGCCGTTCATTTTCTTGGGATTATTTTGATTTTATTGAGTTGTGGTCAGTTGTCATGTTTTTATTTTGTTTTGGTTAACTGTTATTATTTTCATTTTCTTTGTAAATATTTTATTTGGGATCCCAATTAAATATTTTGGTCATTAGATTTATTATTAAATTAATATTTCAGTTTAAAACAGTTATTAATATTTTCACTGTATTTACGTTATAACGGTAAAAAAATTTGAATTAGAATGTACATTGTTTCATAACGACTCTTGTCTGAGTACTCGAAAGATCCGGTCGTTACAATATAACTTCACTTCATAAAAGTTCTATAAGCATTTCGTACAAAATAATATATATGTGTACGTAGGTGTGTATATATGTATGTATGTATATATATGTATATGTATATATATATAATTTATTTATTTATTTATTTATTGCCAACAATACTATTTCAAAATTAACCTCCCCAATCCATGTGTTACTTGGGGACATGCAATATTTATTTATTTATTTGAAGAAAGGAGACCTTCAACTTCATCTTTAAAAAAACAAAACAAAACTGCTATACGTCTTAAATACAAATTCTTCCAATGCCTATGTAATATGTGAATTCACATAGTTGAAGTCAGTTCATTTGTAAATAAAGAAATTAAAATAATTGGTTTTTAAGAGTTCAAAGACAAAGTAAATATTTTTTAAATTTGATGATTAAACTAGACCGGTTACAAGTTAGATTTAAACCTAAATCGAATTATATTTGGGTTCTTTCGAAGACCAAATAATAATAATATTAGGAAATAAATGAGAGAGTGAGAAGTGCTCAACAAAATAATCCAGTGAAATATCAATCCAACTCTAAACTTTGGAAGTTGTATCACTAAAAGAAAATGGTTGTAACGATTTAAATCTTAAACTTTAATAAGTTAAACGATTTAAACCTTTTATTAGAATTTCATTTTAAGACCGTTAAAGGAATAGTTTTCACCTGTATATATGACTATTTTAAATGCAAAAATTAATGTAAATTAGGGAGAAACATGTTGGAATCGATTAGATTATATTTACAATTTTTTTATAAATATCAATGTATACTTCTAAACTTCGGAGGTTGTATCAGTTAAACCACTGAATTAATAATTGTATCAATTTAAATTTTGAGTTTTCTTAAGTGTACCAAACACCCTCCGAATATCATTCAAGTAATATCATGTAGAAACTTTAGATTTAAGTGAATTAAACTCCGAAATTTTCATAAGTCAATCAATGTAGGTCTTTCATTATAATTACCTTTGAAAATCATCGATGCATAGATTCTCAAACATGTATAGACTTCTTCAAATATCAATTTTACAAAATAGAATGATTAGAGTAAATGCATAGGCAATTCTCACAGTAAATTTTGACTAAACTAAATTGATCAATTTATGAAAGTTTTGGGATATGAGTGAATTATAAGTTTTACATGAAAATTTTTCAAATGAAATGTAACGAAGGATGTAAATTGATACATGCTGTGTTGTGCTATAATGTTGTTAAATTGAGCTTATCTTAATTAACGCAATTTTTCTCTGACCAAACCCAAGTATAAGCCTGATTAGAGTATCCTAACAAGTACCAGAGTTGAATAGAGGGACTTTATTACAATTAATTTTTGTTGATCCTAATGGTTTTTACAGAATAGAAATTAATTAATTTGAATGATAATTGTTTGAGCAATTAAAATGAAACACTATTCAAAGACAATAATAAAAAAAAAGGATGATGAAGGTGAACGAAGAGAGCGATGATTGAAAGTGTGATGCATAGAGAGTATTGAGTGATTGTGTGTTGAATATGGGGAATGATCAATATGCATTAATGATAAGAATGCAATACAAATATAAACAGCTTGCATTGAATGACTAAAAATCAATTAATAAAGTAGGGTTGAGAAGATGTACTAACATTCATCCGAGTTTATGCATAAGGATCCATTCATGTCTTTAACTTATTAAAATGAAGTAACCACCTCTTAGTGTTTATGCCACATTAATCTTATATACATATATTTAAGTTAAAATGGGCAAAAGGTTATCTTTATCTCTAAAACTATTTCTTTCCTTGTTTAAGGATTTCCACAGCCACTTGCTCCCTTAATTATTTAGCCATTTCCACTTAAAAATGGATTCAAGCAATGTATCGTAGGATGAAACCCTATCGCAGCGGGAAGCACATATCCAAAACTCATTATTAATTTGAGATTTCTAAAATACCCATGCACAGGATACCAAAGAAAAACAAAATTTAGTCTAACTATTGATAAAATTGGGATAGTGGAATCGTGCACCAGGTACACGATTTCCATGTGGCAAATCCAGTACACGAGTACCATTTAATTCAGTCAGCACCACGTCGGCTGACTGGTTGACCGATCAGACGTAAACTCGTGGACCCGGTCCATGATTTGCTTATTTTTTTTTCTCTTTTTTTAAAAAAAGTTTGTTGACTATTTTTTTAAATTGTAGATGTACAACAATATTAAAACTTTAGGAATTGGTCCACAAATTTCTTCATTATTAAACTTAATTATATATTTAATCTACAATGAAAACATCTTGCACACATATTAAAAATATATGCCATGATATTAAAGAATATTTACAATTAGTTCTTTAATTTACAATTTGAAAATGAAAGTTTACATGAAATTTAAAAACGACCCTCCTTGGCCCTTACCCCTCCCGGGCTTGTCTTCGTGTCCCTCTAAATTAGGTTCACTTTGTTGTCATTGTCGTCTACAACGAATATGTCTTCGATCGATGTCAGCAACATTGAGTCGTCTTGTTTGTTGAATAATATCTACTACGTTGACCAATGTTTGCTGACACATTGAACCCAATTCTGGTACTACACTGAATATTGTTGAACATTGCCGATAAAATTATTCTGTACAATAAAAAAAATAAATATTAAACAATATTCATATTATATATATGAAAAATGTCTAATTTTAAATCTCTTACCATGCAGTAATAGTAAGCGCCGTCGGGTGTGATAAATCGCCTCGTGATCGAATTGTACTAGGGAAAGTAGTCATCTAATACAGTTGATCCATTTGTTAATTCTTCATGTTCACAACGATCATGTCGTCCATACTAGTAGGATAAATATTCCGCATGGATTCAACACCAATCTTGGTCGTGCTTACCTCTCAAAGCGATCTGGTATAGTGCTAGGAGTGTATAAGACAACGAAGGTATCGTTTGTCGTAGACCGAATTGTCTCAACACACGATCTGGATGATGCCACTCTACTATATGGAAGCATATAAGAGGGCTAATGGTCAACCAGATGTCTTCACCATCACGACAATAATCAGATAAGGATGACCAAATCTGTTGTGTGATGGCGTCCAAATAATCTGACAAAAAAAAAAAATAAGTATACATATAAAATGTTTTAAATATTCATTTATATACACATTTACTACCTGATTGTGCATCAGCATGTTAATATTTTTCTGTACACGAGCAACATATTTGTTGACTATTTAGAGGCAGCTAATACACCACTCCATCTAAAATTATAAAAAATACAATTAATTTATATTCTTACATAAAATGGTAATGAAATAAATATATAAATGAAATAATATCTGACATTAAATGGACAATGATCTGGGGCCTGTAGCTAGACTTGTGGTGCTATAATTAGAAATTGATCATAAGCCCATACTTGTAATAGTGGCCCCGCTATTTCCAACGTTTGTGCATTGGAAGTCCGACAAAGTTCTCTATACAACCATGCAAGACATACACCACCCCACGAGTACGTAACAGTCGTCCAAAAATAGTCGTACCAGGCACATCAGAGGGAATGAAAAACCAATTTGTTCATGTTCCTAGAATGTAATGAACAAGAGCACTCAACCAATACGGAAGATCCGAATATGATTTCTCCCAATCACCAAACACAATAATTAACGCTTTTCTCTTTGCTTGCCACATCTATAATTGACATTATAGCCATATTGTTTTTTAATGGCTTCTTGGAGTAGGGCCACAGGTACTCCAAGATCAGCTCTAACCAAATTTTGAATTTCAATACTCATGAAATTTGAATAAAGCTGTGAATGATCTTGTATCAATTTTGAAAACAAACATGAGTAATCTCCTTGAAGTTTGGTGATTTCGAACATCCCATGAGTTTTACGCCGACATGCCCATAACCTCCAAGCACAACCTCACTCCATGATTTATATTTAACATACCAAATATCCTGATTTGATTCCATTACAACAATTTCGTAGTGTTCTGTCACACAATATTTTTTTACAGCAAGCTGTAAATCTTCTTTGGTATTAAACAACATTTCTTTTTTGTATTAAACTACAGTTATCTACACCTATATTCATTTCTTCCAAAGTAGACCCTAGTTCACATGTTGAATTTGTCATTTCCCAATCTATTTGGGTGAACATTTTCGATGGTACCAACTTAAGATCATGTTCCCACTACTGTCGTTTCCAAATAATTCACCAACTTCAACGTCAATGTCACTATCTCCATCATTTCCAGGTTCAAGAATAACTAAATCTTCAGGACGCATCGACATATTTATATGATTTTTTCAACTGTTATAGTTGACAAAAAATATATTAGTATGTCAACCCAACAAAATCCAATTTCTAAGTTTAACATATAAGATCTAAATATTATACATTTTTAAATCAGCCAAAATCTAAGATTCATAAACTATATATTTAAATCAAACCAAAACAAATAAAAAATATATATAAGATTTAAGATTTATAAACATATACATATATTTCTAAGTTTAACATACATATATTTCTAAGTTTAAATCAGCCCAAACAAATAAAAAAAATATAAGATCTATGTTCGGACGATTATATATTGAAAAACAACTAGAGAAAGAATTTTACCACAGAAGCGTTCGGACGATTTTGGACGGACGAACAAATGGAGGACGATCTCAAACAATTTTGTACGGACAGAGGCGTTTGGAGAAAATGAAGAAATGCAACTGTTATATGGACGAACGAACAAACGATTTCGAGCAAATGGAGGCATTTGGATGCATAAAACAGAACAAAATGAGGAAGATTTTAGAATTTTGGACGGAGAAACGCAACAAAAGAAGTAAGATTTCGGAATTTTGACTTAAGATAATCGTGTACCGGGTATACAATTACCTTAGTCAACCCTGCATGACTGTCATGGCAAACTGTGCGTGCCAGATGGATAGGGACTCGTGTACCCGGTACACATTTAAAAACCTATTTTTGGGAAAACTTTCCCTCCAATCCTATTTTTGTCATTATATATTAAAAAAACATTATTTTTAAAAAAAATCTTAAAATTCACAAAAAAAAAAATATAAAACCTTTATCTTTATAGAACAAATGAAAATCCAAATCTCCAATTAGAATTTTAGAACACCACCAAAAGAGCAACCTTCCAAACTTTTGATAATTTTTGGTTTGTGGGAACTAATTGGATTTGGAAAAAGAAAAGGAAGAAGGAGGATTTTTATGTGAGAGAAGTAAAAGGGCTAGTTCTGTGCATGATTTTTTTTTCTCCGATAAAAACAAATTTTGACTGGGTATGAGATAGAGAGGGATAGAAAAGTGGAACCACCCACATTTTTAGATAACTCCCCTACGTGGGAGTTATCTTAATTTATTGATTAATAAATAGTTAAATATTCATTAATTTAATTTAATTTAATTAATGATTTCATTTAAATCATATTAAATGAAACATCTCTTACATAATCTATAGTTTTAATTCAATTAATTTAATCAAATTAAATTAAATTAAATAATTATTTAATTCTCCAATTAAAGTATCTCTAAATTAAATATCAAATGTTTAATTTGGCTTACATTTGAATCATATTCAATTGTGTTTCTCTTATAACCTATAGTTTTAAAATGAATCTAATTCATCAATATTTGAACTTCTTCAAATTATACTTAATTCTCCCGTAAATTAATTTTGAATCATATCCAAATATAAATTTATATTATAAAGTTTAAATAAAATATAAACTTTAAATTATAATGTATCATTATACATTATATTATTTTTCTAAGTGAGTTTGAACATTTCAAACTCTATTCAAAGCATAGTTACCTTAGTTCCCTTTAGAAGCTAGGAATGGAACCTCATGGACCTACAGATCAAAGCTAGAACGATATGAGATTAATTGACTAAACTCATTAATAAGCATCAAGTATACCCTTTACTTGACATTGGAAAAACGTCAAGCGTTATCATATATGGATACGTAATCAATGTCAAGAATCAATAAACTTGACATACCACCAAAGTCAAGTGTATTATCTTTCTTGACATGAAAATTGTATCAAAAAATATTTGTCTTGACGTTTTTTCGGAGTCAAGTTATCACATTAGACTTGATAGTCGAATACTCGACGCTTTTATAAGCGTCAGGTATAGCCTTTACTTGACATTGGAAAAATGTCAAGTAATCCAATTTCTGTAGTAGTGACCTTTACCTGAAAAACATGAAGGGAATTGGATGAGTATATAAATATACCTAGTAAGCGATCCACTACTGGACTTATAAGTGATCTATTAGACTTTCTATCAAGACTAGGTGTACATTACGCATTTTAGGCATAGACATAGGCATAAGTATAAGGGACGAACCCGAAGGCACGCTATCATAAGTAGTGACCCGGAGGTCACAATCATGAGCATAAATGGTGATCCCAAGGGAATACTGTAACATAGGTATAAGATATGAACCCGAAGGATCATAACATGCGATGTGCGTAGCCTGATAAGAATGCTAACAGTCACGGTTAACTCAATATAATCATAAGTATATAGGCATAATCTTAATTCATGCTTAAAAAATTTCAAAACATTCTCTAAATCCATCCATCAATCTAACGTAGCAACATTCACATAAGAATGTACTTTCCGTCAAATAAACATGGGCCCCCACAACACTTTCAGCAGCCAACCTTAATAAGTTATAGCAATTAAACTCATCAATCCATAATCATATTTTCAGTGCAATCACAATCTCAAATCAACTTGGGTTCAAGGTCAAACAGGCAGTTGGTAACTTACCTCAATTTTTATGCCCAAATAAGAAGCGAAGTAATCTTTCTCTTTAGCTTGGATTTTGAATTATATCCCTAAATAAACCATAATCGAAAGAAATTCTCAATTAAGACCAAACTCAAAACTTACAACCATTCAGAAGACTCTCAAGATCACAATACTTACCCAAGCGAGGCTTATTCCAAACCTAATTCTAAGCTTAAGTTAAGGTAGAATTACCAAGATCAACCTCCTAAGTCATTATGCAACCAAAACCCAAGTCAAAACATAGTGGATATTCAATAATCCACAAGGAACCTAACAATAAAAAAACAAAACTGAAATTTTGCCCCGAATCCAAGACTCCGGAAAGGGACAGGCTTCGTGGGTAGCAGCGCAAATGAAAACCGGGCTGGAGTCTGAAGCTCGCGACTTGCCGTGGCAGGGACGGCGGCGCAGCTAAGACACTAGAGACAGTCTCGACGACGGCACCACTACCGTGAGGAGGTGGCAGAGGTCGGTGGCTGGGTTGGGCTTAGGCATGAAGGCGACGTGAACGAAGAAGCTAAAAGAGGGGGGGGGGGTATGTGCGACGACTGAAGGGAGAAGAATAAGGTGGATTTTCCTTTAGTGCACGCTTCCCGAGACCCTAAATAAGTGTATATATATATATATATATATATATATCTATTATTTATTTAAACCCTAAATAAATGTATATTTATAAATATATTATTTGTACTTTAACCCTATCTCTCCTATAAAAATATATATAAATCTAATATATTTTTATTCTTCTTTTCCAATTCCAAAAAGGAAATCCCCCCAAAACTCTCAACCAACAGCCCTAAACTCCAAATCAAATGTTCAACACCCTTTAGAAACATAAACTAAACCCAAAATAAAATCCAATTTCTTTTACCTTACAAATTTTCGAGACGTCACACTCTTCCCTCCTTAAGAAACTTTCGTCCTCGAAAGTTTTAATCTTGGAAGAGCTTTGGGTACTACGCTCTTATCTCATCCTCTCGCTCCCAGGTTGCCTCCTCGAACTAGTGATTTTGTCATAGAACCTTCACCAGTGGCACCTGTTGGAGGAAAATTAGGATGGGGTTGTGCATGCAATCATGCGTTAGACATGGCTTAAGCTATGCGTTTGTGCCCATGCGTCTGAGGTCATGCATCAGAATGAAAATGCGTTAATCTAGTATGCAATGACTATACGTTCCTATCACAAGTTTTCTTACGCTCGTGCCAAGTATAATGCGAACGCAAGTTTCTCGGGAACTCCGAGGTCGAACATAGGGACTTGTCACTCAATAATGCTTGTAAAGCAATGCGTTTAAGGCGATGAATAAAAATAAAAATAAGAAGTTTAATGGATTTACACACTACTCCTAACTAAACAGATTGAGCAATAGAAGACTTACGATGAGAATAGGTAGATACACAACAACCATTAACACATAGTAATGTCTATCATCTTAAATCGCTCGAGTAATCCCAGCTCATCACACTAACGCATCACACACTTCTCGGTGGTCAGCCGCATGACTATATCTCTATAGTGCATGGGTGCATTGAGCATAAGATTGTGCCTATCTCTAGGAATAATGCATACTTTGTTTTAGTGTGTTCCATCTCTTACCTTCTCAGGCAGTTAGATGCAGCTATTTAACTTATAGACAAGCATTGCAACAACCCATAGACAAGCGTTACTACAGCCTTTCACCAAGCAAAGAGGATTAACTCACTATACTCGCACAATGCACACCTCTCGGTGGGTTGCTACATGCATCTTATCTCTAGGCTACACGATTAAGTATATGATCGCCTTTGATAAATAAACACTGAAGATAAACAATGATAGAGATAAAGATGATGAAGAAGACGGCAATGGAGGAATCAAGATATGCATTGATTACAAAATATCTTAATATCTTAAGCTAAAATGTAATACAATACAGAGGTTAGAGGAAAAATGGACTCTACGTCAAGGCTGCCGGTGGTGCCAGGATGAGTGGTGGAGATGTCTCTTTCAAGCTCTATCTCCGACAAAAGCTCTGATCGTCAGTCAGTCTGATTTGTGGAGATGAAGAATTCTCACTGAAAATCTTGCTCATGCTCTCATCTATGATTGCAAACCTCTGCCTTGAGGCAGAAGTTCAGATGTCTTGAAATGAAGGTCCAAGGGGCTATTTATAGAGTTTAAACGTCGACATCTATCATGATTACGTTATGTCCCACTGCCGCTTTTGTCGCGGTATGGGCATTGTCACATCGTCTTATCTTGTTGATACTCCCAAGGTATGCGTCTGAGCTTGATTAAGCTGAAGTATCAACGCGTTCTACCCATCTTGCGATCTTCTATTATGGCTATCACTCTGTGGCCACAATCTCCAAGTGATTACCGCATTCGCTTGATCACTGCAACTTCCATGCGATGGACGCATGCGATCTCCACATGCATTCGTCTATGCAATAACTCGGTTTTCAATGCATGCATTTGTCTTTGCATTCGCCTGGCTTCAGCGTATGCGTTTGTCTTTGTGTTCGCCTGGCTTCAGCGCATGCGTTTGATTGCGAATGCTTATTTCCAACGCATGCGTTTGATTCCTGTGATAGATACAAAAATAGACACTTTGGCATGGAGTAACGCATAATATTGGGTCAGTGAGGATTTAGGTGCTAATTGACGCAAAACTCAAATTTTCACAAATTCTAAGTATTATCACTGTGTTTTCTACTTGTTAACCCTCGTAATTCTAAACAAAAGGCTTATAATAACTGACATTTCTACCAGTATCACACCTCCAAACTTAAATATGCTTGTCCTCAAGCATGCATCATACTCAAGAATTTCTTCTCACCTTCTGGCGTTCCTTTGCGATGACCAGCCTCTGCAACTTTGCGTTCAGCTTTTGTCGTTCTCATCATACTCAAGAATCTTTTCTAAGTTAAATTCGGCAAGTCTTTGCTCAAATACTTTTTATTCATTCTCTGCAACTTTGCGTTCAGCTCATAAGAATGCGTTCGTTCAAAACAATTCAAGATTATGCGGTTATTTATTCGAATGTGGCGTTGAACCTGGTTACGCTCTTCGTTTTGGCTTACCCCCACGCATGTCATGCGGGCATCCAACTTCGGTTGCATTCCATATTCAACTCAACTCATGTCTTGCTTAATTTGGCTTGCGCCCAACAGAGGAGTTACGCTTATGCATTGGTCCTGGTGACTTAACTTCGTTTTAGCTTGCCCCCACGGGTGTCATGCGGACATCCAACTATGGGTAAATGCCTTTCATAACTTAACTCTTACATGGGTTTCTCCATTGCGTTGATAGTGGAGTTGTTATTTTCAAAATTCTTTTTTTTTTTTTTTTTGAAGGGAATGACCGCAATGTGATGAACGCAATTCTCCGAGACTGCTGCCACCCCCAAACATAGAGGTTGGCAGCATTCTCGCCGCAAGCTAAAAACAAACTCAACAGGAATGCGATAACAAATGTTTGAGCAAGGGTTTGCAGACAATAAAACTTAGACTTTCAAAATTTGAAGAAGTTATTAAAAGTAAGGAGCGCCTTGTGATGCCCAGTTAGTGGATGCAGTGAATTATTTGTACCATCATAGATGCATTGCAAAGGACCACAATCAGACAAAGAGAATTTCAAAAGGATAATGCATAAAAGATAACAAGAAAAGAACCTTAAATAGAATAACGCATGAGACAATGCATTGGAATTCATGTTATTGAAGCCATGCGTTGAAGGATGTGGAGGATTCTTTCATTGTAACTACGCACTGAGGAGAGTTATTGTCGCACCTACAAAGAGCAAACGCATCACAACCAAGGAAGCAGCCGTATATCCAAAAGAACAATAAAAATAAAAATAACCTATACTAAGAAAGCAAAGTAAAGATAGAGTAGAAGACGTCCCTGGAAAGATTGGAGTGTTGTCACTACAAGGAGTCTCTCTTCCAAGAGATTGCTCTCAACTACTTGGGTCAAGGGACTCGCCCTGACCATTGGAGCTTCCAGCAATTGTTGGACGCATGATGGTCGACATGCGCCTAAGACTGCTTCCAGCTCATGCGATAGATAGCCTTTCTATCTCAGGGTCAATATTTGACTTTCAACCAAGGAGCTTCCAGCAATTGTTGGACGCATCATAAGCGTCCCTAGACTACATCTCTAGGCTACACGATTAAGTATGTGATTGCCTTTGATAAATAAACACTGAAGATAAACAATGATAGAGATAAATATGATGAAGAAGACGGCAATGGAGAAATCAAGATATGCATTAATTACAAAATGTCTTAATATCTTAAGTTAAAATATAATACAATACAGAGGTTAGAGGAGAAATGAAGGACTCCGCGTCAAGGCTGTCGGTTGTGCCATGGATAAGTGGTGGAGATGTCTCTCTCGAGCTCTATCTTTGGCAAAAGCACCGGTCGTCACTCGGTCTGGTTTGTGGAGATGAAGAATTCTCATTGAAAATCTTGCTCATGCTCTCATCTGTGATCGCAAACCTCTGCCTTGAGGCAGAAGTTCAGATGTCTTGAAATGAAGGTCCAAGGGGCTATTTATAGAGTTTAAACATCGATAGCTATCATGATTGCATTATGTCTTCACTACTGATTTTGTCGCGGTATGGGCATTAATGCGTCTGAGCTTGATTCAGTTGAAGTATCAATACGTTCTACCCATCTTGCGACCTTCTATTATGGCTATCACTTCGTGGCTGCAATCTCCAAGTGATTACTGCATTGCTTCATCACCGAAACCTCCATGTGATGAACGCATGCGATCTCCGCATGCATTCGTCTATGCAATAACTCGGTTTTCAGCACATGCATTTGTCTTTGCGTTCGCCTGGCTTCAGCGTATGCGTTTGATTACGAGTGCTTATTTCCAACGCATGCATTTGATTCCTGCGATAGCTATAAAAATAGACACTTTGGCATGAAGTAACACATAATATTGGGTCAGTGAGGATTTAGGTGTTAATCGACTCAAAACTCAATTTTTCACAAATTCTAAGTATTATCACCGCGTTTTCTACTTGTTAACCCTCATAATTCTAAATAAAGGCTTATAATAACTGACATTTCTACCAGTTATCAGCACCTCCCTGTTACGCAAAACTTTCACTTCCCTTGTAATAACCCGAACAGGCTTCTCTTCATAACTTAAGTTCTCGTTCAACTGAAAAGGTTGAAAGTCCACCATGGGACGGATCCTTCACATACCTCTGAAGGAAATCGAACACGAGGATCTCCATGAGTAGTGGAAGGATCTTTCCAAATTTCAATCGTATATGAACTTTACAATTACAATCATAAACGGAAACATATGGTTATGCATAAAATAGAATTTACAACATATTTTACTACAGCTCAAGGGAAGAGTCAACAAACCTTTGTAGACTCATCTTCAAATTCCTTGATCACGAACGCTCGATCACAGCAACATAGCAACACACGAACATTCATCCAACATGACCACTACACTGCACGAACACCGTGCACTCAAACTAAGCGATCGCCAAGGTCATGAACACCCCAAACAATAGGAACAGCCTCCACAGAACCTCGACGGTGTCGAGTTGAGTATGACACCACCAAGAAGGTTACCTTAGTATTCTTGGTGTGAGAATCCAAAAGGTGGGCTCTGTGTGGACTTTGTATGAGGTAGAAAACTGGAGGAACCACAATCGTGTAAATGATTGAGCAAATGGGAGATGGAACAACCTATCGTATAGGTCGATGCTCAATCGTTTAGGAAAAGCTATGCGATCGTCTAGCAAAAGCTATGCGATCGTTTAGCTCATCGTCTAGTTGAGTGTCTATCGTGTAAGAACACTCCACGATCGTTTAGCTAACTTCAAGCTGTCGCTTAGTAAATCTTATTTACTTGACAACTTCTCCATGAGAATTTCGAGAATGGAATTCTCAAAAACACAAATTCTTTTCTTATTCTATTTCTTTTCTTACTAAAATTAGGAAAATGTTTTTCCTTTTATCTCATGGTTACCATGAAACCACCAATAACCTCCCACTTAATTGGTTATTAGAGAAAAAGAGATAATTATCCAATAATTAGTATTATTATAAATATAAATGATAACTAACTTACCATAATATATTTATAACATATAATTTTAATATTTCATCTCATGAAACATATAAACCATAGTTCTTTTTCTATTTCATGGAACTTAATGTAAATCTCATTTACATTAATCTTCCACTTGATGTATCTCATACACCATACCGATCATATCATATATAATCGAAATACCTCTTTTTAATTTGAACATTTCAAATCAACACCAAGAATTGATCCTCGACTTGAATCCATTGAGTTACCAAGGAGACCTTATGGACCTGTAGCTCGAAGTTCCAATGGTACGTGAATAATTGACTAAACTCTTTAGTCACGGGATCCACCATCTGTTAACTGTCATGCACTCCACTAAAGACCGACAGTTGAACTCTTCTTATCACAGATATATTATGTGTCTATTTTAACCAATTAACAGTGCGACAACCTTTCACAGATATGCCTCTGTAGTTATAGCTCGTAAGTACAGCTCGGCCAATAACCATTATGCCCCTGTAGTTATATCTAACTCAAGTACCACTGAATCCTCTAATGAACATATGTCATAGTTCTACTATGGAGTTCTCTCTTCCAAAGAGAAGTTATGGCCATTATGTTCAAGCCTCAGAATCAGCTCTTAAGGGAGCAATCTATCTACTTACCCCTGCTTCGGGGAAGGAGTGAATTTCATCTTGTGTAAGTGAGTTCCCAACTCCCAAATCAGACAAGTCACCAAAAAGATAGGCATGTTAAGTTGGCAATCTAGCCACTCTTACCCATACTAATCAAAGGACCGCCCTCAAAGGCAGGAGTTCCCAAAATACTCAAGATTGAGGTTGTGTCACCTTTGGTCGTTTAGGTGAGATGTAAGTCTCTAGTATCAACAGTGTTATATACAGAGTCTAGTCATCTTATGGTTCGTCTTATACAAACTCTTTGTATAGGACACCCCCGCTTGCATGTCTCCACACGAATGGTCAGGATTTACCATCTGTAGTAGTTTACAACACTTGCAAACCTCTACAAAGTGGGTCGTATCCATAGTGTCATCAGGATCAGGTATCCCACCTTAATCCTTATACTACAGACCTATTTAGGTTATCACTTAAGGCATGATCTATTTGTATATCACATATACATGCTTAAGTTTACATAAGATAACCATGGAGCTTTGTTTATTGGATATGAGTAAATGCCAGAATGAAATAATAGTTATTTTATTCATAAAATAATGTGTATAATTACAAACAACGAGACTCCAAGAGAATTAGGACACCAATCCCAACAACCTTCTCAACATGGAGACATGAAAGATATTATAGACTGCAGAGAGAGACAATGGCAAGCCCAATCGGTAAGCCACAGGGCCAATTCACTCCAAGATCTTGAATGACTCTACAAAACACGGATTTAGTTACCCCTTCTTTCCAAACCTTATAACACCTTTCATAGGTGCTACTTTCAGGAACACTTTATCACCTGCCTCGAACTTAAGATCTTTACGCCTAACATCAGTGTAACTCTTCTATCTACTCTTCGCCGTTAGCATTTGGGCCCTAATCTTCTGCATGGCTTCATTTGTCATCTTAACTAGCTCAGTTCTCACCAACCTCACCTCAGCAAATAGGACACCTACAACCTTTACCGTATAGAGCTTCAAATGGTGACATGTCAATGGTAGCCTGATAACTGTTATTATATGCAAACTCCACTAAATACAAGTGGGAGTCCCAACACCCTAAAAATTCCAACGCATAAGCGCGCAACATATTCTCCAATTTCTTATTCAAGTGTTCCATTTGTCCATCATTCTGAGGATGGAAGGCTGTACTGAAATTGAACCGAGTTTCTAATGTATTCTGGAGGCTTTACAAAAATTGGAGGTAAAACGAGGGTTTCTGTCAGGCACAATCGACACTGGTACACCAGGCAATCTTACTACCTCTTTTATGTACAGCTGAGCCCACTTACTCACCGAATACGTGAGCTTCCTCGAAATGAAATGCGCCACCTTAATGAGACTGTCCACTATAACCCATATCACTGAAAAGCCTTTCCCTATCCTAGGCAAACCCATAATGAAGTCCATGGACAAGCTCTCCCACTTCCATTCTGGCACATTCAATGGTTGTAGTAAGCCTGCTGGCTTCTACCTTCGGGCTTTCATCTGTTGACAGACTAAACATTTGCTGACATAATCAGCTATCTCTCTTTTCATATCAGACTATCAGTAGTACCGCTTCAAATCTTGATACATCTTGATACTGCCCGGATGTATCAAGAATGGTGAGTTGTGAGCTTCTACCAAGAATTCGCTTTTTAGGCCATTATCTGCAGATATGCATAACCATCCCTGATACAGAAGACCCTAGTCCACAGATACGGAAAATTCATTCACTTGGTCTAACTCCACCTGAAGAAATATCTAAACGAGGTACAAATCACCTTGCCGCTCATCAATGATCCTTTGCCTCAAAGTCGGTTGTACCGGCAACTGGGCTAGCTGCGAGGTGACTTCCCTCACTGCCACTACAATTTTCACCCATTTTAGATCATTACACAACTAAACCTGCTTAGTGATCAAGGTAGTCGAATAAGCTGCCTTCCTACTGAGAGCATCAGCCACTACATTTGCCTTGCTTGGGTGGTAAAGAAGCTCACAATCGTAATCCTTCACTAACTCAAGCCATTTGCGTTGTCCCATGTTTAACTCCTTCTGGGTGAAGAAGTATTTCAAACTCTTATGGTCGATGAAAATCTGGATTTTCTCCCCATACAAATAGTGCCTCCAGATCTTCAGGGCAAAAACCACCGCTGCCAGTTCCAAGTCATGAGTAGGATAGTTTCGTTCATGGTTCTTCAACTGGTGGGAGGCATAGGCAACCACTCTACCGTTGCATAAGCACACAACCCAAACCCTTCTTAGAAGCATCACTATAGGTCACAAAACTCCCAGAGCCATTAGGTACTATAAGAATCGGTGTTGAAACCAGCTTCTTCTTGAAGTTATGGAAACTATCCTCACAAGCTTTGATCCAAACAAATGAAGCTCCCTTTTTGGTTATTTGGGTCAATGGGGTGGCTATGCTAGAGAAATTATCTACAAACCTATGATAATATCAACCCAACGCAAGGAAACTGCGCACCTCACCGACTGTCATGGGACGGGGCCAAGTCGTAACGACCTCAATGTTTGTGGGGTCCACCAAAATCCCATCCTTCGACACCACGTGACCAAGAAAGGACAACTTATATAGCCAGAATTTACACTTTGAAAATTTTGCATATAGATTATTCTCCTTCAGAGTTCCTAGGACTTTCTGAAGATGCTCCTCGTGCTCCGCCTCTGTCTTGAAAAAGACTAAAATATCATCAATGAAGGCAATTACAAAAGTGTCGAGGAAATCCCTGAACAGTCTGTTCATCAAGTCCATGAACATCGCAAATGCAATCTTAGGGATATCCCTATCCTTTATCCTCAATTGGTGGTAACCTAACTATAGGTCAATGTTAGAAAATACAGTAGCTCCCTGCAACTGATCAAATAGATCATCAATTCTGGGAAGCGGATACTTATTCTTGATGGTTACTTTATTTAACTCCCTATAGTCTATGCATAAGCGTAACGATCCATTCTTTTTCTTTATGAACAACACTGGCGCCCCATGGTGACACACTCGGGAGTATAGAACCCTTGCCAAGAAGCTCTTGCAACTAGATCTTAAGTTCTTTTAGTTCCACTGGAGCCATTCTATAAGAAGCTTTAGAGATTGGGGTAGTGCCTGGTTCTAAGTCAATGGTGAAAACTATTTCCCTATAAGGTGGCAACCTTGGAATATCCTCCAAGAAAACATCCAGGTACTCCCTCACCACTAGCTCAGATGACTAAGTAACCTCGGGGTCTCTAACATCCACCACACTGGCTAAAAGGCCTCAAGCACCCTGACTAACTATCTTCTTAGCTTTCAAAGCTGAGACTACCCTAGGCAAACGTAGCACATCTGAACTTATAGCTAGCTTCTGTAGGCAGACTAAACACAACTTCTTTACGGAAACAATCTATGATGGCGTGGTTGGCAGCCAACCAATCCATGCTCAAAATTGCATCAAAATCCATCATATCCAAGACCAACAAGGTCACATCTAACAAACGCCCTGCTACTAAAAGTTGACATGCTTTTACTCTCTGAGCCACATGAATAACATCTCCAGACGGAGTAGAAACTGACAATACATAGTGCATCAACTCTAATTCTATATTAGCATGCTTCACAAACATAGACAATATGAATGAATGCGTCAACCTAGAGTCAAACAATACATAAGCATAATGTACTAGAATGGGGAGTGTACCTACCACCACTGAGTCTGACTTTTCTATCTCACACCAAGTCATGACGTAAACTCGACCGTGTTGTTGTTGTCGACCTGAACTCCCATGCTATGAATTTGGGGGCTAACCCCTACCATTTCCAAAGCCACTACTAGGGCACTGGTCAGCCATATGCTCTGCTTGCTTACACCTGAAGCAAGTCTCTGTACTAACCAGACAACGTCTCCATGATGTTTCCCACACGACTTGCACACAGGCCTATCCCTCCAAAAACCTCCTAAATTAGCAGCTTGCTGCTTGATGTGCCCTAGCAATCTATCCATGTTCTGAACCTTCTGTGGAGGCTCTGATGCTTTCTATTCATCTTTCTTCTTCTGCCCTGAAGTAAGTTTTACCGTCAAGGACTTCAGGAACTTTAGCCTCAGGGACAGCCTACCCGTGTTGTCACTTGGAGTATTGTTGTACAGGTGGTAGGCTCAAAAGCTTGCACAATATCCCGCACCTCGTCTCAAAGCCTCTAAAAAAATCTTTCAACTTTCTTCGCTTCAATGGACACCAGGTCAGGGGCAAAACAAGACAAACTGTTAAACTTCTCCTCATACTCTTTCTTTGTCATGGTCCCTAACTTCAGATTCATACACTTGGCCTACTTGTTGTACCTTACATGGGTAGAGAAGTACTTTTTGTAGAACTGTTCTTTGATTTGGTCCCACGTTGCCTGGACCTCATTAGCTTCTATCATTCTTTCAGCTGAGCGCCACCAGCGTTTGGCATTATCGACGAGAACAAAGGCAGCACACTGCAATTTCTACTCTTCTAGGCACTTCATGTATTGGAAAATCCCTTCCACAGTAGATAGCCACAACTCTACTTTAGTGGGGTCCTTCAGGGACCCGTTAAACGTCGGAAGATCATACTTCTTGAAGTCTCATAGGTATCTGGCCTCCAAGGAAGGGTCTGCCATCACCTGATTCGGTATCATGTATGGGTTCTGAACTTATGGTGTCGGGGCCAACAGGGGTGGCATCTGCTGTGACTATGGTGTGCTGAGCTATCTGTTCATGTTGTTGGATATGTTGCTGAACGATCGAGGGATACTTGAAGAAAGGGTTCTTCAAAGGTATTGCACACTCGATCCCTTGTTTGTTCTTTGAAGAATACTCTAATTTACTCGTTATGCATAATCTGTCCTTTTTTACTATAAATTTTTGTGTTTTTTCTCAATGGCATTTGTAACGATCCGCTTCTACTTAGTGGTTCTTTATTTAGAGTTCCTTCAACTGGTATCAAAGCTAGGTTGTTCTGATATTCAAAATTCCATTGTTGTATTGAACTTCTTTTACAGTTTTGGTGGATTTTTAAGTTTTCTACAATGCATTTAAGAGTTAAATGTATTTGTGGATGTGTTGATGGATAATTTCGAGATGATAGCCTTTGTTTAAAGCTTTCTTTAAATTTCAAGTGTTAATTTGAAAAGGCCCCTGAATTTTTGGGCATAATTAACTAGCCATCGAGTCTGTATTCAAGTTTTTTGTTGCGTTTGAGTCGTTCATGATGAAGCTTCAAAGTCACATGGAGATGTTGTTCACTTCGAGGAAGAAGACCAAAGGTTGGTCGCATCGTGTAGCTCAGGCTAAACGATCTTTAAGATTTGGCTAAACGATTGTGTAGAAAAGTTATACTCGATCGTGTAATTTTTACTAAACCATTGCATGGTCGATGCTAAACGATCGAGTAAAGAGTTTACTCAATTGTGTTTCATTGGCTACTCAATCAAGTTGATGTTTGGGGTAAACAATCGCATAGAGTATGTGATACTCGACGCACAGCACATGCACTAAACAATCGTATAGTCCAGATAATTCATCACATAGTCATTGGCTACTCAATCACTCGGTATAAGATACTCGACACGTGTTCCTCGATCTTCTAGACAATCATGCTTCATCGCATAGTTTTCGTCTACTCAATCATCTAGGGATGCGTTGCTTGATGTGTGTTGCACAATCATGTGGTCTTCATGCTTCATCGCATAGTTAAAAGGCACTCAATCCATGCTACACGATTATTTATACTCAATCAACGTTACTCGACGACCACAAAGAGTTGTTACACGATCAAGGGACGAGGATTTGCCCGGACGGTTCAAGACCCGGTTCTCCTGTTTGAACCGGTTGACTCGATTATTTTGTAATAGTTAGCATTATTTTTCCCGATTTTGAGGCTAATTATCGTGGTCCATCAAATTTATTTAATGTACATGTGATGTATGTTAGTTTATATGCCATAATGTATGACATATAGATTTAAAACCCACCTTAGGTTATGCATTTTATTCATGCATCATCTTTATATTATAAGAGTTATAATATAGAAGTTTGCATGATAAAATTACCTTAAAGCATGCTCATGCATCATATAATATAAGAGTTATAATATATGCATGCATTAAGCATATCCATGCATCATCTTTATATTATAAGTGTTATAGTATAAGAGTGTATGAGAGCATGTATGCTTAGTTCATTACTTGTTATATAAGAGTTATATAAAGTAGTAATGAATGAACATTGCATGAAGCATGACACTTAGGTTTATTTATAAGAGTTATAAATGCCTTGTAGATGTCTAGCTTCGCATTATGGTTGATTTTGATTCTTTCATTTTTTTTATAAGTGTTATAATTAATGAAATTAGAATTAAAATCAATAAAGAAGAGTTGCATGCAAACTTAGGTAAAATCATTTTTTAAAAGGGTTTTAAAATTTGATTGAGATAGACCTAAGATCACAGTTCTACTGAGATTATATATCTAAGTTTAATCTTTTGAATTAGTTTAATGGGATTAAATTGATTTGAATAAAAGATTACATTTGTAATAAATCTATCTATAAGGGACCTTTTTTCTAAGGTAGGTTCTGGCTAGGCTGGGGTATTTAAGCTGAAGAAACGGAACACCCCTACTTGGGAACCTACCTGAAAAGATGAATTAGATAGATTTACTACAAGCATGCAACAGTTGATTAAAGTTCGTTAAAGTGTTTAATGAATGATGATCAAAAGTTGTTTAACTTTCCAAAGTAAGTGTTACTTTTGGGAAAACCTAAACAGTTACTTAGTAAAAATAATTAGCCGTGTTTTTTCTAAGTAAACTAAACCCTAGGTTGGTTAAGAGTGTCTCAATTCAAAGGAGGGATAAATTGACTACCCTTCAGTAGCTTTTGTCCTAAACAACTAAAGCGTCATTGCAAACTAGATGTGGTACGAGGATCATTTAGATTTTGTTAAACCTGATTAGATTTGTTTTATAAAGAGTAATTGCTAAAATCTAACGTAGATCAATATATTTGGTTTTCCAGCAACATGTCAATGCTTGATATTCCGTTAGTTGTCTTATCTTCTTTGATAGATTACATACATTGGAAAGAGTCTATTAAAACATATTTCGTGGTAAACAACCTCGTTTTTGTCATATTTGAGGAGTGTCCTCAAGTCTCGACCCTTGATGCACTGCGAAATGTTCGTAATGCATATGAGGTGTGGATGAAGGCTAATTCTACGACCCAACTTCACATTTTGGCAAGCATACCTGATGCATTGGCCAAAAGGGTTGAGAACATGGTCATTGCACGTGAGATCATGAACTCGTTACAAGAATTGTTTGAACGTAAGTTCTTACTCTTTGAGCAAAATGGGATTGATGTCAATAAAACCAGTGGTGTCAGTTCCCAAGATAATCTCCAGTCCTTCTTGAATGTCAGAAGACTAACAGAGAAAGAAATTGTTGCTGACTCTGATGAAGTTCATCGACGAGAATTGTTCTCTGAAATGGAACTTGGAGTTTATAATATAGGTTCTAATACTGATCTCACTACTCTCCAGAAAAGGAAGAAATCCAAAGACGATAAATGTGATTTATTTGTTTTGGAGACGTGTTTGGTAGAGTATGATGATTCTTCCTGGATACTTGATTCAGATACTACTAACCACGTATGTTCTTCCCATCAAGGATTTAGTTCCTAGAAACAGTTGGAAGCTGGAGATTTGACTCTTAGAGTCAGTACTGGTGAGGTCATTTTAGCTGTTGTTGTAGGCAGGCTTAAGTTATTTTGAACAAGAAACGCTATCTATTACTAGATAATGTTTATGTAGTTCCTCATATCAATAGGAACTTAATTTCAGTTTCTTGTATAATTGAACAAAGTTATTCCATCTTCTTTTCTGAGAATAAAGTGTTTATTTTTAAGAATGGACATTGGTTTTGGTTCAATAGAAAATAACTTGTATGTACTAAGGCCGTTAGTCATAAAAGCCTTACTTAATACTGAAATGTTCAAAACAGCAATAGCTGTGAAAGAAACCAAGAGTTTCTCCTAAAGAAAATGCCCATCTTTGGCATCTAAGGTTAGGTCACATCAATCTTAATAGGATTGAGAAGTTGGTGAAATGTGGACTTCTAAATGGTTTAGAAGAAAACTCTTTGTCAGTATGTAAATCTTGCATTGAAAGCAAAATGACCAAACGACCTTTTACTGGAAAAGGTTATAGAACCAAGGAAACCTTGGAGCTTATACATTGATACCTCTGTGGTCCGATGAGTGTAAGAGCTCGAGATGGGTATGAATATTTCATCTTTTTCATAGATGATTATTCTAGATATGGCTATCTAGACCTAATGCAACATAAGTCTGACGCTCTTGAAAAGTTCAAGAAGTATAAGACTGAAGTTAAAAACTTGTTAGGTAAAAAGATAAAAACACTAGGATCTGATCATGGTGGAGAGTATATAGACTTAGAATTCCAAAACTATATGATAGAACATGGAATCACGTCTCAACTCTCGGCCCAAGGTACACCTCAGTAGAATGGTGTATCAGAAAGAAGAAACAGAACCCTGTTGAACATGGTTCGGTCTATGATGAGTTATGCTCATCTTCCAAACTCGTTTTGGGGATATGCAGTAGAGACTGTAGTTTACATTTTGAACAATATTCCCTCAAAGAGTGTTTCTGAAATGCCTTTTGAGTTATGGAGAGGTCGTAAAGGTAGTTTATGCCACTTCAGGATTTGGGGATTTCCAGCCCATGTGCTTGTGGCTAACCCTAAAAAGTTGGAACCTCGTTCGAAAGTTTTCCTATTTGTAGGTTACCTCAAAGAAACGAAGGGTGGATACTTCTATGATCCAAGTGAAAATAAGATGTTTGTATCAACAAATGCTATCTTCTTGGAAGAAGACCACATAAGGAATCATAAGCCACGAAGTAAGCTTATTTTAAATGAGATTTCTAATGAGACTGTTGAAACTTCAACAAGAGTTATTGAACAGGCTGATAGATCAATAAGAGTTGTTGATGTCGATTCATCTAGTCCACCATCTCAAGAGTTGAAATTGCCTCGATGTAGTGGCAGGGTTATGAACCCACCTATACGCTACATGGGTTTAACTGAAGCCTAAAACATCATATCTGATGATAGAGTTAAAGATCTGTTGTCTTATAAGTAAGCAATGGAAGATGTTGACAAAGATGAATGGATTAAAGCAATGAATCAGGAAATGGAGTCTATGTACTTCAATTATGTCTGGGACCTTATGGATCACCCTGATGAGGTAAAACCTATAGGTTGCAAATGGATCTTCAAGAGGAAAAGAGGTGTAGATGGAAAGACACAAACCTTTAAGGCTAGACTTGTGGCAAAGGGTTATACTGAGGTTGAGGGAGTGAATTATGAAAAAACTTTCTCACTTGTTGTCATGTTAAAGTTTACCAGATTCTCTTGTCCATAGCCACATTTTATAATTATGAGATATGGCAAATGGACGTCGAGACTATCTTTTTGAATAGTAATCTTGAGGAGACCATCTACATGACTCAACCAGAAGGATTCATTGACCAAGATCAAGAGCAAAAGGTTTGCAAGCTTAATAGGTCCATTTATGGACTTCAATAAGCATCTAAATCTTGGAACATAAGATTTGATAGTGCGATAAAATCTTATGGCTTTGATCTGAATGTTGATGAGTCTTATGTTTACAAGACAATCATCAACAACTCAATAGCTTTCCTAGTGTTGTATGTGGAGTAATATCCTACTAATTGGGAATGATGTAGGTTTTCTGACTGGCGTTAAGAAATGGCTAGCCGCCCAATTCCAAATGAAAGATTTGGGAGAGGCATAGTTTGTTCTAGGGATCCAGATCATAAAGGATCGTAAGAACAAAAGGTTGGCCTTGTCTCAGCATTGTAAATTAACAAGATGTTGATCAAGTACTCGATACAGAATTCCAAAAAGTGTTTATTACCTTTCAGGCATGGAATTATTTTATCTAAGGAACAGTGTCCTAAGACACCTCAAGAGGTTAAGGAAATGGGACGAGTTCCCTACGCATCAGCTGTTGGTAGCCTTATGTATGCAATGTTACATACTAGACCTGACATTTACTATACAGTAGGGATTGTCAGTCGATATCAGTCCAATCCAGGATTAGATCACTAGATGGCGGTCAAAACGATCCTCAAGTATTTCGTTAAACGAGGGACTATATGCTCGTGTATGGAGATAAGAATTTGATCCTTACTGGATACACAGACTCTGACTTTCAGACTGATAGAGATTTTCGGAAATTGACATTAGAGTCAGTTGTTCACTCTAAATGGAGGAGTTATAGTATGGTGAAGCATCAAGCAAGGATACATCGCGGACTCCACTATGGAAACCGAATATGTAGCTGCTTGTGAAGCTGCTAAAGAGTCTGTTTGGCTTACGAAGTTCCTTACTGATTTGGAAGTTGTTCCAAGTATGTCTTTGCTGATCACACTTTATTTTGATAACAGCGGGGCTATGGCAAATTCTAAGGAACCTTGAAGTCACCAAAGAGGCAAGCACATAAAACGAAAGTATCATTTGATACGAGAGATTGTGCATCGCGGTGATGTGATTGTCACGAAGATCACATTGAAGCACAACATTGCTGATCCGTTTATAAAGGCTCTCACGGCTAAAGTGTTCGAAGGTTATCTGGAGAGTCTGGATCTACAGGATATGCGGTACCTTATCTAGGGTAAGTGGAAGATGTTACTGGGGTATAGAGTATGCCCTAGTTTATTGTTGTTTGTACTATTTTGTATTGTACATTATTCTCCTGAGGCTTTAGGACAAGTGGGAGATTGTTGGGATTGGTGTCCTAAATCTCCTGGTAGTCTCGTAGTTTGTAAACATTCTATCAACATATTGTTATTAATAAAATAAGTATTATTTTATAAGCATTTACTCAATCCAATAAACTAAGATCCGTGGTTATTTTATGTAACTTAAGCATGTATGTGGAGACATACAAGTGGATCATGCCTTAAGTAATAACCTAAATGGTTTGTAGTAGATGGACAAAGGAGGGATACCTTATCCTGGTGATACTACGGATACGACCCGCTTTGTAGATGTACAAGTGTTGTAAAGTGCTACAAATGATCTGATCCTGATTACTTATGTGGAGACATGCGGGTGGGGGTATCCTATATGAAGAGTTTGTATAAGACCGAACCACGAAATGATTAGTCTCTTTATATAATGTCGTTGATAATTGAGACTTACATTTCACTAGAATGACCATAGGTGACATGACCTTCATCTTGAGTGAGTTGGGAACTCCTGCTCATGAGGGCGGTTCTTTGATTTGTATGGGTGAGAGTGGCCAAATTGCCAACTCAACAAACCTACCATTTTGGAGATTCATCTTATTGGGGAGCTGAGAACTTAGCTACACACGACGAAATTCACTCCTTCCTCAAAGTAGGGGTAAGTAGATAAATTGCCCTCTTAAGGGCTAATTTCGGGTCTTGAACATAGTGGTCACACCCTCTCTTGGGAAGAGAGGACTTAGTCATAGTGGACTATGACTTATTGTTCATTAGAAAAATTAATGGTACTTAAGGAGTTAGATGTAACTACAGGGGTAAAATGGTTAACTGGCCAACTGTACTTACGAGCGATTTATGAAGGATCATCGCATTGTTGATTGGTCATATGGACACAGAAATATATCTGTAGTGCGAAAAGTGCAACTGTCGGTCTTTAATGGAGTGCCCGGTAGTTAACAGATGGTGGATATCGTGATTAAAGAGTTTAGTCAATTATTAACGTACCATTGGAGCTTCAAGCTACAGGTCCATAAGATCCCCTTGGTAGCTCAATGGGTTCAAGTTGAAAATCAGATTTTGAGTTAGTTTGAAGTGTTCAAATTAACAAGAGAAAATTTGATTATATATGATATAATTAAAGTAATTCAATTATATGTGATATAATTGATATGATGTATTTGATACGTTATTTGATTGGAGGAATTAATATAAATATGATTTATATTAAACGCCATAAAATAGAAAAAGAACTATGGTTTATATATTGCATATGATGCAATATTAAAACTATAGGCTATAAAGATAATATGGTAAGTTAGTTATTATATTTATTTATAATATATTAATTATGTGATAATTAATTATTCTTTTTCTTAATCACCGACTTGAGTGGGAGGTTATTTGCGGTTTATGGTAACTGTGAGATAAAAAGAAAAATAGTTTTCCAAATCATCAGATCATTCATTCGTATCGTCTCACAAAAGAAAAACTATTGAGTAAAAGAGTTTTACTAGACAATAGTATTACACAGCCTAAATGATCAAGTATTGAGTTTACTATACGATAGTTACTTGTTGATACACGATCGAGTAGCAAGTCTATACGATAGGCTTCTTCTTACTACACGATCGAGTATCAAGTCTATACAATAGACTTCCTTCTTCTGTCGCATACTCGATCGTTCACTTCCTCCATTCCTCTATCCAAAGTCATACAGAGCCCAACTCCTGGATTCTCACACTGAGAATACCAAGGTAACTCTTGTGGTGGTGTTCTTTTTCTATTCAAGGGTCAAGGATCGAGTTGTACTCGATTGTGAGTAAGGTTCATCCAGTTGCTCGTTGAGATCGAATTATGATTGTTGCGTTTGAGTTTGTGCTGTTGGATGCATTGCTGAACGATCGAGGGATACTTGAAGAAAGGGTTCTTCAAAGGTATTGCACACTCGATCCCTTGTTTGTTCTCTAAGAAGCATGTTGTAATTTACTCGTTATACATAATCTGTCCTTTTTTAACTGTAAATGTTTGTGTTCTTTCTCAATGGCATTTGGAACGATCCTCTTCTACTCACTGGTTCTCTATTTAGAGTTCCTTCAAGACACTAGAGGCAGTTTCGACGACGGCGCGACTACTATGAGGAGGCGGCGGAGGTCAGTGGTTGGGGTGGGCTTAGGCGTGAAGATGACGTGAATGAAGAAGTTGAAAGAAGGGGAGAGAGTATGCGCCACGACTAAAGGGAAGATGAAGAAGGTGAAATTTTTTTTCTTTAGTACACGCTTCCCAAGTCCCAAAATAAGTACATATATAAATATTTTTTTTAAACCCTAAATAAATGTATATTTAGAAATATATTATTTGTACTTTAACCCTACCTCTCCCATAAAAATATATATAAATCTAATATATTTTTATTCTTCTTTTCCAATTCTAAAAAGGAAATCCCCAAAATTCTCAACACAACCCTAAAACTCCAAATCAAATCTTCAACACTCTTTAGAAACAAAAATCTATACCCAAAATAAAATCTCTTTTTTTTTTTTTTACCTTAAAAATTTTCGGGACATCACAGGGTGTTTCAGATCAATTTTAAAAATGTCAAAGGTTATGATCAACTCTCAATGCCAATCCCTCCTAAAGGTTGGAGGTTGAAACTTTGGGATTCTCTCTCTCAACTGTCAAGTCTAAATCCTCCCCGTTGAGCTCAATTAACATGGAGCTTCTGCAACATCCCCTGGGATTTTCATGATTCCCTCAACCCATCACTGAATCCTACGTTTTAAGCCATTACGAGTCAGTCTCACCTCTCTCTTTGCCTCAATCCCCAATTTCAGACGCTTGATTTTGACAAAAACCAGAGAACATGGCAAATGTTTTGTGCTTGATTCGGCAAATGGCTGCAAATACCCCTCCTCGCCGAATTCTTTGTAGTTCCCCTTCCCATTTTATGTTTTTCTCGATCGCTAACCCATCTGATCATAACGACGACACTGTTCGCGAATTTTCCACGATTTTGAAGCGTGAAGATTGGCGGATCCTTTTAAACAACGAGGAAAGTTTGAGGAAGCTAAACCCAGAAATCGTCTGCTCTGTTCTACGGAAGAACGAAATCGACGATTCTGTGCGGCTTCAAAATTTCTTCTATTGGTCGACTTCCAAAATGGGTACTCCACAAAACTTGCATTCTTATTCAATTCTTGCGATTCGTCTTTGTAATTCTGGGCTTTTCCTTCGTGCTGATAACATGTTTGAGAAATTGCTCGAGACCCGTAAGCCACCGTTGGAGATTTTGGATTCCTTGGTTAGGTGCTATAGAGAATGTGGTGGGTCTAACTTGACTGTTTTTGATATTTTGATTGATAACTTTAGGAAGTTGGGTTTCTTGAATGAGGCTTCTAGTGTTTTTATAGCTTCAATTAGTGGAGGGTTCTTTCCCAGCTTGATATGCTGTAATAGTTTGATGAGGGATTTGTTGAAGGGTAACATGACGGGGTTGTTTTGGAAGGTGTATGAAAGTATGGTGGAGGCTAAGATAGTCCCTGATGTTTATACATACACTAATGTGATCAATGCACATTGTAAAGTTGGTGATGTTATCAAGGGAAAGATGGTTCTTTCTGAGATGGAGGAGAAGGAATGTAAACCTAATTTGGTCACCTACAATGTTATTATTGGGGGTTTATGTAGGACCGGAGCTGTTGATGAAGCTTTAGAGGTAAAGAAGTTGATGACGGAGAAGGGGTTGGTTCCGGATGGCTATACTTATTCTTTACTCATTGATGGGTTTTTCAAACAGAAGAGATCAGAAGAAGCAAAATTGATATTCAAAAGTATGCTTAGTTCGGGTTTAAACCCTAATCATTTTACCTGCACTGCTTTGATTGATGGGTTCATGAAACAAGGGAATATTGAAGAGGCATTGAGGATCAAAGATGAGATGATTACTCATGGACTTAAGTTGAACATTGTAACTTATAATGCAGTGATCAGGGGCATTGCTAGGGCTGGTGAGATGGGGAAAGCAATGGCTCTTTTTAATGAGATGTTTCTGACTGGCATAGAACCAGATGCCGAGACCTACAACTCATTGATTGATGGATATTTGAAGTCTCACGATGTGGCTAAAGCGTATGAGCTACTAGCTGAGATGAAAGTAAGGAATTTGAAGCCAACGTCGTTCACTTATGGTGTGCTTATTAGTGGCCTTTGTCGTTCCAATGATCCACAAAAGGCCAATGAAGTTTTGGAGCAGATGATCAGGAACAGGGTGAAACCAAATGCTGTTATATATAATGCCTTGATTAAGGCTTATGTCCAAGAAAGTAGATATGAAGCTGCAATAGAATTACTAAAAAGGATGATTGAAAATGGGGTCCTGCCTGATTTGTTTTGCTACAATTGTCTTATAATTGGTCTTTGTAGAGCCAAAAAGGTGGAAGAAGCAAAAATGTTGCTTGTTGATATGGGTGAGAAAGGAATAAAACCTAATGCATATACTTATGGGGCTTTTATTAGTTCTTATAGTAAATCAGGTGAAATCCAAGTTGCAGAAAGGTATTTCAAAGACATGTTATCTTCTGGTATAGTGCCTAACAACATAATCTATACTGCTTTGATTAATGGGCATTGCAATGTTGGAAATACCGTAGAAGCTTTGTCAACTTTCAAATGCATGCTTGAGAAAGGGTTGATTCCCGACGTCCGAGCATATAGTGCACTCATTCATGCTCTCTCCAAGAATGGGAAAACCAAAGAAGCCATGGGGGTTTTCTCTGAATTCCTTAACAAGGGTTTGGTGCCTGACGTTTTTATATACAACTCTCTTATATTTGGCTTCTGCAAGAAAGGTGAGATTGAGATGGCATCCCAACTTTATGAAGAGATGCTTCTTAATAGAATTAATCCCAACATTGTAATATACAACACCTTAATTAATGGACTGTGCAAGCTTGGTGAGGTAAAGAAAGCTAGGGAACTTTTTGACAAAATTGAAGGAAAAGATTTGGTTCCCAATGTTGTGACTTATTCAACAATTGTAGATGGATATTGCAAATCTGGAAGCTTAACCGAGGCGTTTAAACTGTTCGATGAGATGGTATCGAAAGGAGTTTCTCCCGATGGTCACATCTACTGTATTCTCATTGACGGTTGTGGCAAGGAGGGAAATTTGGAGAAGGCACTTTCTTTATTTCACGAAGCCCTGCAGAAAAGTGTTGCTTCCCCTTCTGCTTTCAACTCTTTGATTGATGGTTTCTGCAAACATGGAAAAGTGATTGAAGCTAGAGAGTTGTTTGATGATATGGTAGATAAAAAAGTGATACCGAATAGTGTTATGTACACAATTCTGATCGATGCATACGGCAAAGCAGAAATGATAGAGGAAGCGGAGCAGCTTTTTCTAGATATGCAAACGAGAAATATCATACCGAATACTCTTACATGTACTTCACTTTTACTGAGTTATAACCGGATAGGAAACAGATTTAAGATGATTTCTTTGTTCAAGGATATGGAAGCTAGGGGAATTGCTTGTGATGCAATTGCATATGGTGTTATGGCTAGTACCTACTGCAAGGAAGGAAATTCTCTTGAAGCCTTGAAGCTGCTCGACAAAAGCTTGGTCGAGGGTATAAAGTTGGACAATGATGTGCTCGATGCATTAATATTTCACCTCTGCAAGGAAGAAAAAATATCTACAATACTAGAGTTACTCGATGAAATGGGAAAAGAAGAACTTTCTCTTAGCTGTACTACATGTAACGCTCTTTTACTTGGTTTTTACAATGCAGGTAATGAAGACGATGCTTCAAAGGTTCTTGGCATTATGCAAAGGTTGGGATGGGTTCCAGCCTCTTTAAGCTTAACTGATTTGATAAGTGCTGGTAGAAACGATACGATATCTGATAATTTCCCAAGTATTGCAATGCAAGTAGGGTCCGTGTAGTCCAATTACTGGAAACTATTCTGTCTGTTTTGAAGTGTTCTGATTTATGCCTCATTTGAGCAATAAAGCTGATGGCCTGAGCAGGATGCTAGTGAAGTTATACTCTCGTTTGGCTACCAGCTGAGACTGGGAAGCGCCAAGCGCCATTTTTGTTGTTTGCAATGATATGGAATCTGTTGCCGAAGTTTGGTCACCGAACTGGAATCTCTAACACCATAATGGAAGAGAGAGAATTGGCAAGCAATCCTTGAATTCTATGACCCTAGTTTTATCTTCAGGCCTTCTGCAACAGGTCCTCTTTCTTTGCCTCTCTAAATTTGCTGAGTTGAAATTTATGCTTTCATTTCATGTTTTCTTGCAATATTGATTGAAGTTCATATTATCCAATTTGGTTTGTAAAGCATGCAACAAGCCTACGATGAATGCTGCTACTTTAGTCCTGGGTGGTTTATCAAAGATGGCGGTATATGCAGCGTTATTCGGTTATTACTACAGATTTGTGCATCAATTCATGGAAAATGCCAATGGTATGCAGATACTTGCTCTTTATCAATTTCTTGCTATGATCTCCGGTTGCTTTATATCTTCTTTCATATCATTATTTCCCCCTTGAACTTAGATTTGAAAGGTTGTAATGTCAGGTTTGAGCCTTCTTAAGCTTGGATTTGCAATGTGGGTTGTTTTCTTCACTACAGACATGAGAAAATTGAACATTCTATATCCTCAAGCAGCGGTTAAAGATTTGAGGATTCAATATATATATATATATATATATATATATATATACACACACATATATATGTATGTATGTATATATGTATAATTTTAAGCTTGTATGATATGGATCCAAATTTTTGTTTGTATATAAAAGTGATTATTCATGAATTCCTGAACTTCACTAACACCTCGTCAATGTGCTCGATTTGATGGTGTAAAATGTTTTATACTAACTAATTTTATTGATTAATCGGGTCATTCCATTATGTGACCATTGAGTTGAGATATGGAGTATGATTAAGGATGTAAAAAGTTTTATTTTACAACCTTGAGAGAAGAAAAAAATTTAATATGATGGAGAGGGTTTTAGCCCAAATAACTTGATAAATCATGATACAATCAAATACCATGGTTTAAAAACATTATTCTAATATAAAAGCAAGTCATTTTACTTATCTTCCTCCACTAATCCACCAACATTAAAACTTTGTAGCACAAGTGAGAAAAAAAAGGTCTAAGAACCTGACATGAAAGGTTGAAATCTAACAAGATAAGCCAAAGATGTTTTTAATTTCATAGTTATATTTCCTTTTATTCCTTGGTGGGTTATTTTTTGATTCTGAGTCGGTTCAGATGGATGAATTTGAAGACTTATGTATGAAATGACTTTCTAAATATTTATAAATATCTTTTTAAATTCTTTAAAAGTCATTTCAAAACGATCTCTCTTATAACATTGGACTTGATACATTTTACCTTCATGGCAAATTTGACAAATACTAGAATATGTATTAGCAAATAATCATCCTACTTATAATCATACATCAATTATTCTAAATAATATGCCTGAGATTTACCTTTTTTTTTTTTTTTTTTATTTCACATTCTTCTTGAATAAACTTTTCTTTTTGTTTCAGGTGGGAGGGAACAAGTGAACCAAAACTATATTCTTTTTAGATTAGGGACCGTTGCAAATATAGCAATCATACTAAAATATTAACAAATATAACACAATGTAAAATAATTTACAGATTTAGAAAAATTTAAATCGAACTTTTAGAGATAGGGTCTATCAGTGATAGGAGTTTATCAACAGTAGAGTCTATTAATGAAAGATTTTTCTATCGATTATAATAAACTTTTATCACTAATAGATTTACTTCTATTACTTATAACAAAATCTATCATCAATAGAAGTATATAATTGATAGACTATTATCAACGATAGGCTCTATCACTGATTAAGGTTTATGACTTATAGGCTTATATTATTTTAAATCTAATGACGATGGCCAATGATAGATTTCACATAGAAGAAATCTTTCACTTATATGGAAGGCTATTTATAGGCTTTTATTATGCACTTTTAAGTTTTAATTATATATAGTTTAGTTGCAGTTTAGTTGCTTCTAATTCTTATGGTTACTTTGAAAAAGATATTGCATCAATTTACTTTGAATATTTTGTTGAGTTATCAACGAAAGAGATTGAGAAAACAAAAGGTGGTAAGAAAGTGAGAAAATAGAGAGAGAAAAAGAAAAAGATGTTTGAAATTTATGAATAATAGAAGAGATAAAATATATGTTGGTTGTGCATTGTGATTGATTTATATTAGTCATATCAGTCTATCATTGATCGATCTAGGTTACAAATTAAACTATGTTAGTGATAAAATTCTAGCTATGAGAAAATATATAGTGATAGAAGCTAACATGAGCATAGTCCAATTAACATATGACATAAACTTTGAATTAAAAATAAATAAATAAAAGTTTGAATCTCATAATTATTGTGCTAAAAAACATAATGATCAACAAAATAACAAGGGATAGAGGGGAAAGGAACCTGTAAAGAAGAGAAAAATCAATGAAAACTATATATAACTAAAAAAAATAGAATATTGTACAAAATTGAGCATATAAGAGAATGAAAATGAAATTAAAAAAATTACAAAATTGAGAAGAAAAGTCCAATGTTAATCAAGAATAAGAAACAAGGTGAACAAAAACAACAGAACCGATTATTTGAAAAAAAAAAAAAACTTCCAAGAGGTTTGAGAATAGATTTTCCCAATTGAAGGGATTTGAATCCGAGAAAGCATGTGATCGCGTTTTTGATTTCTTGAAATAATTAAAAATATAAAAATAAAGAGAAGGTTAGCACTATACGTTTGTCGATCCATAATTACAGTAAAATCTTCTCCTCAAACTGGTAGTCTTCTCCTTAAAGTCTTCATTTTCCATGAGATCTTCCTTGCTAAACTCTGGCAAGGATTCGATTTGTAGAAACCGCTCTAGAAAGATGAGAGGGAATAGGGAAGAAGATTTTTTAGAGAAAACTTCTCAAAAACTGGGAGAATTTTCTTGTAAGAGAATTCTCTATGTAATGATTGTAGAAGATTATGTCGTAGAGAGTAGAAATGCAGAAGTGATTTTCGTGAGGGCTCCTGTAACAACTCAAAATTTGAGGTAATTTTTTATTTAATTATTTGGGTGTTATTTTGAGTTTTGAGGCAAAATTGTTTACTTCAACTTAAGAGAATATTTGAAATTTTAGATATATTTGAGGTGGATCATGTCGGGAAAGTCCTAAAAACTCGTAGTTTGTAAACATTAAACATATTTTATTTATAATAAAGTTATTTTTCTATCAATAAAGGTGTTATTGAATTGCATCCTTTTATAAATCCAATAAACCAACCTATGGCTATAATATATGAATACTTAAATTTTATATAAGACATAAAAGAGGATCAAGCCAAAAAGGTCTATAAGTATATGGATAAGGTTGTGTACCTTATCCTAAGGACACTATGGATGTGGTCCTCTTTGTATATTGATACAAACGATGTGATCCAAATGTCGTTCATGTGAAGACATGCGAGTGAAGGCATCCTATATAAAATATATTTTCATAAGACTGGACTACGAAATAGTCACTTTTCTTTATAACAACTGTTTATTGTTAAAACTGACTATTTCAATTTGATGACCTAAGGTAACTCGATCTTAATCATGAGCTAACTACGAACTCCTGTTTATTCGAGATTATTCTTTAATCTACATAGGTGAGAGTGGTTTTGTAAGACGAAATTCACTCTTACCCGTTTTAGGATAGCACATAGGTTGTTCCTTTAAGTATTGACTCCTGGTCTTTAACAAAGGGACCCCACCCTCTCGTGACTAAGAGGGATTCGGTTTATTGGTAAGATCATAAACCAATTGTTCATTAGATGATAAGTGGAAACTTAAGGAGCAAGATGTATTACAGGGGTAAAACGATATTTTTGACTTAACTATTAATAAGAACAACCTGTGAAGAATCGACTTACTAATTATGGTTAAAACAAGTTGATAGAAATATATCTACAGTGAGGAGAGTGAAGTGACTCTTATACAAGAGCACCTATGGGCAGAAGCGGATCTTTCCAATTCATTGTGACAGAATTTATACATATGCATTCAAACATACAGATATGCATTGATAACACTAAATTACTGGCATGCTTAAAAGATAAAAACAAAAGACCGAGAGAACATACCAATTGAAGACTTTTCTTCACAAATTCCGGTCTCATCGTGAACGAACTCCTCTCGCTTTTTATAGTCCAGTAAGTAATCGCCCAGCAACACCATGGTCGTCTACATGAACAGCTTCGCACGAACAACAGGCAACGGGACGACACCACCACTCGAAGCCCTCAGTATTCTTGGGGTGAAAATTCAAAGGGTGGGCTTTGATGGGATTGGTAGAGAGGAGGAGGAAAGACTATCGTGTACAAAGATCAAGCAAGTGGGAGAAAAGGAAGACTATCGTATAGTCAGGTGCTTGATCATTTAGTGCGAGGTACATGATCGTGTAGTAAAAGCTAAGCAATCGTCTATACGATCGTTTAGTTACACGCAGGCGCTAAGCGATCGTCTATGAAAAGGTAAGCGATCGTTTAGATGAAGGGCTCGTGGGTGTGTGATTGTTTAGTAAGCGGGCACTATCGTATAGGCTCTCAAACACTAAGCGATAGAAGGCTTATCACACCGTGAGTGATTATGCGTGTCTCTCACGCAAAATAAAAACCATTTTCGTTTTATTCTTCAGTTACTAGAATTGAATTGAACTTACTAATGCACGAATTCGGAGAAAACGGTGGCCAATTATCTCATAACCATCCAATTAATAAAATAATAAATATAATCATATTATATTCATAACCTATAGTTTGATATCATATATCAACTATAGTGTTTTCTCCTCTACTTGATATAAATCATATTTATATCAATTTTCCTCCAAAATAATGTATCTCATACATTTAGTCAATCATATCATATATAATTAACCAGTTCAATTATATCATATATAATCGAACTCCCTCTTGTCAATTTGAACATTTCAAACTGACCCAAAAACTTATTCTCAACTTGTATCCAAGCTACCAAGGGGACCTTATGGCCCTATGGTTCGAAGCTCCAACGGTATGTGAATAGCTGACTAAGCTCTTTAGCCACGAGATCCACCATCCGTTAATTGCCAGGCATTCCACTAAAGACCGACAGCTGAACTCTTCTTACCACAGATATATTTCTATGTCCATGAGATATAACTAACATGAGTACAATAACCCTTCACAAATGCTCATAAGTACAGCTAGGCCAATTTATCGTTTTACCCCTATAGTTACATCTCGCTCCTTAAGTACCATTGATCCCTCTAATGAACAATACAACATAGTCCAACTATGTTTGAATACCTTTCGGGCCATGAGAAAGTGTGTGGCACCACATCGTTCAAGCCTAGAAATCAACCCTTAAGGGAGCTATCTATCTTCTTACCCCTACTTTGAGGAAGAAGTGAATTCCATCTTGTGTAAGTGAGTTCCCAACTCCCATATAACGAGACGTTAACACTTCATGGTCAAGTCTTATACAAACTCTTTGTATAAGACGCCTTTGCTCACACGTCCCCTATACGAATGATCGGGATCAGACCACTGTAACAAGTCACAACACTTGTAACCGCATCCGTAGCGTTACCAAGATAAGGTTTTCCTTATATATCCATATACTACAGACCATTTTGGTTATCACTTAAGACATGATCCACTTGTATGTCATCACATACATGCTTAAGTTATATAAAGACAACATGGGATTTTAATTTATTGGTTTGTGGTAAATCAAATAAAACATCCAAATGAGCAAAATTAAGAAGTGAAGTAAATATCATATATTATACATCACAAGCATTCGTACAAACTACTTACAAACTACAGGACACGAGACTTTAGGGCATCAACCCTAACAGAGAGTGCAACTATTAAGCTATAGTGGTATGTCTCGGTAGTTAACTAATATTGATTAATTCGGTCTAAAAAATTTAGCCGTCATTGGAGCTCATGATCTGTAGGTCCATTAGGTCATTCTACTAACTCGTAAAATGATTAAACCTTAAAATAGAGTGTTGAGAGAAATTAGAATATTCAAACTCGATTTAAGGTTTGGATTATTATATTCGATATAATTGATTTTTAATTAACAAGTTAAACATAATGGTTTTAGATAGTTGATAATGTTTAAATATGATTTAAATATTTGATGAGGTATTTTATTAATTTAATATTTTGTGTTAAATTAATTAAATTGATTTAATTAATTTTTCATTTTTAATTTATTGAAATTTTGAATTTATGAAATTCAAAATTATGAAATTAATTGAATTAAAATTTTGATTTGTGAAATTGAGTTTGATAAATTTTATTTAATTAAAATTATTTTGAAAATCAGTTTTAATTTTAAATTTTAAATTCATTTTATGTTTTTAAAAGAGAAAAAATGGAAGATTAATTGAAAGAGGTAAAATCCAACTTTTTCCACTTTCAATTACACCTCATGCCACTTTAATCCAAAAGGAAATTGAAGTGGCTGTCACAATTGCAATATGATTTGCATGGATTAGTGGTATATATTGAATATTTGACTTCGTAGTGAAGGATTCATGCAAACTGAAAATCTAGAAAAAAAAAAATCTATGGTTTTTTTCTACTCTCCAACTCTCAAAACCCACACCAATTCCCTCTCAATTTGAATTCCACCTCTCAATCTAATGTGTGGGATAGTAGAGAAGACTTTGATGGTGGTCTACTACTGAGATTGAAGAAGAAATCAAAGAGGATTCAAGCAATACGGAGGAATCTACAAAGGTTGTACACTTAAAACTCTATTTCTGTTTTCTTTTTAACATGCATACTAATTAGTTAAAATTGATGAAGTTAGAGTGCTTAGATCCTTAATTATTTCTGCTTGTTGAATGTTAACTCCATCAAATCAAATGATTTGGAGATAATTCAATTTAAATGGTTGAGAATAATGAATTTAGAAATTGAAATTTAATTTAAGAATTTGGATTCATTTCAATTTTTAATTCAATTTGGGAAATTGAATTAAATCAATTTTAGAATTGTTTATAAGTTGGATAAGATAATTAATTTAAATCAATTTTATGGGGTAATTGGTTTAAATTTATTTTCCAAAAGGGATTTGGGAGTTTATTCTTTTTTATAAAAGATTTGGGGATTCAATCTGATTTTGAAATTTTAATTTAATTTAAGGGGAAATTGAATTAATTTACTGGAGGAAAATTTAGGAAAAAAATTTGGGATTTTGGACTTAATTTAATTAGGATGAATAAATAAGGAGAATTTTAGAATTCAAGAGGGAAAAGAAATTTGAGAATTTAAGAGGGAAAAGGAAGAAAAAAAATTACATATATATGGTTAGGAATTCATAAAAAAAAAAAAAAAATGGAAAAAAGAATTAATTAAACTCCCCACTAAAGATTTGGGGATTTAATTTGATTTTCAAATTTTAATTCGGGGAAATTGAATTAATTTATTGGAGGAAAATTTAGGAAAAAAATTATTTTGGGCTTGATTTAATTAGGATGAGTAAATAAGGAGAATTTTAGAATTCAAGAGGGAAAAGAAATTTGAGAATTTATGAGGGAAAAGGAAGAAAAAAAAATTATATATATATGGTTAGGAATTCATTTGAGTTCAAGTAAAAAAAAAAATGGAGAAAATAATTAATTAAACTCCGCCCACCCCCCGCCCGTCTTTCTCTCCCTCACCACCGCCGTTATCTGGTCACGGCACCATCGTCACTGCTATCCGAACGGGCGCTGCCACTTCTTTGAGTCAGATCGCGTCGTCGTCTGTCTCAAACCCACGAGATCCAACGCTCAACCGTCGTTCATCACCATCCGCTGCTAACAGTCGCGCCGCTGCTGTTCACTCACCGTCGGGGCGTCGCCGTCACAATCGTTGGTCACCGCTAAGTGTTCGAATCCAGCCGCGTCATTCATTTAGGTTGTTTATGTCCTTCCGTGTGTTCAGATCTAGTCACATTGCCTGTTTCAGACCATTCAACCGCCGATCGTCGACGATCTCTTCACCTCTCGTTGCTCCGTGAGCCATGTATCATTGAATTTTGCCACGTCTCGCTGTGAACTAGAGTTTTTGGGTAAGATTGTCGTACTTAGAAAGATTTTCTTTGAGGTATACTGAGTGTACATTAATTTTGACTCTAATTTGTTGATATACATTGTGGTTTGGATGTTAGAACAGAGTTTTGGAGTGTCAAGAATTACTTTCAAGCAGCTTAAGGACCCGATTGACAACGTTTGGTGAGTCTTGATTGTTGTTCTTCAAAGATTTGAATGGATAGTTGGCCTAATTAATGACTAAATTTTAATTGTGGAAGATTAATTTGAGATTTCAAGGAGGGGTGGAGCAGTCATTCAACAATATCAAAAGAGTTTTGACATGTTTGATTGGGAATTTGTTTGTAAAGCTTGAAAGGATTTTGGGATCAAGTTATATTTAGGGGTTAATTCAAGGCCTTTATTTCAAGATAGAAAGGATTTTGTTCAGTTATCAAGACTTCATGGAGGCAACTATCTTTTTATTGGTTCGCCTTCGATCTAGTCCCCTTGCATGATAATGATTGGACTGGATTGATTGGACTGTCTAATTTAGACCGATTGGACTATCTAATCTAATTAGACTGAATGGATTGTTTTGACCATGATGATATGTAAGGTTCATTGAGAATATGCTGGTAATTTTAGCCTAAGATAAACGACTGTACATCTAACAAAGGAGTTATATGTAAATTGATGCATACAAAGTTATAGGGTTCTTGTAGCTTTTCTTATTTGGGCAGATGCATGCATTTGACTATTTATGTGCACATTATGATTGATTTGTGGACCTTTGAGTTACACACTATGATTGATGCATGTTCCTTCGAGTTCATGTTTACAATTGATTTGTGGACCTTCGGGTTACACACTATGACTGATGTTGTTCCTTCGAGATCGCGTTTACAACTAATAGGAAACCCTTCGGGATCATTATGACTGATATCATATGGGTGTACATCGATGCCTAGATAAATTAGTTAACAACTAACTTAGAGGGTTTAATAGCGGGTTACTTATCGAGTATTGTTATACTCATCCTTTCTTTCAGGAAATGATAGGAATAGGCTGGCGAGTGACAGACACCCATGACAAAGCCATATAAGGACAAGAGAAATCGCTTAAATCGCTTTCGCTCAGTATATGTTTTTCTTAGTCATTTGAATGTTTTAAAATTAGAATTTAATGTCAAACAAAAAATTTAATGTTTTGAATATTTTCTTTCTAAAAGGTTTAGAGGGCCACGAATAGAGGTTTTATTTATTTGTTATTTATTTATTTTAGATTATTTAACAAAAAAAAAAAAAAAAAAAAAAAAACTATCTTTATTGCTTTTGTTGAAATATGGTGCTTTAGCCCTAAGGGCATTTTTATCTTTTTACTTCATGCCTACTAAATTAGGGTTTCTCTCATTCTATTTATATCTGAGGTTGGGGTCTCTTGTATTTATGACATTAAAATAACATGGCTTTTTCTCCCTATGTTAAGGTTTTCCACGTAAGTCTGGTATTGTCTTTCTCTTTTCTCTTTATTTTTCAATACGGTATCAAAGCAAGGTGATGAAACCCTAGCCCTGATAGAAGAAATTCAGTCATCAAACATGGTAGGTGATGAAACAATGGCAGACGCAACTAATATGGCCATGATCCAGGTGGTCGTGGTTTGATATCTTCGGACGATCTTGAACCTGGCGCAATAACAACCCTTGGAGAGCAGCCGCCAATCGTCTTCAACCCAGCAACCGCGCCACCCATAGTCCTTGGAGCCGTGCCATTGAGCAGCCATAACCCAGCTGGATCGCGGATCGCCTAGATGGCTGGCAGTCCTATTCCAGAAGACGCGCTAGTTTTCGCGCAGATCTCCCAGCCTCAGAAGTTGTCGAGCGAGTTTGTTCCAGCAACTGGGTCGGGTCAGTTGATCGGAGCTCCTCTTGCCTCCAGCAGCCAGTCGATCATTTTCGAGATGTTTCCACACTACCCGATCGTGCCTCCATCCGAGAGTAGTGTCGAGCCTAGTGGACAGTAACCGATCGGAGCTCCGCCAGCAGCATCTGTCTAGTAGCAATAGTACCTCCCAAATGTGTATCCGGTTCAGCCTCGGTATCGAATGGGTGACTCTATGGTAGAGAATTCCATTCCTGTCTCCTATGGGCAGAAACATCCAAGAGTAGAGTTCCATGGGGAACTCCAATTGGCAAGTCTCCAATAACATATGACAATTCTTGGGGCAAAACTGAATGGACATGAATCTTCCAGTCTTCCAATCTATTCAGAAAATTTGGTAATAGTGTTTCCTACTCTTCCTACTACTAATTTGATGTCTGGGACTATAGGAAACTCTGTAGGGATGATCATAGGAGAGAAGCTGAATGGCCAGAATTATTTCTCGTAGTCCAAAAATGTTAAAATGGTCCTTGAAGGGCGCCATAAATTCAAGTACTTGACCGGAAAAATACCACGGCCAAGCCTTGGGGATCCCCAAGAGCATGTCTGGAAGGGAGAGGATTCGTTACTTTGCTCAATGTTGATCAGCAGCAGGGAACTTCAGATTGGAAAACCCTTGCTCTATTCAGCCACGCATGGGATATTTGGGATGCGGTCCAAAGGTTATATTCTAGAAGGCAGAACGTGTCTCGCCTATATACTCTACGTAAACAGGTCTATGAGTGTAAGCAAGGGAGCATGGATGTAACATCATACTTCAACAATATGTCCTTATTATGACAAGAGATGGATTTGTGTCGGGAGATCATCTGGAATTGCTCATATGATGGAATTCAATATTCGAAGATAGAAGAGATTGATCGTGTGTATGACTTCTTTGCGGGATTGCATCCAAAATTTGATATGGTTCGGAGTCGAATTCTAGGGCAAAAACGATACCGTCTCTCATAGAGGTCTGCTCAGAGGTTCGGTTAGAAGAAGATAGATCGAGTGCAATGAATGGCTCTACTGTTAGGAGTCCGCTGCCTTTGGGGTGGAATCCTCTGGATCGGATAGTGACAAACAGAATGATAAAACACCTCTAGTATGTGAACATTGCAAGAAGTCGTGGCACACGAAGGACCAGTGTTGGAAACTACATGGTCGGCCTCCTAACGGCAAACGTCGCCTTCCAAATGACAAATCAATGGTCGAGCTCTTGTGAGTGAATCTATTGAGGTGGTCGCACAACCTCAGGTGACCAACCCGAGTGACTCAGGTAATAGAGGGATCGCAACAGTTGTTCAATTAGATACTCCTCAGTCCTTTAGTTTCTTTGTTGAAGGGAATGAATTATGGATTCTAGATTCAGGAGCGATCGATCACTTGATTGGTTCATCTGATCGATTCCTTTTGTATTTTCGAGTGCTGAAAATGAGAGGATTCGAATTGCAGATAGGTTCATCGATCCTGTTGCTGGAAAAGGTTGTTTGTCCCATTTCAAGGACTAGTTTTAAAAAATGTACTACATGTGTTGAAGATTTCTTTAACCTGTTGTCAATAAGTAAATAACAAAAGATTTGAACTGTAAAGTCGTCTTCTCACCAGATGCTATTTTGTTTAGGACTTGAGCTTGGGGATGACTATTGGCACTGCCCGATATGACAGAGGCCTCTATTTCCTTTCTGAAGATGCTTTTTCTAGGAATTTGTTTAGGACTAGTCTGTTATCATCATTTACTATGTCTGAAAAGGATTATTTATTGTGGCATTTTCATCTTGGACATCCAAGTTTTCTATATATAAAATATTTTTTCCCCATTTATTCCATATTGTGAACATTTCTTCTCTATCTTGTGATGTCTGTATACGTGCTAAACAGCCTTGCGTTTCCTTTGTGTTTCAACCTTATAAACCTACCCAGCCTTTCCACCTGATCCACATTGATGTTTGGGGCCCTTCAAACATCTCTACCTTGTCCAATAAATGGTGGTTTGTCATGTTTATTGATGATCATACTCGACTTACATGGGTGTATCTCCTTACTGATAAGTTCGAGGTCGTATCTATCTTCCAACAATTTTACACCACAGTCTTAACTTCAATGGACGTGAGTTTGTCAATCACACCCTTCGGGAATTCCTGACTTCGAAAAGAATTGTCCATCAAAATTCTTGTGCTTACACTCTGCAACAAAATGGGATGGTTAAATAGAAAAATCATCATCTCATTGAAGTTACTTCATCCCTGATGATTCTGGCGTCTCTTCCATCGTATTTATGGGGAGATGTTGTTCTCACTGTCGTTCATCTCATTAATAGGATGTCCTCACGCGTTCTTAAGTTTCAAACACCCCTGGAGTGTTTTAAAGAATCATTCCCATCCACGCGTCTTATTTCTGAGGTTCCTCTTCATGTGTTTGGGTGTACAGCTTTCGTGCATACTCACGGTCCTCACCAGACTAAGTTTGTCCCACGAGCTCAAAAGTGTGTGTTTGTCGGGTATCCTCTTCATCAGCAGGGTTATAAATGTTTTCACACATCTTTAAGGAAATACTTCGTTACTATAGATGTTGCGTTCCTTGAAGATAAACCATTTTTTCCTATTAGTCATCTTCAAGGAGAGACCACTAGTGAAGAGACTAATAGTTCTACATACTCCGTACCTATTGATTTCAACGTTGAACTTAGTCCAGATACAAAACAAATGTTTTTGTTTTACCTAGTCCTGAATCTGGTCTAAATATTCCAGTGTTTGTTCTCCCTACTAGACAGGTGTCGTGGATAATATATTACAGGAAGAATCTCAAAAAGGAAACCCAGAAAACCCCTGTTGTCTCATCGAAAGTGTCCAAGAATCAGAACCAGCACCAGCTCAAGTTCAAGATCCTTTTGTTTCAGATAATGTCCTTGAAGGAAACTCTGGATGTGTAGAAGATGGTGAGACAAGCTCAGAAAAGGGTGAAACTAAATATGGTAATGAGGTGTTGGAAGGTCCTCAAGAGAATGAGGACTTGTCACAGGAGTCCGAGCAGAGTCAGTACTCTGATACTGGAAAGAGGTCGGAGAAAACTGGCAATTATGATACCACTCTTGATATGCCAATTGCTCTATAGAAAGAAACCAGGTCATGCACCAAGTACCCTGTGCAGATCTTTCTGACCTATAGGAATTTGTCTCCTGGTTTTAAAGCCTTTACTACCCAACTGGATGCTCTAGCAATTCTTACCAGTGTGCACACAACTATAGAAGTTCCCAAGTGGAAAGCAGCAGTAATGGAAGAAATGAGAGCCCTTGAAGCGAATAAAACTTGGGATCTGGTGGCCCTCCCTAAAGGTCACAAACTGTTGGATGCAAATGGGTGTTCGCGATGAAGTATAAATCTGACAGAATGCTTGAAAGATATAAGGTCAGGTTAGTAGCTAAAGGGTTCACTTAAACATATGGGATTGACTATTCAGAAACTTTTTCCCCAGTGGCTAAGCTCAATGCAATCTGAGTTCTTCTATCCGTTGCCGTGAATAAGGACTGGCCTCTACATCAACTGAATATAAAAAATGTCTTCCTGAATGGTAATTTAGAAGAAGAGGTTTACATGAGCCCTCCTCCAGGTTTCGAAGCTAAATTTGGGAACCATGTTTGCAAACAATCTCCGATAGTGTGGTTCGATAGATTTTTTATGTTTGTTAAATCCCAAGGGTTTGTTCAAGGGCATTATGATCATACCTTGTTCACCAAAAGACCACTACCAGGGAAGATTGCTATTTTGGTGGTTTATGTCAATAATATCATTTTATCAGAAGATGATACGGAAGAGATTGTTAAGTTGAAGCAAAATATGGCAGGCGAATTTGAGATCAAAGATCTTGGTAGTTTGAGATATTTTTTTGGGATGGAAGTGGCAAGATCGAAAGCAGGAATATTTGTGTCTCAACGAAAATATACACTGGACTTGTTAAAGAAAATGGGAATAATCGAATGTAAACCTGTTGACACTCTTGTTGAAGTCCATGGCAAACTGAAAAATATTACAGAAGGAGTTCTTGTAAATAAAGAGAGGTATCAATGCCTTAAGGGAAAATTTATTTACCTATCTTATAGCCGACATGATATATCATATGCTGTAAGTGTGGTAAGTCAGTTCATGTAGAGTCCATATGAGGAATACATGGAAGCAGTTCCTCGAATTCTGAGATATTTGAAATCCACCTAGGAAAGGGCTTAGTTTTTAGAAAATATGACAAACGGAGTATCGAAGCATATACTGACTCAGATTGGGTAGGATCAGTAACCGATAGAAAGTTAACCTTGGGATATTGTATCTTTGTATGGGGAAATTTGGTTACCTGGTGGAGTAAGAAACTGGGTGTGGTTGACAGGAGTAGTGCTGAGGCAGAGTATAGAGCTATGAGCCTAGGAGTGTGTGAAAAAATATGGTCACAAAAAGTTTTGTCTGATCTTCACCAAGACAATCCTAATCCCATGAAACTGTATTGTGATAATAAGGTTGTCATCAGTATTGCCAACAATCCAATGCAACATGATAGAATTAAACACGTTGAGATTGACAGACTCTTTATTAAAGAGAAGTTAGACCACGACGTGATTTGTATTCCCTACGTTTCTTCAGGCCAACAGGTCACAAATGTTCTTACCAAAGGGTTATCGAGACAGACTTTTGAAGCTTGTGTTAGCAAATTGGGTCTAGCTGATATCTACGCCGCAACTTGAGGGGGAGTGTTGAAATATGGTGCTTTAGCCCTAAGGGCATTTTTGTCTTTTTACTTTATGCCTACTAAATCAGGGTTTTCCCTCATTCTATTTATATTTGAGGTTGGGGTCTCTTATATGTATGACATTAAAATAATAAAACTTCTCTATTGTGGTTTTTTTTCTCCCTGTGTTAAGGTTTTCTACGTAAGCCTTGTCTTGTCTCTTCTCTTTTCTCCTTATTTTTCAATAATTTTAATAGATTTTATGGTCAAAATATTTGGTTTTAAATGTGTATTATGAGTAACGACCCTTGTTAGAGTACTCGAAAGATCGGGTTGTTACAACTCCCTAGGGCCGTATTTATAGATACTGGGTCACTCCTAATTAGAATCCCTCTACATATATTTTAAATTAAATATTCAATAATATCTAATAAAATACATATTCCCACTTAGTATCTCATATTAAAAGAGTTAAAGTATTTAAATCATATTTAAATATGTATCTTTTGCAAATTCTCTTTAATCTGAATCTTATTCAAATTAATTAATTATTTATTTGAATCATATTTAAATAAACTAATTCTCCTAATATTATTTAATTTAAATCTTATTCAAATTAAATCATTTATTTATTTATATGGATCTCATCCAAATAAATAGTTAACTATTTGAATCATATTCAAATAAATTAATTCTTCATATTATAAAGTTATAATTTGAATCTCATCTAAATAAACTTTATAATAAAATATGTATTTAATTATATCCATTACAATTAATATTTTTCTTCATAAATTTGAACATTTCAATTTTTTTTAACATATTTGATCTTTATTGGTCTATGGTGAGCTAGTAAGGGAGTCTTATGGACTTACAGATTATAAGCTCTAATGATTCAAGATTAATTATTAACTACAAGGCAAACCACTATAGGTCCGTAGTTGTACTCTTATACATTGTAGGACAAGTTGTGTTCATAAATATAATTAAAGTAAGTTGATCCTTCACGAGTGGTTCATAATTATAGTTGGGTCAAAATGTCCATTTCTCCTATGTAATTAATTCCTCTAATGAACAATTTGTTCATGGTCCAACCATAAACTAGGTCTCCCTTGGACGTTCATGGTCCAACCATAAACTAGGTCTCTCTTGGGCCAGTGAGAGAATGGGCCCGAGGGTGGGGCCCGTTGTTCAGGATCCAAAATCGACACTTAAGGGAACTACTCATCTACCTACCCTATGCGAGAATGAGCAAATTCTATCTTGTGAAAATATGTTCCTAGCTCCCCATTTAGTCAAGTCCCAAAATGATAGGCATATTGAGTCGGCAACTCAGGCCACTCTCACTTATGCAAATCAAAGTACTGACCTCACAAACAAGAGTTTATAAATCACTCAAGATTAAGATCGCGTCGTACATGATCATCCTATGAAATATTAATCTCATCAATCAACGAATTTACAAAGAGAGATTAAATATTTCGCGGTCCGATCTTAGACAAACTCTTTGTATAGGATATCCCCATTCAAATGTCTCCACATGAACGGGGATCAAACTATTTGTAGCTATTACAAAGTGGGTTGTATCCGTAGTATCACAAGTATAAGACACCCAACCTTATCCATATACTATAGACCTTTAGATTATTTCTTGAACATAATCCACTTTGTATTTCAACTACATAATATTCAAGAATACATATAATAACTTAGATTTTTTTTCAATTAATGGATAAATCAATACTGCATAATTAATAATTAGTCCACTAATAAATTATGAGACTTTAGCCAACAAAATCGTAGCTCAACTGGAATAATGTTTATACTATCAACCTCGTGGTTTGAGGTTCGATTCTTCCACCTCACACTTTAATTACAATACCTCTTAGAAAAATAATAAAAAATCTAAGTTCTACCCATCTATAGCATGGGTCGAACAAAGGGAACCGAAGAGTTTTCAAATTAAGTGGTTAGCAATTCTATGTAATTAAAGGGGGGTTTGAAATTACTTGATTGCAAGAAAAATTTAATTGTAGAAAAATTAAAGAGATATTGAATTCAATAATTAAATGGTCTAACTTAGGCTTTCGAGTTAACTTGATCATAGGTTCATCGACTTAATTCCTATATAATCTAAACTTAGCCAACTCATTTAAAAAGTTGTGTGAGAGCCCAATTAATGATTTACAAGTTAGTCTAACCCTTGGTAACTTTTAATCAAATCACAATCATATGTCATGTATTGTAATTCGGAACCTAGACTTCAAAGAAAAAATATAATCATAATCATTCAATCACAGCAAAAGAATCTAAAGAACAATTCCCAGAGTTATAGAAAGATCTAAACCTCACAAGTTATAATATAGGGGGAAAATTACTCTATACCTAATTTAGAATAAGTACCTTAGCCAATAATTGTCATGAAGATCGACCGAGTAGAGTTTTGAGACATCAAGATAAAAATTAAAAAATTTAAAAAAAAAAAAAAAAAAAAAAAGACAGAAGAAAAATAGAAAGAAAACGCACTACAATTAGCTGGAATCCGAAATAATAGCCCTAGGCAGCTGAACAACCCTTTCATATAAATCGAGTTGGTGCCGTGGTGATAGGGTACAACATCGCAGCATTGGCGGACAGATGCGCGCGATGAACTTTGAAGCGTTGTGGCGCTATGTGCTTTTCACGAAATAGGGGCTTTCTATCTTACAACATCGTAGAGTGTCATGATGCCATTTTGGATTCTTCTTTCCTGATTGATGCAATTTAGCTCGATTTTGGTTTGTTTTAGCTCCATTTCGTCACTAACGTTGACTCTACCTCTTAAATGCTCGAAACCTATAAAATCACCAAATAAACACGTAAAGTTTAAGAACAATCCTGAATTAAACATAGCAAGATAATACATTTTCGGTGCTATCATGTGGCAATATTTTTTTTAATTGAATTCTTTTATCACTTGAATAGTCAAATATTTTGTGGCAAGAAGAAACAAGAAAAAAGAACATAAATAAATAAATAAATAAAATATACATTTTTTGACATTTGAGATCAACTACCTAACGAAAAAACTAGCGTTGATATTCAACGAGCAATCTATATATTTAAGCATAAAAAAGAGATTGGTGAAATTTACTAACAAGTCTAATACCAAATATTATAAACAAAAGTTAACATTCACAACATCCTTAAATGGGAAGAATGAGCTCGTAGTTGCACTTTTATCATACTCTAGTGAAAGAGAAGGTCTAGAATGATGGAGAAGAGTTTGTCGATTTAGCCAAAATGACTGCCTGATAAAAATCAAATTGTGTGCATTAATCTAAAACTTATCATATTTGAATATAGCAGGCAAGTCATTTTTGGCTATCAAACAACACTATTCATCATCATACTAAACTTCTCTTCCTTCCATGTTCGTGTAGCAAATCCAACCATTCACCAAATCATAAAAGATATGAAAGAAAGAAGATAGAATCTAACATGAAAGGGAAGAATCTAATCAACATATATAGTTGATTAGATTATGCATCTATATATAGTTGCTTGGGTTGTCTATGCTTTGCTTTTGCTTTGTTTCTGACATTTAAAAGAATATATTCTAATTTATGGGTTGCATGGTTGACTCAAACTAGCTAGCAAGAACATTCATTCTTTCAAATTATTCCTTTTTGTAAAGTCAACTGTAGTTGGAAAATGTTAACCTCAATCAACCCTATTTTCAAACATCAATATGCTAACAAGTTGTGGAAGATCTGGAACTTTATGTTAAGAGTTATAAAAATTGGATGAGTAGCTTATAATAGTTGTAGAAATTGGACTCCAAAATGATAAAAATTGAACCCTTAAACTTATACAATTGTTACAATTTCTAATATCATTTAAGTTTGAGGATCCTATTTTAATATTTGCATAAGTTTGAGTGCTCAATTTTTACAATTAAAAGTTTGAGGGTTTAATTACAACTAGCTACCACCATACTTTACGAGTACTTTTTGCAATTTTTCCAATAATTATCAAGCATATATAAATATATATAGGTTAAAAATCATTTTTGATCCTAAGCTTTTGTAGAAGTAATGATTATTTAGTCCTCGAACTTTGATATGCAACAATTTATGTCACCTTACTTTCAAATTTGTAACAATTTATGTGTTTAAACAACTTTAGCATATAATATTCTAGTCCTTATACGTTTAATTTTATAAGAATTAGGTCTATAAATTCAAATTTGAAACAATTTAGTCCTTATCATGAAAAATCTCATCAAACTTAATTGTCAAATTTCATTATTTAATGACTTAGTGTTTATAATTAATTTGTAAATTGAGCATTTAGCAGATAGGATATTTATTCATCAGTCAGGAAAAATTTTGAAAAGATTTTATATGGACAAAGCACATCCATTGAACATTCCAATGGAAGTTCGTTCACCAGATGTGATCAAAGATATATTTCGACCTCGAGATAATAATGAAGAACTTATTGGTCTTGAAGTACCATATCTTAGTGCATTTTGTGCACTTATGTATCTTGTTGATAATATAATACCAGATATTGCATTTTTAGTATATTTATTAGCAAGATATAGTTCTTCTCCAACAAAAGGACATTGGAACGGAATTAAGCATATATTCTATTATCTCCGAAGAATGATCGACATGGGGTTTGTTTTACTCAAATAAATCAAATTTTGTTCTAGTTGACGACGCAGATTTTGGATATTTATCTGATTCACATAAAGTTAGATCTCAGACAGGCTATCTGTTCACATACCAAGGAACTGCTATATCATGGCAATCAATGAAACAGACCATAATGGCTACTTTCTTAAATCATGCTGAAATTCTTGCAATTCATGAGGCAAGTTGAGAATGTATATGACTAAGATCAATAATTCAGCGCATTCGTGGAACATGTGGTTTGTCTTCTAGTAAAAATCTTCCAGCGACATTCTTTGAGTACAACACAGTATGTATAGCTCAAATCAAATGAGGATATATTAAAGGAGATAGAACAAAGCATATTTCACTAAAACTTTTCTACACTCATGATCTTGAAGAAAATGACAACATCACTGTATAACAAATTTGTTCGAAGGATAACCTGACTGACTTATTTACGAAGTCGTTACCTACTACAACCTTTGAGAAATTGGTGCACAACATTAGAATACGACGACTCAGAGATCTCAAGTGATTTTTCTATGAGGTGGAGCAAATATGTCGTATTTTTCAGGAGTATAAATTATATGAAATATGTAATCTTTTTTCTTCACTAGGGTTTTTCCATTGGGTTTTCCTAGTAAGATTTTGATCACTAGGGTTTTTTCTAGTAAGGTTTTAACGAGTCATATTTCATATATATAATGAGCATCTAAGTGGGAGTATTATATAAACATTACACTAAAATAGATGTCCATCCTTCATGTTTCCACGTGTCTTTGTATATGTTGGTCATTTGTTTTACAACTACACATAATTAGTGTCCAAATAAACCCACTTCCAACTTGCCAAATTGACTAAAGGGATTTGGTGGGTTCATATGGGTGTATGAATAAAATATTGGTGAGAAATCCCAACTTTTTGGGGAGAAATTAAAAAAAAAAAATCATTATTTCATTATTTTCTTATTTACTTTATTTTATTTATGTTATTTATTTATATTATTTTTTTAGTATTTGTGATGCTCGATTTTACACCAAAATTAACTTTATTGATTTATTTCTTTTCTTGTATGTGCTTTTTCAAAGATTTACAATTTAATTCTAATTTTTTTCTCGAAAATACAATCATTTAAAAATATATTTCAATTGCAAAAGATTCTACCATTTTATTTACTCATTTTATTCCATGACTTTTTGTTATTGTCTTCTTCATTTTATTGCTTTCTACGATAAGTGCTCAACTGATTTTCTATAATATATATAGTTATTTGCAAATATATTTAGATATTTTGTTCGCCATATTTTTCTGAATTTAATTGTTAGCTATTTCCATGAGTTTTTGGTCTTCGATTTATTTTTTAATTACCTCTATAGGCACTTCATAATATAAATATTAATTATGCTCTCCACGGTCGCGCCCATGTCCATGCCGATATGAAGACAATGGACCAGCCTCTTAATCATAATATCCTAAACCAAATGCTGGCATCATCATCATCGGGCTAATATAATCATTTTGTGTAACGGCCCGACCCCCTAGGACTCAAGCTAGGCTGTCACTAAACACATAGCATGCATGAAACTTAAAACGACACCTTTTTATAGTGAAATAAATGCTAAATAAATAAGATAAATTCAAAAGGCCTCCATTAAATTCAAATATTAAAAACAAATGATAGGGTACCCATAAATCATAAATGATAATAAATAGGTCTGAAAACAAATCTTAACCGTAAGTTTCAAACATTAACATTAAAACTGAAAGTTGAAAAACATGAAAAGAAATCTAAATATCATGAGTGTAAGCATAAAATTAGTCCCCAGTGGCTCGTTCATGGATTCCTCTTGTCATTCACCGACGCGTCCCTACACTTACCTGAAACATAAAAATGAGAACGGGATACTCAGTAAGTAACCCCACTACTGGGGTCAGGCTAAGCATCTATGTCCTCTAGATGCCTACCTTTGATGGGATGTAAGCACTCCCCTAGTCCTCATGGGACACACACATACATGAATAACTAAACTTCATTCTCATGTAGTTAAGTATATTCACTACCTCTAGTTGGTCCCGTAGGACCCACAACCTCTGGTGAACCTCGAAGGAAACACCACCTCTAGTGAATCTCAAAGGAAACACAACCTCTGGTGGATCCTGAAGGAAACCACTTCCTCTAGTGAATCCCGAAGGAAACTCTAGTGAGTCGCGAAGGAAACAACACCTCTGGTGGATCCCGAAGGAAACCAACACCTCTAGTGAATCCTAAAGGACACACAACCTCTAGTGGGTATCTAACTAATAGTGAGGATACTATCACGATTTCAACATCACAAGTATCATAACATGGTTCTATATAATACATATACATCTCATTATCATAGTTCCATAACATACATATACATCTCATCATCATAGTCCCATAACATACATATACATCTCATCATCATAGTTCCATAACACACATATACATCTCATCATCCTCAGATTCAATAGAATCTCCAAGAATAAAATTTACTTAAATCATGCTAGCATTCAATCCTCTTTCATGTGTATCTAGTTCATGTAACTCACTCAAGAAAATCATACATAACAATCAATTTAATAAACAACCTCAATACATCATGTTTAATATTACCTGGCCCGAGGGTATAGTTACTTACCTCAAATTTATGTCCAAGGAAATTAGCAATTCAAAGTCCTCTTTTTATCTTGAGTAGAATTCTTGAACCAATCCCTAAACGTTAAGCCATTTCAATTTCAACATCAGGGGCCTAATTTCAAACAAAGCTACCTAAATATTGCCGAAATAAATCCAAACAAATTCAAATATTCTTTACCCAAAGTATAGCTCGTTTCAAAATTGCTCCCAACCTCCCAACAAATGCCCCAAACTGTGCAAATTTAATGATAATGATTAGAACCTCCAAATTCCAACATACTATATTTAAATCAATGGTACCAAGACTTAATACACTTGCCAAAGCGTGACAAAACCCTTTTAATATTGATGGACGGTGGTTCCAAACCTCCTTGAAATCTCAAATTAATCTTCCACAATCAAGATTTAATCCATAATTAGGCCAACTATCCATTTGATAACAAAAATCTTTGAAGAACGAAAACCAAAACCTACCAAAAGTCATCATTCCGGAACCTTATGTCGTTGGATAGTGGTTCTTGACACCTTGAACCCTCAATCTAAATTGAGAAATAGTCAGTATCAATATAATTGAACCAAACTTAAATGGGTATCCAAGATTTCCAAAATAAAACACCTACCCAAGATCCAAATTCTAGCAAGGTGTGCGAGACCCGACGCTTGGTCGGAAGACGCTAGTGAAGGACTACAAAGTTGGTGGCGAGGCGAGACAGGGGCTAGGCGGACGGCTACAGATGGCTGGAATGACGCGCAAAGAAGTTGAGGTGAGGGATGGCGTTCGAAGGTTGGCTTCGGTCAACGGCAACGGAACGACAGACGTGCGGTACGGCTGGGAGAGAAGAACGATGTGCGGGTGAGCAAGCAACTGGCGGCTGGAGGCACTTACACCAACACGAAGAGTTGATAGCTAGCATTCAGCTTCAAATCCAGCGGGTCCAGGAGGCGACGGACAGCGGCACTTCGAGGTCGACGATCGTGGCAGGACAGGGGCTAACGCAAAGAGGAAGAAAGAAAACGGAGAGGTGAAGGGAGGGGAACTGCTTGCACTTGAAAGAGAGGGGTAGGACTTTTAGGTTTTAAATAAAAAAAATAATAATAACTCACAAGGAAATAAAATAAATATTTTATTTTTATTCTTAAAAAAGAAAACCCAACTTACTATACATATATATATATATATAACCATTTCCAATTCTTTCCTTTTCCTCTTCAAACCCAAATTTAAAATTAAACCAATTCTTCCACATAAAATAACAATTATTAAAAATTGAATTTTCAAAATTCCAAAAATGTCCTTAAATATTAGAAGATACTGAAATTATATTAAGAACAAAATTTCGGAATGTTACAGTTTGGCTCTACATGTAAACCCTGAACTCTAGGTTTCCTAGATAAGTATGTTTAGCCAAAGTAATGTCATATTATATATTTATTAAGTAGCAATTCATGTTTTTCTATAGGAGTTATGATGGAAGGGAAGGAAAAACATACTAAATGAGGGGTGACGTGGCAGTTAATCCTTGAACTCTGGAGGTCGTGGGAAGTTTTTGGAAGAAGAACTTCAAAAGCATGGTTTCGACAATTGACATTAGCAAATTTTAGTAAAATTAGTGCCATTCGAAAATTGAGAGAAGCTAGTTTACGAGGTTGTCTTGCCAGAGGAAGTTTGCACAAGGAGAAGAACAAGAAGTGAAGAAAGAACAGAGGAGGAAGAATCTTGGGTTACTCGGGGCCCGAGGTGAAGATTGGAAGTTCCAGGCCAAACTTGAAGGAATTCTTGGCTGAAAGTTTAAGGTAAGAAAGTAACTCAATTCTAAACAAGTTTGTAGAAGGAAGTTTCTTGAAAAGAGCTCTGAATTTCAAGTTATGAATTTTTAAAATTGTAACAGGGAAATGGTGCATAAGCAGACAGCTGCTTGGGTTGAACAAACAACCAGTTCACCGTGGGAGTTATAGCGAGATGTGGGGATGAGGACCTCGCCTATAAAGGAAATCTCGCTAGTATCTCTCTAGAGAATCTCGCCAATCTCGCTTTACAAGGAAATCTCGCTAGGAATTGAGGTGAGTATCGCTAGGATGAAATTTTCCAGGAAAAGCCTGATCTCACTCTAGTAGATCTCGCTAGCATCGCTCTAGAGGATCTCGCTAACATCGCTTAGGGGGATCTCGCTGACCTCGCTCAGGGGGATCTCGCCAGTAAAGTTTTCTGTGTTGATGAAAGTTCTTTCAATAAATGAATTAATTGAGGTATTTTACTAAGAATTCTAAGTAGTTTAATCGGGAATTATATCTTTTTAGGCCAAAATGAGCTAGGGCAAGCGTACAAACCATTAAGAGCCTAACGAGCGGTGAGTGACTAAGTAAACTTAAGGTTTCCAATACTCACGCATATATGATCAAGTAAAGCACAGTGACATTAATGATGAAATTATACTTCCTCAAGCAACAAATGGCAGGAGAATAATTTAGTGCATGTTTCCGGCTTGTATGTGTGTAGCACAGGCCAAGATACGTCGTGTAACCATTACAAAAGCTATGTTCTAATTGTGATATATGCTTCCTAGAGGAAGGCTATGGGAGAATGAGTTATTTTGTAAATGAGTGGCAATGGAACAGTTCTTGTGTAAATACTAGGCAATGGAACTTAATTTGATGTTACAAAATACACATTTGATACCGAAGGACATTTGAGAAGTTATCTAACCGATTTGGTACCAAAGGACATTTGAGAAGGTATCTAACCGATTTGGTATCGAAGGACATTTGAGAAGGTACCTAGCCAATTTGATACTGAAGGACATTTGAGAAGGTATATGGCCAATTTGATACTGAAGGACGTTTGAGAAGGTATCTTAGTAGCTCAATACTAAAGGACAAATTTGAGAAGGTATCTGAGCAGAAGTACCTAAGATATGATGGTACTTAGTATGGCCACGTGCAAGTAAGAAGTTCTGAATGAGAGGCCGAAATATGGGTCTCTTGATCGGTAATAAACGTTGGGAGCTAGAGCATTTAGGCTCGTTCTCAACTAGGAAATAATGATGTTTGATGATATCTAAGAATGGTGTAAAGCCACATTTAGTGACAATTGCTTGAAACACTCATTAATATATTTACATGTTTATAGTAATATAATGCATAATGTTATACGATGTTATAGTCACTCACTGGCCTTTAAGCTCACAGAACCTCTGTGTTTTCCCTTCTCAGGTAACGGTCAGTTTCTTCAAGGTTGATTCCTGCTGCTGCTTGCCACTAAAAGACTCAGCTTATTAAGAAGACTTAGGTTGATGATCTGTTTTATGTACACATATTTCGAGAGGGACTAAGGCTTCTTTAGGAACGTTTGGGCCATCTGTGAATATTTTTTCTGTAAAAGTAATGTCCTAGCTGTATGCATGTATTTATGTAATCTTTGTAGAACCTTAAGGGAGGTTTGTTGTATGCGTATATTACTAATGTTTTCAGCATGTTGTTATTTAGATTAGAAGGCTTGGGTGGTGGGTGCTAGCAGTAGGGCTAGTAACTACCACGGTCATATCCTCTTCCAGATTAAAAGGATAATCTGGGAGGGGGTGTGACAAGTTGGTATCAGAGCATAAGATTTTGGAAATGAGAGGGGAAGTTCATGTATAAGTCTAATTCTCTAAGTGTGAGTCCTTAATATGTATACATTGATTTAGGTGAAATACCGAGGCAACGTGGAGACCGAGTAAACAAACAGGTGGGAGGAATACTGACTCTACCAATAGGAGCCCGGAGGTTGGAGAGAACCCACCGAGTGGCAAAAAGAAGGTGAATGATCCAGTAGGTCAGGAAATGATGTCTGAGGGAGAGTCCAGTACCCCCCAGGCAAGGGCAGATTCTTAGCTAGAAGATGTAGTTTTTGATAGGATAGTGCAAAGATTAGCAACCAATGTGGGCTCTATACGAGCCGACCCAGAGAAGAAATATGGTATTGAGAGGTTTAAAGCCCTAGGGGCAATGACATTTGAAGGTGCAACAGATCCGGCTGAAGCTGAGTTATGGCTCGATGTAGTTGAAAAATGTTTCGATGTTATGAGTTGTTCAGAGGACAGAAAAGTAGGATTAGTCACCTTTCTACTATAGAAAGGAGCAGAGAAATGGTGGAAAGTGATATCCACCAGACGAGCCAGTACAGATGCGATGTTATGGCCTGAGTTCAGGAAGGCCATTGAAGATAAGTATTACCCCAGCTCGTTCCGAGATGTAAAAAGGGATTAGTTCCTCAGATTAACACAGGGAATGATGTCGGTGGCAGAATATGAGCAGAAGTTTACAGAGTTATCACAGTATGCTCTACCGATTATTACTGAGGAAAGAAATAGATGCAGGAAATTTGAACAAGGTTTGAGGAAAGAAATTAGAACTCCGGTGACGTCTACGGCTAATTGGTTAGATTTTAACCAGTTAGTAGAAACAGCAATACGAGTCGAGCGGAGTTTGGCAGATGTTGAGCAGTTGCCAAGAGGCATTGAGGCCGTAGTAGGGCTAGAAACAGGGGATTCTGATCTCTAGTTGTAACCCAAACTAGTGGAAGCCATTTCAGGAGAACCAGTTGGTAGGGATCCAAGAAAAGGAAAACGAGATCCTTGACCATTGCAGTTAGCCGATCAGAGATGCCACGAGCTGGTGAGTCAGTAGCCAGCACAAACAGGAGACCGACATGCCCTAGTTGTGGCAAGAGGCATTTTGGGGCATGTTATAGTGGCAGAGGTGCATGTTTCCAATGCGGACAAACAGGACATTTCAAGAGGGACTATCCCCAGATGAATAGGGACGTTCCAACAACACAATAGTCGACCTCCCAGACAGTTAACCAACCAAAGAGTGCTGAAAATCAGGGCGAAGGGTCGAGTGGTGCCAAGCAGAAGAATGTCGTAGGTTGACCCCAGCAGCAGGGGCGAGTGTATGTCGTGACACACCAGAAGGCTACGGAGTCTTCAGATGTTGTGACCGGTAATGTTATCTTATGTGGAAAGTCTGCTTATTTTTTATTTGATCTTGGTGCCATACATTCATTTATATCTAGCATGTATGCATCTAGTATAGATAGGTTGGTTGAACCTATGCCTGAAGAGTTATTTATCTCTACCCCTTTGAGAGATGAGATGTAGATAGATTCTATAATCATTGTGAGGTACTGATCAATGGTCAGAACTTCTATGCTGATTTACTTCCTTTAGATTGTTAGAGTTTGATACTATCCTAGGGATGGATTTTATAAGTAAGTATCATGCTTCAGTAGACTGTTACAAGAAGGAGGTGGTGCTCAGAAAATCAAATGGCCAGGATGCAATGCTGACAGGAAGCAAATGATTAGTCACAGGGAATTTGATATCGACAGTGAAAGCTCAAAAACTGTTAAGCAATAGATGTAAAGCCTATCTAGCTCATGTAGTGGTTGTTCAAGGGAAAAAGTTGAACCCAGAAGATGTCCCAATGGTAAATGAGTTTCGGGATATAATCCCTAAAGAACTATCGGGATTACCACCCGACAGGGAGGTGGAGTTTACTATTGGCTTAGTTTCAGGAACAACTCCTATATCGCAGGCATCATATAGAATGGCGTCGACTGAGTTGAAAGAATTAAAGGTTCAGCTACAAGAGTTAATTGACAAGGGATACATTCGACCTAGTGTATCGCCTTAGGGAGCTTCGGTATTGTTTATAAGGAAGAAAGATGATACACTTAGATTGTGTATCGACTATAGGCAGCTGAATAAGGTAACGATTAAGAACAAATATCCATTACCACGCATTGATGATTTGTTTAATCAGCTAAGATGAGCCACGGTGTTTTCAAAGATAAACCTGAAATTGGTTTATCATCAACTGAGAGTGAGGGAAGCTGACATTCCTAAAACCGCATTTAGAACAAGATATGGACATTATGAGTTTTTAGTATTGCCATTTGGATTAACAAATGCCCCTGCAGTATTCATGGATCTTATGAACAGGATATTTCATCCCTACTTGGACTAGTTCGTGATAGTATTAATTGATGATATACTGGTGTATTCTGGTAGTAAGGAGGATCATACAACGCATCTAAGGATAGTATTGAAGATGTTGCGAGATAGGCAGTTGTATGCTAAATTTAGTCAATGTGATTTTTAGTTAGATCGGGTGGTATTTCTTGGGTATGTTGTTTCAGCAGAGGGCATTAGTGTAGATGCCCAGAAGACGGAAGCAATAGTTAATTGGGAATGACCCAAGACTGTTTCAGAGATACGCAGTTTCCTGGGTTTGGCAAGTTATTATCAGAGATTTGTAGAGGGTTTCTCTAAGATAGCCCTTCCATTGACGAACCTGACCAAGAAAGGCGTGAGGTTTGAATGGTCGTTGGAGTGTGAACATAGTTTCCAGGGGCTGAAACGGAGATTAGTATCAGCACCAGTGCTTACCTTGCCTATTCCAGGTAAGGAATTTGAGATTTATTGTGACGCATCCCGACAAGGATTGGGATGTGTGTTGATGCAGGATGGGAAGGTGATTGCATATGCCTCTCATCCTGTCTCTTATACACATCTAGATGTGTATAAGAGACAGGGGTTTCTCTAAGATAGCCCTTCCATTGACGAACCTGACCAAGAAAGGCGTGAGGTTTGAATGGTCGTTGGAGTGTGAACATAGTTTCCAGGGGCTGAAACGGAGATTAGTATCAGCACCAGTGCTTACCTTGCCTATTCCAGGTAAGGAATTTGAGATTTATTGTGACGCATCCCGACAAGGATTGGGATGTGTGTTGATGCAGGATGGGAAGGTGATTGCATATGCCTCTCGTCAACTTAAGAAACACAAGGACATTTATCCCACACATAATCTAGAGTCTGTCTCTTATACACATCTAGATGTGTATAAGAGACAGTTGATAGCTACTTTTCAAATAAGGCCAACCTTAGTAGAAAACCTTAAGCGGGATCAGTTGGAAGACCCTAATTTTCAGAAGATTGCTGATGATGTAAGTAAGGGCATCAGGGTTGACTTTCAATTGGGAACAGATAGTGTACTAGAAAAGGAGGGGAGAATGTGTGTGCCTAACAAGCTACAACTTAAACAAGCCATTCTAGAGGAAGCACATAATTCCACTTATGCCATGCATCTAGGCAACACCAAGATGTATAGAACTTTGAAGAAATCTTATTGGTGGCCTGGGATGAAGAGAGACATAGCAAAATATGTGGACCGATGTATAGTCTGTCAACAAGTAAAACCTGAGAGATAAAGACCAGCAGGATTACTTAATCCACTTCCAGTGCCTAAGTGGAAATGAGAGCATGTGACAATGGACTTTCTATTTGGATTGCCTAAGACACCCTCAGGATTTGATGGCATTTGGTTAATGGTCGATAGAATAACCAAGACGGCCAAGTTCATACCAGTAAAAGTTACTTTTACACTAGACCGTCTAGTTAAGATTTATGTGGATAAGATAATCAGTCAATATGGAGCCCCAGTGTCGATAGTGTCGGATTGGGACTTGAGGTTTACTTCAAAATTTTGGCCTAGTTTACAAAAGGCTATGGGCACTAAATTACATTTCAGTACGTCTTTTCATCCGCAAACAGATGGACAATCGGAAAGAACTATACAGACACTGGAAGATATGTTAAGAGCTTGTGTTACAATTCAAAGGAAGTTGGGATACGCACCTACCGTTGATTGAACTTGCCTACAACAATAGCGTCCATTCTAGTATCGAAATGGCTCCCTATGAAGCATTGTACGGCCGACCTTGCAGGACCCCAGTATACTGGAATGAAGCCGGATAACGAAAATTATTGGGTCCAGAATTAGTTCAACAAACAACAAAGAATATGAAACTTATCAGGGATAATCTTAAGGCAGCTCGCGATAGACAGAAGAGCTACGTTGATAAGCGAAGAAGAGAACTAGAATTTGAAGTCAAAGAACGGGTGTTTCTCCGGCTATCCCCATGGAAAGGAATTCTCCGGTTTGAGAGAAAAGGGAAGTTAAGTCCAGATACATCGGACCATATGAAATTGTGGAACGGTTGTCCCAGCAGCTTATAGGGCAGATTGCCGCATGGAGCTAGCTCGTATTTCACGAGATATTTTCATGTGTCATACTAAGAAAATACATGTTGTGATTTCCATGCACATATAGCACACAAACCAGTACAACTCAAAGAAGATTTACCTTACGAGAGGAGGCCATCGAGTCTTTGACAGGAAAGGGACAGGTACTCGAATAAGAACGATTCTTTATGAACGCGTGCTATGGATAACCATGGAATCGGGGAAGCTAGCTGGGAACCCTGAAGAGCAAATGAGGAAGAGATATCCATCAACTTTCAAATGACCATATCAGGTAATTTTGTGGACGAAATTTTCTTTGGAGGGGGGGGGAATGATTGTAAACCCCAAACTCACCTAGATAAGTATGTTTAGCCAAAGGAATATCATATTATATATTTATTAAGTAGCAATTCATGTTTGTCTGTTGGAGTTATGATGGAAGGGAAGGAAAAACATACTAAATGAGGGGTAACGTGGCAGTTAATCCTTGAACTCTGGAGGCGGTGGGAAGTTTTTGGAAGAAGAACTTCAAAAGCATGGTTTCGATAATTTACATGAGCAAATTTTAGTAAAATCAGTGTCAATCGAAAACTGAGAGAAGCTAGTTTATGAGGTTGTCTTACCGGAAGAAGTTTGCACAAGGAGAAGAACAAGAAGTGAAGAAAGAACAGAGGAGGCAGAATCTTGGGTTAATTGGGGCCCGAGGTGAAGATTGGAAGTTCTAGGCCAAACTTGAAGAAATTCTTGGCTGAAATTTTAAAGAAAGAAAGTTAACTCAATTCTAAACAAGTTTGTAGAAGGAAGTTTCTTGAAAAGAGCTCTGAATTTCGAGTTATGAATTTTTAAAATTGTAACAGGGAAACGGTGCATAAGCAGACAGCTGCTTAGGTTGAACAAACAACCAGTTCACCGTGGGAGTTATAGCGAGATGTGAGGATAAGGATCTCGCCTATTGAGGAAATCTTGTTGGTATCGCTCTAGAGAATCTCGCCAATCTTGCTCTAGAATGAAATCTCGCTAGAAATTGGGGTGAGTATCGCTAGGATGAAATTTTTCAGGAAAAGCTTGATCTCGCTCTAAAGGATCTCGCTAGCATCGCTCTAGAGGATCTCGCTAGCATCGCTTAGGGGGATCTCGCTGACCTCGCTCAGGGGGATCTCGCCAGTAAAGTTATTTATGTTGATGAAAGTTGTTTCAATAAATGAATTAATTGAGGTATTTTACTAATAATTCTAAGTAGTTTAATCGGGAATTATATCTTTTCAGGCCAAAAAGAGCTAGGGGAAGCGTACAAACTATTAAGATCCTGACGAGCGGTGAGTGACTATGTAAACTTAAGGTTTCCAATACTCACGCATATATGATCAAGTAAAGCACAGTGACATTAATGATGAAATTATACTTCCTCAAGCAACAAATGGCAGGAGAATAATTTAATGCATGTTTCCGGCTTGTATGTGTATAGCACAGGCCAAGGTACGTCGTGTAACCATTACAAAAGCTATGTTCTGATTGTGATATATGCTTCCTAGAGGAAGTCTATGGGAGAATGAGTTCTTTTGTAAATGAGTGGCAATGGAACAGTTCTTGTGTAAATACTAGGTAATGGAACTTAATTTGATGTTACAAAATACACATTTGATACCGAAGGACATTTGAGAAGGTATCTAACTGATTTGGTATCGAAGGACATTTGAGAAGGTACCTGGCCAATTTGATACTGAAGGACATTTGAGAAGGTATCTGGCCAATTTGATACCGATCGACATTTGAGAAGGTATCTTAGTAGCTCGATACTGAAGGACAAATTTGAGAAGGTATCTGAGCAGAAGTACCTAAGATATTATGGTACTTAGTATGGCCATGTGCAAGTAGGCAATTCTGAATGAGAGGCCGAAATATGGGTCTCTTGGTCGGTAATAAACGTTGGGAGCTAGAGCATTTAGGCTCGTTTTCAACTAGGAAATAATAATGTTTGATGATATCTAAGAATGGTGTAAAGCTACATTTAGTGACAATTGCTTGAAATACTCATTAATATATTTACATGTTTATAGTATTGTAATGCATAATGTTATACGATGTTATAGTCACTCACTGAGCTTTAAGCTCACAAAACCTCTGTGTTTTCCCTTCTCAGGTAGCGGTCAGTTTCCTCAAGGTTGATTCCGGCTGCTACTTGCCACTAAAAGACTCGGCTTATTAAGAAGACTTAGGTTGATGATCTGTTTATGTACACATGTTTCGAGAGGGACTAAGGCTTCTTTAGGAACATTTGAGCCATCTGTGAATATTTTTTCTGTAAAAGTAATGTCTTGGTTGTATGCATGTATTTATGTAATCTTTGTAGAACCTTAAGGGAGGTTTGTTGTATGCGTATATTACTAATTTTTTCAGCAAGTTGGTATTTAGATTAGAAAGCTTGGGTGGTGGGTGCTGGCAGTAGGGCTAGTAACTACCACGGTCATATCCTCTTCCAGATCAAAAGGGTAATCTGGAAGGGGGTGTGACACTACATCTACGTCATAGGAGGCAATTCTTCCACATTGTGGGCAACCTCATCAAACTCATCTTTTTCTTCTCGAATAGGTCCCCTATATCTAGAAACAGATGGAGGAACAATAGGTATATCATACATATAATGTATCTCCTCCATATAGCTCTCGTTGTTACTACATATAGCAAGAACTTTGTTTGGATCATTTGCAATATCATGGAGGCTACTGTTGTTCGATCTCTGTGAATTATAAAACGATTAAACAATATTTAAAATATATTTAAATTAAAAATAATTAGACAATATTTATTTATGTACTAGATGACCCTCAGTTGCTCTCGGACGAGTAACGTAACGCCTTGTAATATTATTGTACCAATTTATGTAATTTTGAGTGGCATCCCTATCAAATTTCCCAAAAGAAATCCCTATTGCTATAAACCTTGCACGATAGTATCATCGCACTACCAAATGTGCAACTTTTTCAAACCAATCTCCAGTTCTTAAGTCGCTGTCATGTAGTAGGGGTTCAGTATTACAAGGCGATGGGACATTCTGTTGGAAACCAAATTGTCTCATTACCCTGTCATGAAGATGCCACTTACAAGTGTGAAAACATATGAGAAGACTTATTATCCGCAATATATTTTGACCGTTTGTAAAGAAATTGGGAAAGCTATCCATAACAGCTTTGTAAGGCTTCCAAATAATCTAAAACATAAAATATTATATTAAAAAATATTAAAGACAAATACATTAAAAAAATTGTATAAAAATTTCAATTTGGTTCTGTATTAATATACTTGATCAGGTTGAAGCAAATCAAATAATGTATCTGTACTAACTAACTATATGTATAGCTATCCTAGTCACACAAAATTTGTCTCTCCACCTATATTTTTAAATTAATAGTTTAGATTTAAAATTAACTAGATCAGTCATATAAAAATATTTGTTAAATTAAATTGAATTAAAATAACATATCGAGAACCATAGGCTCGTTCAGCTAATTGAGCGTCATTTACATTTCGAAGTTGTGAAGCCGTTGTTGGAAATTATTCTCAAGCCCATAATTGCAAAAGTATCAGAGGCTAGCGATCTCACAAACTGCAAGTTTTGTTGCCTTGCATAGCTATCTATACAACCATGCCAAAGATGCTCCACCCCAAGAATATTGTCCCGCATCATAGAGATTAGCTAATAATGGCAGGAACATCAAGTGAACAAAATGACTTGATTTGTCGAAAAACAGACTTCCACCCATCATCTGTAGTATATATGCCCACATATATCTCATGCCCTCTTCCGCATCATCAGCAAACTCACAGAATTGTGTTTCTAACCATTGTCCAAATCTTAACCTCAATCCTTTAATTTTAGTGGCAGGTAGGGTCACACCGAGGAACAGTTGACAATCATGTAACCAATCATTATGCATCACTCTAAAGCATTATAAATATATTTGAAACATTTTGTTAATTACAAATATATAAATATATATATATATAATAATATTACCGGTGTATTTATCTCGCCGCTCTAAAGCATCCTTATTTCTTCTTTTTTTTTTGAAATAATGTACACACTTGAAGAATGTTATTTGAGCAAGAGCATTCATCGGCAACATTCAAACTCCTTTCAGAATCCCATTTATGCACTCTAATAGATTTTTCGTCACCCACTCATATTTGAACCCTTCATCGAGTGCTTGAATCCATGGTTCTATACTAATGTTGTAAAAAAAAAACTCGCTCCAATTTATTCCTTTGATGTGCTCAATGGATTTATTAAACTTTTAAATTTAGAATTGACATCCGACACGATAAACATAATGCTTTATTGTGTTTAATTTGTGTTTAAAATATATAAACAAAATTACTAATTATCAAACTTAAATTCAAACAAAAACAAACAAAAATATGAGAAAATATTAAAGAAAATTAACTTAGTTTGAACATCAAACTTATTAAAAACTAAAAAAATCGAATATTATTAAAAAAAAAAAAAAAAAAACAAACAGACAAACAAACAAGAATACTAAACTTCTTATAATAATAAAAAAAAAAACTTAAGCATCAAATTAATAATTTTGTATTAAACTATAAACTAAATTTTCTTATTAAAAAATTACTAAAACCATACTAAACCTTTTAAATGATAAACATCAAAATTAAATACTAAAAACAATCAAATATCATAAGAAATATATTAAAAAAAAAAAAAACAATAATTTTGTATTAAACTATAAACTAAACTTTTGTATTAAACTAAATATTTTACTAATATCAAACTTAAATACAAACAACAACAAACAAAAATATTAAAAAAGTAACTTAGCTTGAATATTAAACTTATTAAAAACTAAAAGAATCTAATATTATTTTTTAAAAAAATACTAAACTTCTTAGGATAAAAAACTTTAAACAACAAATTAATAATTTTGTATTAAACTATAAACTAAATTTTTTTATTAAAAAATCACTCAAAAAAGAAAAAACTAAACTTTTTAAATGATAAAAAGCAAGCTAAACTTTCATTAAATTAGTAATTTTTTTTATTAAAAACAAACAAAATACTAAATTTTATAACTGAAAAAAATAATTAAAAAATAAAATATCATATAAAAAAAAACAAATAAACAAGATTACTTCTTTAATCTAATGTCTAGAATATAAGACATTAGATTTTAGGCATTAGATATTGTAATATTAATAAAAACATTAAATTATAAAAATAAATAAAAACTACGAACATCATTATATCAATATTAGTGAATTCTATCTATTAAAAAACTATTATTGAATTGAGACTAACATGGTAGACTAATATTAACATGATAGACTAACATAAACATGTAGATCTAAAATATTATTGAATTCAAACTAATATCAATATATAACTAATATTAAAAAAAATATATTAATATCAATATATAAGGAATTAAAATGATACATCTAGCATAAAATAAATATAAACAAGTATTTAAAAACAAAAAGTTAGTAATAAATAAAAGTTAAACTCACAAATTCAATAGTGGTTCTATTTTTTTCTTCAAAGTGACAACGTTTCCTTCTTTTCTTTTCTTTTTTATTTGTTATCCGGCAACAAAAACTACAAAAAAAAATTAATAATAGAATCTATAACTTAATTTTCAATTAAAAATAGAAATTTAGTTGAGTGAACATATACCTCTTTTCTGAATATTTGTTTCTCGAACAACAATAAAAACTATAAAAGAAATAATAATAATATGAAATGGAAATAAAATTTTTAATTATTTTTAAAAAACATAAATCTAGTAGAGTGAACAAAAAAACCTGTATAATTGAATTGTGGGGATAAGAGATTCACACAAAAGAGAAGAAGATAATAAGGCAGAGAGCAAGAAGAAGAAGGCAAAGAGAACAAGAAGAATAAAGCAGAGAGGAAGAGGAGGCGATCAATTGTTTAAAAAACTATAAGTCGAGGGTTTAAAACTCAACCCACATATTTAAAGTCTCTGATAGTGATGAGACCATTCAGCATGGGAAGTGACCGGCATGGGGAAGTGACGAGACGGCAGTAGGATGTCAAGGTTTGAAGATTCGACCTATGTAGTCGAGTTTTGAACCCTCGACTTACTTTTTATTTTTTGGTAGGTCGAAATCTCAACCCTCGACTTACTTTAGGTCAAGATTTCAACCCTCGAATTAATTTTTTATTTTTTTTCCACACCTCAAAATTCTAAAACTACCCCAAATTTCTAAATAGCGTTAAAACTACCCTATTTAACTAATTACTTTTTGAAACTACAACAGAGGGTTTCATTTGAGTTGATTTAAAAAAATGGAAAAATAATTAATTAAACTTTTCTCTCCTTAGTTAAGAACGCTCCTCCCCCCCCAACCCACTCCAGACCTGTCTCTCCCTCCCTCACCACCGTCGTTATCCAGTCACGCCACCACCGTCACTACTACCGAAACTGTCGCTGCCACTTCTCCGAGTCAGATTGCACCGTCGTCTATCTCAGACCTACGAGATCCGACGCTCAGCCGTCGTTCATCATCATCTGTTGCTAACAGTCGTGTCACCACTGTTCACTTACTGTCGATTTGAAAAAATTGTATATTTGCAATTATTTAAAAATGTTGTTATACACTTCATTAATAATCTTAAAAACCTTTGAGATTAATAAGAGTCCATCATTTTGCAGTAGAATAAGATTATATTATAAAAAAAATATATATGTTTATATACTCTTTTTATTTGGGAAAAAACTTGAACGCAGTCTAGGTTCCACTCATCTCTATGCATTCAAGACAACATTATAATAAAAAAACTATCATGTGTGGTGGTCGGGCAGAATTTGTTGCCTACTTTCAAACCAAATAAGTTTACCATTTCTACCAAATTTTGTAGTAATGGTAGCATGAGTTGAACATAAGGAACGGAAGAGTTTCCAAACTAAGTGGTTAGCAATTCTATGTAACCAAAGGGGGTTTGAAATTGGTTGGTTCCATGAAAAATTTAATTGCGGAAAAATTAAAGAGAGGTTGAATTCAATAATTAAATGGTCTAATTTAGGCTTTCGAGTTATTCTCCAATTGCAACTTGATCATAGATTCATCTAATTAATTCCTATATTATCTAAACTTAGTCAACTCATTTAGAAAAGCTAAGTGAGAATCCAACTAATAAAATTAGTCAACTTAACTAGATGAAAAGCATTCTAATTAATTTGAACTAATCGCATTACGAATTTGGATCTCGTTAAGGTGAATATCAACTAGGAATTGTCTAAATTAATATTCATCATGATTCTCCCTAGGTTGATTAGAGCATTATTCACTATTAGATGCAATAGTTTACGAGTTAGTCTAACCCTACTTTTAATCAAATCACAATCATATGCCACGTATTGCAATTCGAAACCTAGCTAATGATCATACAACATCAAAGAAATAATATAATCATAATCATTCAATCACATCAAAGAAACCAAAGAACAATTCACAAAGTTATAAAAAGATCTAAAACTCACAAGTTACAATATAGGAAAAAAATTACTCTACACCTAAGTTAGAATGAGTACATTAGCCCATAATTGTCATGAAGATCAACTAAGTAGAGTTTTGATACATCAAGATAAAAAAGACACAAAGAAAAATAGAGAGAAAACGCATTGCAATTGGCTGGAATCCGAGATAATAATCCTAGGTAGTTGAAGAACCCTTTTATATAAATCGAGTTGGTGTCGTAGTGCCAGAGTACAGCATTGTAGCATTGACGGACGGATGCGCGCAATAAACTTTGAAGCACCACAGCTCTATGTTCTTTTCACGAAATATGGGCTTTCTGTCTTATAGTATCATGATGCCATGCTTGCAGGGGCAAAATGGTCTTTCTTCACTTCTTCTTTCCCGATTGTTGCAATTTAGCTCCATTTCGTCACTAACGTCGACTCTACCTCTTAAATGCTCGAAACCTATAAAATCACCAAATAAACACGTAAAATTTAGGAACAATTCCGAATTGAACGTAGTAAGATAACACATTTTTGCTGCTATCATGTGGCAATATTTTTTTTAATTGAATTCTTTTATCACCTGAATAGTCAAATATTTTGTGGCAACAAGGAACAAGAAAAAAAACATAAATATATAAATAAAATATACATTTTTTGACATCTGAGATCAACTACCTAACACGAAAACTACCATTGATATTCAACGAGTAATCTATATATTTAAGCATAAGAAAGAGATTGGTGAAATTTACTCACAAGTCTAATACCAAATATAATAAATAAACAAAAGTAAGCCAACGTTCACAACATCCTTAAATGGCAAGAATGAGCTCGTAGTTGCACTTTTATCATACTCTAGTGAAAGAGAAGGTCTAGAATGATGGAGAAGAGTTTGTCGGTTTAGCCAAAATGACTGCCTGATACAAATCAAATTGTGTGCTTTAATTTAAAACTTATCGTATTTGAATATAGCAGGCAAGTCATTTTTGGCTATCAAACAACACTCTTAATCATCATACTAAACTTCTCTTCCTTCCATTTTCGTGTAGCAAATTCAACCATTCGCCAAATCATAAAAGATAGGAAAGAAAGAAGATAGAATCAAACATGAAAGGGAAGAATCTAATCAACAACAATAAGGCAGCAAAGATGATCCAACCCTTCATGTTATAATTTTTTTTCTTCTACTCTTCCAAATCAAATAGAGTTGCAAGGTTTATAGAGTTCGATAACTCATTATGTATCTATATATAGTTGCTTGAGTAAAGTCTATGCTTTGCTTTTGCTTTGTTTCTGACATTTAAAAGAATATATTCTAATTTATGGGTTGCATGGTTGACTTAAACTAGCTAGCAAGAACCTTCATTCTTTCAAATTATTCCTTTTTCTAAAGTCAACTGTAGTTGAAAAATGTTAACTTCAATCAACCCTATTTTCAAACACCAATATGCTAACAAGTTGAGGAACATCTAGAACTTTATGCTGGAGTTGTAGAAATTGGATCATTAACTTATAATAATTGTAGAAATTGGATCCTAAAATGATAAAAATTGAACCCTTAAATTTATACAATTGTTAAATTTTCTAATATCACGTAAGTTTGAAGATCCAATTTTAATATTTAAATAAGTTTGAGGGCTCAATTTTTACAATTAAAAGTTTGAGGGTTTAACTGCAACTAGCTACCACCATACTTTACTAGTACTTTTTGCAATTTTTCCAATAATTATCAAGCATATATAAATATATAAGTTAAAAATCATTTTTGGTCCTAAGCTTTTGTAGAAGTAATGATTATTTAGTCCTCGAACTTTGATATGTAACAATTTACGTCACCTTACTTTCAAATATGTAATAATTTATGTGCTTAAACAACTTTAGCATATAATATTCTAGTCCTTATACATTCAATTTTGTAAGAATTAGGTCCCTATACATTCAAATTTAAAACAATTTAGTCCTTATTATGAAAATTTTCATCAAACTTAATTGTCAAATTTCATTATTTAATGACTTAGCGTTTATAATTAATTTGCAAATTGAGCATTTAGCAGATAGGATATTTATTCATCAGTTAATTTATACAGGAAAAATTTTGAAAAGATTTTATATGGACAAAGCACATCTATTGAACATTTCAATGGAAGTTCGTTCACTAGATGTGAAGAAAGATATATTTCGACCACGAGATAATAATGAAGAACTTATTGGTCCTGAAGTACCATATCTTAGTGCATTTGGTGCACTTATGTATCTTGTTGATAATACAATACCAGATATTATATTTTTAGTATATTTATTAGTAAGATATAGTTCTTCTCCAACAAAAAGACATTGGAACGGAATTAAGCATATACTCTGTTATTTCCAAGGAATGATCGACATGGGTTTGTTTTACTCAAATAAATAAATTTTTGTTCTAGTTGATTATGCATATTCTAGATATTTATCTGATCCACACAAAGTTAGATCTCAGACAGACTATCTGTTCACATATCAAGGAACTACTATATCATAACAATCAGTGAAACAGACCATAATGGCTCCTTTCTTAAATCATGCTGAAATTCTTGCAATTCATGAGGCAAGTTGAGAATGTGTATGGCTAAGATCAATAATTCAGCGCATTCGTGAAACATGTGGTTTGTCTTCTAGTAAAAATCTTCCAACGACATTATTTGAGGACAACACAGTATGTATAACCCAAATCAAAGAAGAATATATTAAAGGAGATAAAACAAAGCATATTTCACTAAAGCTTTTCTATACTCATGATCTTGAAGAAAATGGTGACATAACTGTACAACAAATTTGTTCGAAAGATAACCTGACTGACTTATTTACAAAGTCATTACCTATCGTAACCTTTGAAAAATTGGTGCACATTAGAATGTGACGATTCAGAGATCTCAAGTGATGTTTCTATGAGGGGGAGCAAATATATCGTATTTTTTAGGAGTATAAATTATATGAAATATGTAATCTTTTTCCTTCACTAGAGTTTTTCTCATTGGGTTTTCCTAATAAGGTTTTGATCACTAGGATTTTTCCTAATAAGGTTTTGACGAGTCATATTCCATATATATAATGAGCATCTAAGTGGGAGTATTATATAAATATTACATTAAAATAGATGCCCATCCTTCATATCTCCACTTGTCTTTGTACATATTGGTCATTTGGTTTACAACTATACATTATTAGTGTCCAAATAAACCCACCTCCTACTTGCCAAATTAACTAAAGGGATTTGGTGGGTTCATATGGGTGTGTGAATAAAATATTGGTGAGAAATCCCATTTTTTTGGGGAGAAATTAAAGAAAAATTCATTATTTCATTATTTTCTTATTTACTTTATTTTATTTAAGTTATTTATTTATATTATTTTTTCGGTATTTGTGATGCTCGATTTTACACCAAAATTAACTTTATTAATTTATTTCTTTTCTTGTATGTAAGCTTTTTCAAAGATTTAAAATTTAATTCTAATTTTTTTCTCGAAAATGCAATCATTTAAAAATATATTTCAATTGCAAAAGATTCTACCATTTTAGTTACTCATTTTATTCCACGACTTTTTGTTATTGTCTTCTTCATTTTATTGCTTTCCACGGTAAGTACTCCACCGATTTTCTATGATATATATCGTTATTGGCAAATATATTTAGTATATTTTGTTCCCCATATTTTTCTGAATTTAATTTTCAGCTATTTCCATGAGTTTTTAGTCTTCGATTTATTTTTTAATTACCTCTGCAGGCGCTTCATAATATAAATATTAATTATACTCTCCATGGTCGTGTCCATGTCCATGTCGGTATGAAAATGATGGACCAACCTCTTAATCATAATATCCTAAATCAAATGTTGGCATCATCATCATCGAGCTAACATAATCAGTTTGTGTAACGGCCCGACCCCCTAGGACTCAAGCTAGGCTATCACTAAACACATGCATGCATGGAACTTAAAACGACACCCTTTTATAGTGAAATAAATGCTAAATAAATAAGATAAATTCAAAATACCTCCATTAAATTCAAATATTAAAAAAATGATAGGGTACCCATAAATCATAAATGATAATAAATAGGTCTGAAAACAAATCTTAACAGTAAGTTTCAAACATTAAAACTGAAAGTTGAAAAACATGAAAAGAAATCTAAATATCATGAGCATAAACATAAAATTGGTCCCCAGTGGCTCGTTCATAGATTCCTCTTTTCATTCGTCAATGCGTCCCTGCCCTTACCTAAAATATAAAAATGAGAAAGAATGAGTATAAAATACTCAGTAAGTAACCCCACTACAAAGGTCAGGTTAGGCATCTATGTCCTCTAGATGCTTACCTCTGGTGGGACGTAAGCACTCTCCTAGTCCTCATGGGACACATACATAAATGAATAACTGAACTTCATTCTACTGTAGTTAAGTATACCCACTGCCTCTAGTAAGTCCCATAGGACCCACAACCTCTGGTGAACCTCGAAGAAAACACCACCTCTAGTGAATCTCAAAGGAAACACAACCTCTGGTGGTTCTAGAAGGAAACCACCACCTCTAATGAATCCCGAAGGATGCACAACCTCTGGTGAATCTCGAAGGAAAGCACTACCTCTAGTGAGTTCCGAAGGAAACACAACCTCTGTTGGATCCCGAAGGAAACCACCACCTTTAGTGAATCCTAAAGGACACACAACCTCTAGTGGGTATCTAACTAACAGTGAGGATACTATCACGATTTCAACATCACAAGTATCATAATATGGTTCTATATCATACATATACATCTCATTATCATAGTTCCATAACATACATATACATCTCATCATCATAGTCCCATAACATACATATACATCTCATCATCATAGTTCCATAACACACATATATATCTCATCATCCTCAGATTCAGCAGAATCTCCAAGAATAAAATGTACTTAAATCATGCTAGCATTCAATCCTCTTTCATGCGTATCTAGTTCATGCAACTCACTCAAGGAAATCATACATAACAATCAATCTAATAAATAACCTCAATACAACATGCTTAATATTACCTGGCCCAAGGCAATTCCAGTAATATAGTTACTTACCTCAAATTTAAGTCCAAGGAAATTAACAATTCAAAGTCTTCTCTTTATCTTGAGTAGAATTCTTGAACCAATCTCTAAACGTTAACCCATTTCAATTTCCACATTAGGGGCCTAATTTCAAACAAAGCTATACAAATATTGCCAAAATAAATCCAAACAAATTCAAATATTCTTTACCCAAAGTATAGCTCGTTTCAAAATTGCTCCCAACCTCCCAACAAATGCCCCAAACTGTGCAAATTTAATGATAATGGTTAGAACCTCCAAATTCCAACATACTATATTTAAATCAATGGTTCCAAGACTTAATACACTTACCAAAGCGTGACAAAACCCTTTTGATATTGTTGGACGACGATTCCAAACCTCCTTGAAATATCAAATTAATCTTCAACAATCAAGATTTAATCCATAATTAGGCCAACTATTCATTTGATAACCAAAATCTTTGAAGAACGAAAACCAAAACCTACCAAAAGTCATCATTCTGGACCTTATGTTGTTGGATAGTGGTTCTTGACACCTTAAAACCTCGATCTAAATTGAGACATAGCCAGTATCAATATAATTGAACCAAACTTAAATGGGTAACCAAGATTTTCCAAGAAAACCTCACAAAACACCTACCCAAGATCCAAATTTCGGTAAGGTGTGCGAGACCTAACGGTTGGTCGGAAGACGCCTGCGAGGGACTATAGAGCTGGTGGTGAGGCGAGACATGGGCTAGGCGGACAGCTATAGATTGCTGGAATGACGCGCAAAGAAGTCGAGGTGAGGGATGGCGTGTGAAGGTTGGCTTCAATCGACGACGACGGAACAGCAGACATGTGGTGCGGCTGGGAGAGAAGTACGATGTGAGGGCAAGCGAGCAATTGGCGGCTGGAGGCACTCACACCGACACGAAGAACTGACAGCTAGTGTTCGGCTTCAGATCCAATGGGTCCAGGCGGCGATGGACAGCGACGCTACGAGGTCGACGATCAGTGGCAGGACAGGGGCTCACATGAAGAGGAAGAAAGAAAACGGAGGGGGAGGGGAGGGGGACTGCTTGCACGTGAAAGAGAGGGGGAGGACTTTTGGGTTTTAAATTAAAAAAAAATAATAACTCACAAGGAAATAAAATAAATATTTTATCTTTATTCTTAAAAAAGAAAACCTAACTTACTATACATATATATATAACCATTTTCAATTCTTTTCATTTCCTCTTTAAACCCAAATTTAAAATTAAACCAATTCTCCCAGATAAAATCTCAATTATCAAAAATTGAATTTTCAAAATTCCAAAAATATCCTCAAATATTAGAAGATACTAAAATTACATTAAGAACAAAATTTCGGGGTGTTACAATTTGGCTCTACATCTACATCATAGGAGGAAATTCTTCCACATTGTGGGCAACCTCATCAAACTCATCTTCTTCTCGAATAGGTCCCCTATATCTAGGAACTGGTGGATGAACAATAGGTATATCATACATATAATGTATCTCATCCATATAGCTCTCGTTATTACTGCATATAACAAGAACTTGGTTTGGATCATTTGCAACATCATGGAGGCTACTGTTGTTCAATCTCTGTGAATTATAAACTGATTAAACAATATTTAAAATATATTTAAATTAAAAATAATTAGACAATATTTATTTATGTAATAGATGACCCTCAATTGCTCTCGGACGAGTAACGTAACGCCTTGTAATATTATTGTACCAATTTATGTAATTTTGAGTGGCATCCCTATCAAATTGCCCAAAAGAAACCCCTATTACTATAAACCTTGCACGATAGTGTCATCGCACTACCAAATGTGCAACTTTTTCAAACCAATCTCCAGTTCTTAAGTCGTTGTCATGTAGTAGGGGTTCAGTATGGGACATTCTGTTGGAAACCAAATTGTCTCATTACCCTATCATGAAGATGCCACTTACAATTGTGAAAACATATGAGAGGTCTTATCGTCCGCCATATATTTTTACCGTTTGTACAGAAATTGGGAAAGCTATCTATAACAGCTTTATAAGGCTCCCAAATAATCTGAAACATAAAATATTATATTAAAAAATATTAAAGACAAATACATTAAAAATTGTATAAAAATTTCAATTTGGTTCTGTATTAATGTACCTAATCAGGTTGAAGTAGATTAAACATGTATCTATATTGACTAACTACATGTGTAGCTACCCTAGTCACACAAAATTTGGCTCTCCACCTATATTTTTAAATTAATAATTTTGATTTAAAATTAACTAGATCAGTCATATAAAAATATTTGTTAAATTAAATTAAAATAAAATAACATACTGAGAACCGTAGGCTCGCCCGGCTAATTGAGCGTTATTTACATTTCAAAGCTGTGAAGCCATTGTTGGAAATTGTTCTCAAGCCCATAATTGCAAAAGTATCATAAGCCTGGTGATAACTTCAAGTTTTGTTCCTTTGCATAGTTGTCTATACAACCATGTCAAACATGCACCACCCCAAGAATATCGTCCCGCATCATAGAGGTTAGTTAACAATGGCATGAATATCAATTGAACGAAATGACTTGGTTTGTCAAAAAACAGACTTCCACCCATCATCTGTAGTATATATGCCCACATATATCTCATGCCCTCTTCCGCATCATCAGCAAACTCACAGAATTGTGTTTCTAACAATGTCAAACTTAACCTCAATCCTTTAATTTTATTGGCAGGTAGGGTCACACCGAGGAATAGTTGACAATCACGTAACCAATCATTATGCATCACTCTAGAAACAGGTTCACTGTCAACAGGTAACCCGAACAACACTTTTATGTCCTGTAGAGTGATAGTGCACTCTCCAACGGGCACATGAAATGTATGCGTCTCAGGTCTCCATCTCCCGATCAATGTTGTGATGAGATGCCAATCTAGCTTAATGAATCCCAATTTGGCAACTCCATAAAATTCAGATGTACGAAGTAACGGTAGTATTCAAAGATGGAGTGGGATAGTATGATGAAAAACTGCCTCTTGACGTCTACAGGATATCTTGCTAGTGGCATGATCTTCCCATAAAATTAATGATCGATGAATCGATTGATCATATAGAACATCGGGATCAATCGATCCTAGATTTAAAGTTATGATCTAAAAGAAAAAATTATTTATTTCTCGAGTAAAACATAAAAATAATGTACAGCTTAATATTATTTGCACAATTAAAATACTATTTACAAGATAAACATATTATTTGCACAATAGAAATAGTATTTACCAGATAAAAATATTATTTACACAATAAAAATAGTATTTACAAGATAAAAAATATTAAAAATAAAAATCTCTAATTGTTTGGAGCCTATCTTCGAAGGATACTTCCTTCGATTATGACCTAACTGGTTACAAAACTCACATCGTAGTCGAGCGTTTGGTTCTATCTAATCCATCTCATTATGGTATCATAAACTCTTTGGTCTACTAGGTTTCCTCAACAACGATGGGTAAGACAAATATATTAGGGTGCGTGATCCAATAATCTTCATACGGTACAAGTTAAATTGAGGAGAGTAACATGCAGCATATGTTGACAGTTTATAATAGTCCTCAATAAAATCTTCGTAGTGCATGTTAAAATATGAGCAAACAACCATAAAATGCGAGCATGGAATGTCAAACGCTTGTTACTTGTTACATGAACATTATCGCTCAGACCCGTTTAGTCTCAACATTTGGACATTTCCTCTTAGCATTGAGGTTATAATGTCCGATCTTTCCATGAAACACACCTTCATATTGATCGTACTAGATCTTGCAGCCCATTTATTAATTTTTTTCGTGTGAATATTTACTCACTTAGTATTATAAATATATTTGAAACATTTTTTTAATTACAAAAAAAAAATATATTACCGGGTATTTATCTCGTCGCTCCAAATCATCCCTTATTTCTTCTCTTTTTTTTTGAAATAATTTACGCACTTGAAGAATATTATTTGAGCAAGAGCATTTATCGGTAACATTCGAGCTTCTTTCAGGACTCCATTCATGCATTCTGATAGATTTGTCGTCATCCACTCATATCTGAACCCTTCATCGAGTGCTTGAATCCATGGTTCTATACTAATGTTGTAAAAAAAAAAAAAACTCAGACAACTCCAATTTATTCCTTTGATGTCCTCAATGGATTTATTAAACTTTCGAATTTAGAATTGACATCCGGCACGATAAACATAATGCTTTAATCTCTTTAATTTTTGTTTAAAATATATAAACAAAATTACTAATTATCAAACTTAAATTCAACAAAAACAAACAAAAATATGAGAAAATATTAAAGAAAATTAACTTAGTTTGAACATCAAACTTATTAAAAACTAACAAAGTCGAATATTATTTTTTAAAAAAAAAACAAACAAACAAGCAAGAATACTAAACTTCTTATAATTAAAAAAAAATTAACATCAAATTAATAATTTTGTATTAAACTATAAACTAAACTTTCTTATTAAAAAATCACTAAAAAAAATACTAAACTTTTTAAACGATAAACATCAAAGTTAAATACTAAAAAATCAAATATCATAAGAAATATATAAATAAAAACACAATAATTTTGTATTAAACTATAAACTAAACTTTTGTATTAAACTAAATATTTTACTAATTATCAAACTTAAATACAAACAAAAACAAACAAAAATATTTAAAAAGTAACTTAGTTTGAATATTAAACTTATTAAAAACTAAAAGAATCTAATATTATTTTAAAAAACAAACAAGAATACTAAACTTCTTATAATAAAAACTTTAAACAAAAAATTAATAATTTTGTATTAAACTATAAACTAAAATTTCTTATTAAAAAATCACACAAAAAAAAATAAATTTTTTAAATGATAAAAATCAAAGTTAAACTTTCATAAAATTAGTAACTTTTTTTTTATTAAAAACAAACAAAATACAAAATTTATAACTAAAAAAATAGAATATCATATTAAAAAAACAAATAAACAAGATTACTTCTTTGGCATAAAATCTAATGTCTAGAATCTAAGATATTAGATTTTAGGCATTAGATATTGTACTAATAAAATCTAATGCCTACAACCTAATGTCTTAAAAAATAATAATAAACCCTAGAAACCCTAATAATAAGATTATTTAAAATACAAAAGAAAACATTAATATAGTAAATCTAACATAATATTAATAAAAACATTAAACTATAAAAAAAAAAATTTAAAAACTACGAACATCATTATATCAATATTAGTGAATTTAGACTATTAAAAAACTATTATTGAATTGAGACTCACGTGATAGACTAATATATATTAACATGATAGTCTAATATAAACATGTAGATCTAAAATATTATTGAATTCAAACTAATATCAATATATAACTAATATTAAAAAAAATTTATTAATATCAATATATAAGGAATTAAAATGATAAATCTAGCATAAAATAAATATAAACAAGTATTAAAAACAAAAAGCTAGTAATAAATAAAAGTTAAACTCAAAAATTCAATAGTGGTTCTACTTTTTTTCTTCAAAGTCACAACGTTTTCTTCTTTTCTTTTTCTTTTTTTCTTTTTTTTTTTTAATTTGTTATCCGACAACAAAAACTACAAAAAAAAAATAATTTAATATTAGAATCTATAACTTAATTTTCAATTAAAAATAGAAATTTAGATGAGTAAACATATACCTCTTTTCTAAATAACATATTTCTCGAACAACAATAAAAACTATAAAAAAGTAATAATATGATAATAGAAACAAAGTCTATAATTATTTTTAAAAAAACATAAATCTAGTAAAGTGAACGAACATACCTGTATAATTGAAGTGTGGGGATAAGAGATTCACACGATAGAGAAGAAGATAAAAAGGCAGAGAGCAAGAAGAAGAAAGTAAAGAACAAGAAGAATAAGGCAGAGAGGAAGAGGAGGCGATAGGTTGTTTAAAAAGCCATAGGTCGAGGGTTCAATCCATTGATTTAAAGTCTATAGTAGTGATGAGACCATTCAGCATGGAAAGTGACCAACATAGGGAAGTGAGGTTGACCGGCATGAGGAAGTGACGAGACGGCAGTAGGATGTCGAGGGTTGAAGATTCGACCTATGTAGGTCGAGTTTTAAACCCTCGACTTACTTTTTATTTTTTTATAGGTCGAAATCTCAACCCTCGATTTACTTTAGATCGATATTTCAACCCTCGACTTAATTTTTTATTTTTTTCCCACACCTCAAAATTCTAAAACTACCCCAAATTTCTAAATAGTTTTAAAACTACCCTATTTCACTAATTATTTTTTGAAACTACAACATTTAAATAAAAGGTCCTTTAGGGTTTCATTTGAGTTTATTAAAAAAAAATGGAAAAAATAATTAATTAAACTTTTTTCCCCTTAGTTAAGCATGCCCCCCACCCACTCCAGACCTGTCTCTCTCTCCCTCACCACCGCCGTTATCCAATCACGCCACCACCGTCACTACTACCTGAACTGTCGCCGCCACTTCTCTGAGTCAGATCGCACCGTCGTCTATCTCAGACCTACAAGATCCGATGCTCAGCCGTCGTTCGTCATCATCTGCTGCTAACAGTCGTGCCACCACTGTACAGTGGATTTGAAAAAAATTGTATATTTGCAATTATTTAAAAATGTTGTCATCCACTTAATTAATAATCTTTAAAATATTACTGATTGCAATTACCTCTGAGATTAATAAAAGTCCATCATTTCGTAGTAGAATAAGATTATATTATAAAAAAAATATGAATATATACTCTTTTTATTTAGGAAAAAACTTGAACGCAGTCTAGGTTCCACCCATTTCTATGCATTCAAGACAACATTCTAATAAAAAACTATCATGTGTGATGGTCAGGCAGAATTTGTTGCCTACTTTCAAACCAAATAAGTTTACCGTTTCTACCAAATTTTATAGTAGTGGTAGCACGGGTTGAACATAAGGAACTGAAGAGTTTCCAAACTAAGTGGTTAGCAATTCTAGGTAACTAAAGGGGGGTTTGAAATTGGTTGGTTGCAAGAAAAATTAAAGAGAGATTGAATTCAATAATTAAATGGTCTAATTTAGGCTTTCAAGTTATTCTCCAATTGCAACTTGATCATAAATTCATCTAATTAATTCCTATATTGTCTAAACTTAGTCAACTCATTTAGAAAAGCTGGGTGAAAATCCAATTAATAAAATTAGTCAACTTAACTAGATGAAAAGCATTCTAATTAATTTGAACTAATCGCATTACGAATTTGGATCTCGTTAAGGTGAATATCAATTAGGAATTGTCTAAATTAATATTCATCATGATTCTCCCTAGATTGATTAGAGCATTATTCACTATTAGATGTAATAGTTTACAAGTTAGTCTAACCCTACTTTTAATCAAATCACAATCATATGTCACGTATTGCAATTCAAAACCTAGCTAATGATCATACAACCTCAAAGAAAAAATATAATCATAATCATTCAATCACAGCAAAGAAATCAAAGAACAATTCACAAAGTTATAAAAAGATCTAAAACTCACAAGTTACAATGTAGGGGAAAAATTACTCTACACCTAAGTTAGAATGAGTACCTTAGCCCATAATTGTCATGAAGATCAACTAAGTAGAGTTTTGATACATCAAGATAAAAAAGACATGAGAAATATAGAGAGAAAACACATTGCAATTGGCTGGAAACCGAGATAATAATCCTAGGCAGGTGAAGAACCCTTTTATATAAATCGGGTTGGGGTGGTAGTGCCAGGGTACATCATTGTAGCATTGACGGACGGATGCGCGCGATCAACTTTAAAGCACCACGGGTGCTATGTGCTTTTCAAGAAATATGATCTTTCCGTCTTACAGTGTCATGATGCCATGCTTGCAGGGGCGAAATGATCTTTCATCACTTCTTCTTTCCCAATTGATGCAATTTAGCTCGATTTTGGTTCGTTTTAGCTCCATTTCGTCACTAACGTCGACTCTACCTCTTAAATGCTCGAAACCTATAAAATCACCAAATAAACACGTAAAATTTAGGAACAATTCCGAATTGAACGTATTAAGATAATACATTTTTGCTGCTATCATGTGGCAATATTTTTTTTAATTGAATTCTTTTATCACCTGAATAGTCAAATATTTTGTGGCAACAAGGAACAAGAAAAAAAACATAAATATATAAATAAAATATACATTTTTTGACATCTGAGATCAACTACCTAACACGAAAACTACCATTGATATTCAACGAGTAATCTATATATTTAAGCATAAGAAAGAGATTGGTGAAATTTACTCACAAGTCTAATACCAAATATAATAAATAAACAAAAGTAAGCCAACGTTCACAACATCCTTAAATGGCAAGAATGAGCTCGTAGTTGCACTTTTATCATACTCTAGTGAAAGAGAAGGTCTAGAATGATGGAGAAGAGTTTGTCGGTTTAGCCAAAATGACTGCCTGATACAAATCAAATTGTGTGCTTTAATTTAAAACTTATCGTATTTGAATATAGCAGGCAAGTCATTTTTGGCTATCAAACAACACTCTTAATCATCATACTAAACTTCTCTTCCTTCCATTTTCGTGTAGCAAATTCAACCATTCGCCAAATCATAAAAGATAGGAAAGAAAGAAGATAGAATCAAACATGAAAGGGAAGAATCTAATCAACAACAATAAGGCAGCAAAGATGATCCAACCCTTCATGTTATAATTTTTTTTCTTCTACTCTTCCAAATCAAATAGAGTTGCAAGGTTTATAGAGTTCGATAACTCATTATGTATCTATATATAGTTGCTTGAGTAAAGTCTATGCTTTGCTTTTGCTTTGTTTCTGACATTTAAAAGAATATATTCTAATTTATGGGTTGCATGGTTGACTTAAACTAGCTAGCAAGAACCTTCATTCTTTCAAATTATTCCTTTTTCTAAAGTCAACTGTAGTTGAAAAATGTTAACTTCAATCAACCCTATTTTCAAACACCAATATGCTAACAAGTTGAGGAACATCTAGAACTTTATGCTGGAGTTGTAGAAATTGGATCATTAACTTATAATAATTGTAGAAATTGGATCCTAAAATGATAAAAATTGAACCCTTAAATTTATACAATTGTTAAATTTTCTAATATCACGTAAGTTTGAAGATCCAATTTTAATATTTAAATAAGTTTGAGGGCTCAATTTTTACAATTAAAAGTTTGAGGGTTTAACTGCAACTAGCTACCACCATACTTTACTAGTACTTTTTGCAATTTTTCCAATAATTATCAAGCATATATAAATATATAAGTTAAAAATCATTTTTGGTCCTAAGCTTTTGTAGAAGTAATGATTATTTAGTCCTTAATGATTATTTAGTCTTCGAACTTTGATATGTAACAATTTAGGTCACCTTACTTTCAAATTTGTAATAATTTATGTCCTTAAACAACTTTAGCATATAATATTCTAGTCCTTATACTTTTAATTTGTAAGAATTAGGTCCCTATACATTTAAATTTGAAACAATTTAGTACTTATCATGAAAAATCTCATCAAACTTAATTGTCAACTTTCATTATTTAGTGACTTAGTGTTTATAATTGATTTGCAAATTGAGTATTTAGCAGATGGGATATTTGTTCATCCGTCAATTTATACAGAAAATGTTTTGAAAAGATTTTATATGGACAAAGCACATCCATTGAACATTCCAATGGATGTTCGTTCACTAGATGTGAAGAAATATATAGTTTGACCTCGAGATAATAATGAAGTTTCTTGGTCCTGAAGTATCATATCTGAGTGCAATTTGTGCACTTATATATCTTGCTGATAATACAAGACCAGATATTGCATTTTTAATATATTTATTAGCAAGATATAGTTCTTCTCCAACAAAAAGACATTGGAACAGAATTAAGCATATAGTCTGTTATCTCTGAGGAACAATTGATATGGGTTTGTTTTACTCAAATATATCAAATTTTGTTCTAGTTGGTTATACAGATTCTAGATATTTATGTGAAACCCGGATTTTCATTTTCCCTACTTAAGCAGATGATTAAGGGAATTAACTAAGTGGAAGTTAAATCCTGTGTTAAAGAAAAGGAAAATTCTAAGTGTTTAAATATATTGTTGAATAGCTTTGAGTTAAACCTTAACTAGTGAAATTTTGGTTTAAGTATGATGACAAAAAGAACTATGCGTTGGAAGCTAGAGAAATAGCTAAGTATTTGACGATGCGTTGGCCTTGTGCTAAGTGTTGGTGTTGTGTCATGCGTTGGCCATGAACATTTAAGAGGTTATTTGGGCGTTGAAAGAGGCTGAAGTATGGCCGAGAGGATAGGCTATGCGGGGACAAGCATGCGGCAACCTATGTCTTGAGAGGTTAGCAAAGCATGCGGCAACCTCAAGTTTACACGGGCATAGGCGCTAGGCGTTGAAGATGTGCGCGCGGGTTGATCATGTAGTAAATAAGTAGTGTTACACGATAAGGTAGACGATCGTGTAGCTAATGAGCAGCACTACACGATAGGGTATGCGATCATATAGTAAGTGAGCGGAGCTACACGACGAGATAGGCGATCGCGTAGGCGAACACTGAACGGTCGTATAGCAAAGGCGTAGAGCTAAGCGATGCGGTAGAAGATCGTGTGGAACAATGAGGCATTGGCACTGCACGATCGGCATCAGCGTTAGACAATGACGCTGGGCGATGGCGCTACGCGATGGGCGTGTGCGCTAGACAATAGTCTTGCTTCACTAGACGATGGGCGTCAGCGNATCAGCGTTAGACAATGACGCTGGGCGATGGCGCTACGCGATGGGCGTGTGCGCTAGACAATAGTCTTGCTTCACTAGACGATGGGCGTCAGCGCTACACGATGAGCAAGAGTTGTGCGGTAGGCTAATGCTATGCGGCAACGTTATGCGATGGTGCTATGCAGCAGCAGTACTAGACGATGAGCTATGCGGCGATGAGACAAGCCATGGTAGACGCATGGTGAAACGTCTTGTGTTGTTAAGGCTTGCGGTACATAAGGTTGTTATGCGTTGGATATCCGAGGGCATGTGAGCGCATAAGACAAGGCTAATACTATGCATTGGAAGAGTGTTGATCATTATCCTAGTTGAGCGCATAGGGCAAAGGTAAGTCATGCGAAAGAGAAGGATATACAGCCAAAGATGAGCCTTGCGAGCATCTAGCATATGTGACCAAGTTGCATCAATTGGATGCACAAGGTAAGATTGAATGAACGCTTTCTGATGTTGGATGGACGCATGCGCCAAGGGGTGGTGTCCAGACATAGGTATGTTGCGCCAATTGGATGGACACAAATTAGGTTGGACGGACGCATTTGTGGTAGATGGACGCATATGAACGCATTTGCGGTAGATGGATGCATTGAGGTCGGATGGGCATATATGAGATTGGATGGATGCATTCAAGGTCGTCATCCGGATATGTGGCTTGTTGGGAAGAAATCTTAGGCTTTAAACAAATGAGGTGGATGCACAAGAAGACATGAAAATTTAAGCATTATGTGTTGGCTAAGGAAGAGGAAGACACCTTAGATTGCAATGGCATGAAGGTTGCGTGGATAGTGTGGGGAAAAGACACTTAGACATGCAACCAAGTAGGAGGTGTCGGCCTTAGAGAGATTTTGGACGCCTATAAATAGGGCCAAGGACTTCTCTTCAAATCATAATTCAAAGGACATTAAGAAGAGTGTATGAAGGCTAATTGTGAGGAATCTATGCGTTGATGGAAGAACGAATGCGTTGGAAGCAAGACCATGCGTTGGTTAAGAGGTTCCAAGAGGGGAAGATGTTGTCGGACAGGAAGGTCTAGAAGTAGCATCAATTTGGGACAAGGAGTTCTCCCAGAATACTCGTGTGTTTGAAGTGATTCTAAAGCTATATAAAAGTTCTGAGAGTCTAGTTTTCAGAGTAGGGCTGCCGGAGAAGAATCTCCAAGGAATCGGGCTGAAGAATGAGGGAAAATACAGAAGGGTCGAGCTGTCGGGTAAGCTGGGCCAGCCTTGATTTTTTTATATTTTCAACCAAACCACGAAGATTTCTAAGCTAATATTTTAGGGTAAGCTTTCTGAGACATTTTAAAGTATATTTGTAGAAGAAAGTAACTCGAGATAAAGCCTAACTATGAGTAATCTGAGCTTTAAGTTGAATCTGGAATTTAGGGTTCAAAAGAGGAGCCTGAGAAGATCAAGGAACTTCTAAGAGAAAGATTCCTATCCTTACCAAGGTGAGTGGTACTTTCCTTAAGTCTTAAGCATATCTTTTAGAGTAAATTGTATATGCTTATATTATGAATGAGTATTTAGCATGAGAATGGGATTATGTGATCGGGATGGTCAAAGGGTCAATAGACCTAGTTCCTGAGTCCGAAAATAAAACCTCACGGGATGGTCAGGGGACCGAAAGGTCTAGTTCCTGAGCCTGTGGGAGGATCCTTGTATGGGATGATCAGAGGGCCGACGGACCTAGCTTCTGAGCCTAGGAGCGGGGAGCTATGTGCACATAGGAGACATAGGAGACATTGGAAATAAAAGGGAATGCAACAGAGTAAGCGTTCGTAATTAGTAACAGTTAACTATCTACCATGTGTGTAGACAGCATATTCATTCTATGTAGTTATCAGTTTAGATATCTACCGTGCATGTAGATAGAGTGGAGAACAGACTCATTCAAAGTAGAGGTTTGAGTACCTACCCTCGTATACCTATGATATGCTTGTTTTTATGAGTTGAAATAGACTCTAAAAGTTGTTTACCACTCACTGAGCTTTGTGAAGCTCATTTTTTTCTTTCATGTTTTTCTTCCCAGGTAGCGAAAGGTGAGGAGTTCCAGAGTGCTGCTAAGGTCAAGGTCTGCCACAAGCCACAGTCATACTTCCGAAGGGTTTTAAGAATGGTTGTTGTAAAAATTGTAATTAAGTCTTGGAGTTGTATAAACATTACATTGTTGTAATATAAAATGGGTCTACTTAATCAGTTGTTGTTTATCTTCTTGACTTAAAGTTTACTAAGAGTAAAGAGCTTCAGATGGATTGTAGGTATCACAAAAGGGTGGTATCTGCAGTCCCTCACACCTCTCCTCGGGCTCAAAAGTGTGGGCTCGGGGCGGGGTGTGACAATTTATCTGATCCACACAAAGTTAGATCTCAGACATATGTTGAAACTACTATATCATGGCGATCAGTGAAATAGATCATAACGGCTACTTTCTCAAATCATGTTGAAATTCTTGCAATTCATGAGGCAAGTTGAGAATGTGTATGGCTAAGATCAATAACTCAACGCATTCATGGAAAACGTGGTTTGTCTTCTAGTAAAAATCTTCTAACGATGTTATTTGAGGACAACATAGCATGTATAGCCCAAATCAAAAGATGATATATTAAAGGAGATAAAACAAAGTATATTTCACTAATGCTTTTCTACATTCATGACCTTGAAGAAAATGGTGATATCACTATACAACAAATTTGTTCGAAGGATATGACAGACTTATTTACGAAATCATTACCTACCGCAAGCTTTGAGAAATTGGTGCACAACATTAGAATTCGACAACTCAGAGATCTCAAGTGATATTTCTATGAGAGAGAGCAAGTATATCGTATTTTTTAGGAGTATAAATTATATGAAATATGTACTCTTTTTCCTTCACTAGGATTTTTCCCATTCGGTTTTTTCCTAGTAAGGTTTTGATCAGTAGGGTTTTTCCTAGTAAGTTTTGACGAGGCATATTTCATATATATATAATGAGTATCTAAGTGGGAGTATTATATAAATATTACACTAAAATAGATGCCCATCCTTTATATCTCCACGTGTCTTTGTATATGTTAATCATTTATTTTACAACTATACGTTATTAGTGTCCAAATAAACTCACCTCCTACTTTCCAAATTGACTAAAGGGATTTGGTGGGTTCATATGGATGTGTGAATAAAACATTGGTGAGAAATCCCAACTTCTTGGGAGAAATTAAAGAAAAATTCATTATTTCATTATTTTCTTATTTACTTTATTTTATTTAAGTTATTTATTTATATTATTTTTTCGGTATTTGTGATCCTCGAGTTTACACCAAAATTAACTTTATTAATTTATTTCCTTTATTGTATGTAAGCTTTTTCAGAGATTTAAAATTTAAATTCTAAATTTTTTTTCTCGAAAATGCAATCATTTAAAAAATATATTTCAATTGCAAAAGATTCTACATTTTAGTTACTCATTTTATTCCACGACTTTTTGTTTTTTGTCTTCTGCATTTTTATTACTTTCTACTATAAGTTCTCAACCAATTTTCTATGATATATATAGTTATTTGCAAATATATTTAATATATTTTATTCGCCATATTTTTCTGAATTTAATTTTCAGCTATTTCCATGAGTTTTTGGTCTTGATTTATTTTTTTAATTACATTATACACAAATAATATATATTATGTACCTCCACATATACTCCTTGTCACTAGTATATATCTCCATATCTATATACACTCCTACCACTTATATATATTTCCACATATATACTCACATATAATTGACATATATACTCATAATATATATATATATATATATATATATATATATTTTACTAGTCAGGAAATACGTTTTTTTTTGGGCATGTGTACGTGAGATAAAAAATTTTAATATAGTGATTTTTTAGCCTAAAATAAATAAAATCATTATTTTTTTAATTACCATAAATTTTTAAGAGTTAGAAAATATAATAATTTTTATTTTCATATTTTCATATTTTCATATTATCGGTTTTTGGGTAAACAAATTATTCTATACAATATGGTATAAAAAATTTGTGTTAGTAACTCCTTGAAGAGAAGGAAGAAAGTGGATTTATGAAAAAAAAAATTAAAAAGTATTCTCCTATCTATGCGCATGATAAATATTCTCCTATATATGCACATGTATAATTTAAGTCTCCGAACTTTTTTATATATAAGTTTACTTTATTACTTGTCTCTTTAAAAGATCTTGTATTTTTTTCCTCAAATTTTCGCTATCTGAAATATTTTTTTAATTTATAACAGAATCAAACTTTTAAATTTTTTTCTTTTATATATGCATTTCACACCTCCATAAAAAAGAAGCATATATTCATTGTGTAACCACCAACATACCATCTGAATAGTCACATCTCATTGACATCATTTACATCAATTGGTATTTATCAAACACATACTCGAAGAGTTGCATCACACCAACACCAATTGCACCTATTATACATAAAACTTTGATTTTGAAATATATAAATATGTTTAGTGAATTAAAAATTAGAAAGGTCACATCTAGCCTCTTGAATGGACATTTAAGCTCGAAAAGGTTCATTCTTATGACAAAGGGTAGTATAGGAATTTGCCAAAATTAAAAGGAACAATAAGTATATAAAAATTATCCCCTTATGGCCCCTTTTATATATAGAAAATATATTTTAAAAAATAAATGTGAATCTTAACAAACCAATGTAGATACGTCATAATGTCTTGAGTATGTCAGAAAAACCCTATCTAAATATATTAATTCTTCACCGTTCTACAAAGAATCGAATGAAAATGATAATTATTCATCAAAATATAATCAAATGAAAATTGTTAAACAAAAAAAAAACGTGTATATAAAAAGACAAACAAAACAACAACAACCAATTCGTTACTCCAACATTTTCTACATCCACAATGTCGTAGATCATTGTCTCTAGACATACACAACGTAAATCACAAAAAATTTGTCCAATTAACCAAAGTAAAAATTCCACAACTATTAACATTTTCTCCAGGAAAAGTAATTCGAACAAAAATAAAAGAGATGAAAAAAGAACCCGAAATTATCGTTTTGAAATTCAACCTTAATTTTTAATTTTCGAATTGTCATCAATCATATCAATGACAGCATAGATTTTAGAGTCATGGTCGCTCCGGTCCCTTTTTTTATCTCTAGTAATTTAGAAATGGTTATTTATGAACAACTAACAAAAACAAAATCCCACAAAGACTTAAATAAAATAAAAATAATAATAAAACAAAAAAGTTATGGTGGTTATTGTAGAAGGGATGAAGTCTTTTTGCAAAAGGGTGTTTCGATAAAAGAGTTTAATGGATAAGGTATCTGCCAGGTAGGTTTTAATCAAGGAGCTATAATAGGGACAAAATCGGATTTGTATAAAAAATTGTAAGGGCAAAAAAGGAAGAGAAAAGTTCTCCCTTGATTGACTCTTTTAATATAGTATAATATAAGTATAGATGAGTAGATAAATATGTATTTTTGGAAATGAAAGGAAAAAAGAAAATACTTCAGGCTTGTTACTAGCATAGGGATGAAAGATTTTGAAAAAATAATAATGATGATAAAAAAATTTAAAAACAATAAATTAAGATTTTTTTCTTGAATTTATTTGTATTTTTCTTCTTTTTTTAAAATATGTTAAATGAGATATAACGGATTTATTGTAATCCAACAAAGTATGGTAAATAGGCATGCATTGTTGTAGATTTTGAAGATTTTGGACATCTAAAAAAAAAGTTCATATATTATAAGCCTATTTAATATAATTCTTCCTGAAAAATATAGTTTATAAACATGCAAACAAACACATTTGAAAAAATTCAAAACATAAAATATAAGTAGATTTTTAATTGACTATGCGTAGTTTTCAAGTTTCTATATTTTCATGTTACTAACCCTATGTTTTTTTTTTTCAAAAAAGAAAAAGAGATTGTTTTCGAATTCAGAAAAATGAATCAGTTTATTTACAAATATAGTAAAATATAATTAGTGATAGACACGGATAGATATCTATGAATATTTATTATTGTCTATTAGTGATAGACAATAACATTTTGCTATATTTAAAAACTATCCACTATAACCAAATCTATCAATAATTTTTTTTAAATATAAATGGTTGATCTACCATGAAGATGTCTATGGTCTTTTGCCTCTTCTTATAAGTTAAAAGGTTCAAACTATAGTGTGCCTAATTTGTTGTTAAAAAAATAAATAATTTTTATCAATTAGCTAGATAGATTTTATATACCAGAGGTTTTTACTTTTTATCGATGCAAAAAATGTATCGTAGATCTTACACAAAATGTCAACAAAGACTCTAACAAGACTTTTATGCATGGACAAAAAACGTAGACAGAAGTCAATCGACTAAAAACCAAAAGAAACTGAGAGATGAAGAAAACCCCAAGACTCTACACAACAATAGACCATTAAAAAAAATCTCATACAATATAAAAAGAAACAAATGAGAAATAAATAAAACAAAACTGGTTTATAAAGGAAAAAATACCAAAATGCGGTTATAGGCGAGTAGTTGTTGGGTGAGCGATGAGAGAAAAGTAAAAGAGAAAGATGAGGATTTCACGAATTGAAAGGGGTGGAGAAGAAAACATTTGGAAATTTAAAAGGGTTTCTAGCGACCCAAACTACCTATTAGCAAATACTAACTCGCGTCAACAAAAACCCCAAAATTACCCACCCAACTTTCTTTACACGCGTTTTTTGTTTTTTTGGGTAGAAAAGTAGATACAACCACGCATAATAAGTGTATTAGCATAAATTAGATTTATTAACGTTTTTTGACGTGTCGGCCTAACATAATATTCTTGTAGTGATAGTTTTTTTTTTTTTTTTTTTTTTTTTTTTGTTAACCAAAGTTCTTTTTCTTTCATCATAATGTTAATTTGAATGGTTATCACCAACGATAAAAACACATTTATTGACGTCGTATGTCACTTGCCAACATATATATACTTCTTTTGGAGGTATAAATCTTCATACACTCCAAATTTCTTATACTAATAAAATGATAAAAATAAAAATACAATTTTATTCGCAACCAAATTTCAGAATTGGTACAAATTTTTTTAACTACTTTTTTTTCAAATTTTTGCTTACTTAATTGGTAGATGTTTTAAAATTTTAGATTTGAAAAAAAAAAAAAACAAAGAAATATATAAATGGAGTAGTGTTTGTATAATATTTTGCAATCATAATAATAACTAGAAATCTGATACAATACAACTTTGATTTTCTTCTTTTTCCAGTCTTTGATTTCATATAATAGTAACCAATAACTCAATCATTTGAATCTTTAGCTTAGTTGTGTAACGATTTCATTTTTAGTTTTCAATCTCTAATTAAAATTTATGTTTGTTTCCTCTCAATTTTTTAATTATAATTTTCATATTAAAAAAATAAAACAAACAAACAAAGTTGGACTACTCCTAATCATATTCTAGAAATAAAAATAAGTTTTTTTTATATATTATAGTTTTCAAATTCTAACCTTATTTTTTGAAAACATTAACGGAAAGTGAATAGCAAAACCAAAAAAAAAAAAAAAAAAAAAAAAAAAAAAAAAAAGTGTGTTATGGGTGGAAGTTGTTTATAAGCTTAATTTCTAAAATCCAAATGGTTATCCAAAGGTGCTTTTGTTAACTAAATACATTTTAACTTCGTATTTCAAAATCAAAAGTCTAAAAGGACCAAAAACTAAATTTTTTTTAAAAAAAATAGAGAGCGTAGTTAGAGATTCTCCGAATGAACGGTCCAATTTGCACATCTTTTCAAGTTTAAGAAAAGGAGAAGTCTAGTATGACGAAGAAGAGTTTATCAATTTGGCCAAAATGATTGCCTGATACAACTGTCTAATATGAACACTATAGCACGTGGCTTATATAGCAGGCAAGTCATTTTTGGCCATCAAATAAAACTCTTCCCTTCATACTAAACCTCCCTTTCATATCCTTAATGGCAGCTTCTACAACTTTGCAACACTCCACACTACTGATAATAATCCATGGAAATTATAAGAATAATGAAGAGGATTTTTCAAAAAGAAGAAAAAAAAAGAACCCAACATGATAGGGCAAAGAATTATATTTTGACAAGCCCTTTCATGTTAGGCCTATCTTCTTCTCTCACACTTAAAATGATCTACACTTTAAAATAGTTCCATATTTATAGAGCTGCATAGGAATTTATGTCTTGTTTGGTTGCAAAGGTTGACTATGTGTACTTGCTGGAATTTTTCCTTTTCACATTTATTCCCTTATAAGTCAACTGTTGTTGATAAGGTTAAGCTTTTTTTTTTTAATATGAAATTGTGTCTTTAAACTTTATTTAAACGACTTCATGCTGCTTTAGTCCTTAATGTTTGAGTATTTTTCGATTAATAAGTTACTACCATTGTAAAACTATGCTCAATAGCAGGTCACATGTATAATGAGTTTGTACGATTCAGAGATCGGAATGAAGTATATAAATTAACTGTGAGTGAATTGTACTACTAAGACCACTTTTGCCAAACTATAATGAAAATTGGTGCAATTAGAATGAGATTTCATTGACGGATAAATCGTAATAAGTTTGAATCACAAACATAATCAAATTGCTCTTGATCGCATGTACTTAAAATTATGAATCTGTCACATTTTACGTTATCGTTGTTTGACCCTAACAGTAACGATAAGGATAACGGTAACAATAAATGTGACAGATTGATGAAAATGTGGAAATATTGATAATTCGACGAAAATTTAATACTATGGTTAGGTTTTAATGAAATATGTAAGTGAACACCACATAACAAATTGTAGGTTTAAATCAACCCAGTTACACAAAAAGGAGACACAATAAGCCCTAACGAAGAATTGCAAGTCTTTAGACACGTCCAAAGCATTAAACCTAACAAAGAACGAAACGTTGTGGCAATACCTCTCAAGATTCTACCGTTCCTCTCGAACCAAATACTCCACTCCAAAGTCCTTCCCTTATCAGAAAGTGGCAGCAATTCTATGTCAAGCTCAAGCTCAACCCAAAAACTTTGATTAGGCAGTTCCAAAACAAACAAGGAAATTCACTCCGCCACAACAAATGATCTAGATCTTCATACGCCTCCTCGTAGAGAATACACACTGCAACCTCTAGACAAGGAAGAATGCGTCTGTATTCGATCAGTAGTGTTAACACCCATTACGAAAGAACCTGTCAACCAAAGAATTATATTTGCGAAGCTATCAATTGTTCTAAACTGTTTTGAAAATCTTAAGAAAAAAACTATTCGTCTTTCAACTATCAAATACAATATTATATTATATTTTTCTTTTCATACCTTCGCGGATGTAATGAGATTCAAACTATCGTTCATACTTTTCCCCGTGTATCTTCCTCCAAAATACTTTTTACTATTTTCCTGATCGAAACAACAAATGAATAATGAAATAAAACTTCATACGAGCTTGGTTAAAGAAAAGAAAGAAAACTTTATGAAGTGACCACATTTACTTTGCATTGATAGTATGATTGGTAAGACATTGTACCTGTTTGAATGTTGTGTAATTTGAAGAAAAGTTTAGTTCAGCTTCAAATTTTGTTTGTATCTCTTCTTTTCAACTAAGCAACCAACTATAGACTCTCTCTTGATTCAATGCTCTTGTATATGTTGTCCTTTTCCCCGTTCTTGAACCATTTTCGATGAGAACTCAAATCTCCTACATCCTTTTACATGATTATTTTCCACAGAAGATATTTTTCTTCATCTCCTCTAAATCTTTGGGCAATTGAACAAAATTTTGAGAAGCATGCTCAAACAACTTTTCATGTTCTGCGGCAATTTATGACACAGGTGATTATAACGCTCTCCAGTTGACTTTCCACAAACCTTGAGCATTTGACTATCTGAAGCTCTTGCATCTTTTGTCCATCTTTTCAAAATATATGAAGTAGGAAGCTTTTTCACATTCTTCCTATCAAGTACCTTAAGAGCGTGACTACATAGAATCCCAGTGGAAATGAATTTCATGCAACTACAAGTGACTATTTGTGTTTAAGCCTCATATTTAACTAACCAATGACAAGAGCTTCCATGAAATAATACTTTATACTCTGATACGCCGTCAAACTTACCAATCTTGTAGATACTACAACTAAGAATATTGATATATTCTTTTTCAAACAATTTAAACATTGCTGGAGTGTAAATGTCTACCACATGTAGTGACATTCCTGTATCCATTATCAAGATAGGTGTCGTATGATTAATCTTAAAATCCGCAACCATTTCCTCACCTCTTCGATCTGCTAAAAAACTATCATATTGTAGAAGGAATTGCAAAATGTCATAATCAGGCCTTAAATATTTTTTCAATACCTCATTCGTAGTGTACTTTTCATGTCAGGTGTAAAAGTATGTCGCCCATATACTATTGCCCATTTTTCACGCAATTCAAACAAATATGTCAACCACTTGTTATCTCTAAGAGCATATTTATCTAACATTTTTTGCCATGCTAACAACCAATCATCTTCATTTTCATAATCAAATAAACAACTGCTAAAGTCGTGAACAAACTGATTTGGTCCATAAAACACGACTCAAGGTCTTAGCAGCACTTTGAAAAATATGCCAAACACATAGTCGATGTTGAGCTTCAGGAAAGACATCACATATTGCTTTAGCTATTATTGTAAATTGATTCGTAAGAATTGTCTCCGGTTGCTTTCCAGACATTACACCAAGAAAAGTATTAAACAACCATTTAAGAGACTCAATTGTTTCATCATAAAGTAAAGCAGCACCAAATATCACCGATTGTTTATGATGATTGACTCCAAAGAATGGAGTAAAAGGTCGACCAAGTTCACTCAAAACAAATGACATGTAGTGTCAAAACAAATGACATCTCCAAAACACTCATAATCATACACAGAACGTGCATCGGTCCAAAAGATATTAGCGACCATGTTATTTTCATCGAGTTGCGATGCATAAAAAATAGAAGAGTTTTCCATCTGTTTTTTTCTCAAAATACTGTGCAAGTGCTTCAACTTCTCCCTTTTCAATTCTTGATTATTTCTCTATGGGTATATAATTTATGTAATCTCCATCCACAAATCTCATACGTTCTCTACCACCCACCTCGTTATTCATTAGTTCCATAGTTGCTCTAAATGAAGTTCTTGAACTATCTGCAACATGAACTTTTTGAGCATTGGAAATGCTCTTATCAACGTTTAAAGTATGCTTCATCGTTGTTTTACCAAGGTCGTGATTGTGATTTTCTTTAAAAGACACAACTTTGTATTGACCGTTCTTTCCAAGCAAGCATGCCAATGAAGCTTCACATCCTGTCCTTGAACTTGGCCGAGTAAAATAAACAAATTCTTTTCTCTTGTCTACTTGACGAAACCCTTCTCTTGAGCAACAAAAGGCAGCTCTTGAAACAACTCCATTCTTTTTCTTTTTGTGGTATTGTTTGCTAACGGTAAAACCAACTTTTGCTGCATAATTGACTTAGAACTGATACGTTTCCTCGATAGAACTAAACATCATCCCAATCACTGGCTCCACAATTCCAAGTTGAGGGTCAATCCTAGCCTCTCTATCATCTTCCAGATCAACAACTTCAGAATTATTACATGGTTTCCCAGTTTTCTCCATGGCTTCAAGAAGAAGAAAAACAAAACCCAATAGCAAAAGGCAGAAACCAGAAGAAGAAGAAGAAGAAGAAAGCTAATTGGCAACTTAAAATCTCAGAGATTCTAGCAAACAGCATACTAAAACCATAGATTTTATTTTAACAAACAGTACAGTAACAACAACAACAACAGCATACTAAAACCAGAGACTAACCCAACAGTAGTAGAGTAATAACAATATCATAGGGCATGGAGTTTCAATTACCAGAAAGCTCTCGAAGCCTCTGGCAATCCACCAAGTAAGCGAACCCATAAGCCAGAGTCTTCAACGTAGCCTCATGTAGCTCCAAGTTCACCGTCGCCGTCGCATCGGTGGAGAAGAACACTCTATACCCTCTCACAAACGCCTCACGCGCCGTCGTCTCACAGCAAATGTTGGTCATAACCCCTGTCACGATCACCTCTTCCACGCCCTTCTCTTTCAGGCAGTCCTCTAGGCGCGTGTTCCGGAACGCGCTGTAAGTGTTCTTCCGGATGACCTCATCGGTATCCAGCCGGTCGAGATTGGAAATGAGGTCGGCGGCGGGGGTTCCGTCGAGGATGATGTCGCCGTTCCACCACTCGCTGAGGATGGGGTTGTCGGAGGCAGAGGTGTGGGCGTGGCGGGTGAAGATGACAGGAATGGAAGCGGCGCGGCAAAGGCGGATGGTAGTGAGGAGATTGGGGAAGATGGGGTTGGCCATGGAGGAGAAGTAGTTCTGCATGTCGATCACTAAGAGAGCGGCGATTTTTGGATTTGGGAGTCTGTGGCGGATCTCGTATTTCTTGTATGATGGACAGGTTCCGGCGGTGGAAGTGCTGGCGGCCTTTGATTTAGGGTTTTCCATCGGCAGCGGAGTGTGTATCGGTTGTTGTGGCCCCCGATATAAGGTGATTTTCTGGTGAATTTGTGCTCTGAGTTTGGGAACTGGCTGAAGAAGAAGAGCTGATTGAAATTGGCATTTCTAAACCTTTAGAACTTTTTTTTTTTTTTTTAATTTGGACCCTTTTTTGACAACTTTGTCTTTTACCCCTAACTTTGATTTGAATTTATCAAAGGTTGTTAATTTTTATGTTTAGAATCACGATCCAACTCTGGATATGTATTTGATTGGATAATCCTGTAATACGTACGAAACATCAAATCAAATCTAACAGTAAACATATGTTTGAACAATAATCACATTTTTGCCTTTTAAATTTTTTTTAAAAAAATTATTGTCTCGAGTAGTTAGCAGTAAAACAAGGGAGATTTTTTAAAATAGGAATATCAAAAATTATTTAGCAAAAAAAAAAAAAAAACAAATTCTCCGTCCCCTTCTTCTTCACCATGTGTACTGATTAATCAAAAGATCTTTCACATGTTCCAAAAATACTAATACCCAAAATGAAAAAGAATCCAAAACCCAGAAAAAACAGAAATAAACAAAGCTTTGTTACATTACAGACCTTTGGAATCGGATTGATCGGTTGGATTCAAGTGCAGGGTGCGGAAATTACCATCAACGAAGCAAGTCTCACAATGCACTCCGACGTCGCAATTTCTATTTACGATACAAGTTCGCCCCTCCTGAAGAGGAAACAAAGAAACACATTCAGTTGAAAAGGAAAAACGAAGTGGGTCATCAAACGAGGGGAAAACGAACCTAAAGGGTTGAAGAAGAATCGAAGAGAACGAGAATATGAAACATAATGATGGCTAAAAGTAATCTTTAGAAGAACTAGCGATGATCGCCGGATTTTTGGTAGTTAGGGGTGAGATTTTGGGCGTTTTGGATTAAAACTTTTTAGTCCTTCGAACACCCAATAAGTCTTGGCGTTAAAATTGATTTATCTATGAAGTTGGATATTATATTCGAGTTTTGTTGCTTTTAAATAGTTCTGATGGACATTGTTATTAATGTCTACCATAGACAGATGCTGGTAGAAGTCTATCAACGTCTATTAGTGATAGAAATCTATACAATTCTATCATCGATAGAAGTTATTCAGTATCTTGATAGAAATTGATAGAAGTTAATCGGTGATATAATTTGATAGAAGTCGTCAATCACGGATAGAAATCTATCATTAATATTATTAATAATAGAAACTAATATAACCCTATCGTTGATAAACACTAATAGAAATCTACCGATATCTATTATTATATAATGGATAGAAACATATTATTGTAAAGTCCATCAACAACGAAGAGAATTGAAAAATCGGCTCTCAACTTTAGGGTAATTACAATCCTGAACAAAATTAAAGATTTAACAGGTCTCGAGTTTTTTTTTTTTTTTTTTAATTTTTTCCCTAAACCCTATTTCACTCCCTCCCACACGCTGCACTCCGCCCCGCCTCCCCTCTTCCTGACGCCGTCTCCGCCGCCGCCGTACGCTACACTTTCAGCTTCCTTACGACAAACTCGCCGCTGCACTCTCCCTCTTACACTCTCTCGCCTCTCAGAGCAATCAGAGTTACCGTCTCTGATTTTTTTTCTGAGAAACACAGTGGTTCAGGCCCTAAACCGAACAGACTTGTACCTGCGGGCCTAAAATTGCATTCTAAGTTTGCAACATCCTTTTCCCCTTACTGTGTTTCGCTAAATGGAGTTCGTGAGCCCTGAAGGACTTCGCCTAGACGGTCGCCGTCCAATGGAGGTAGTTGTTCCCCTTCTCATTATCTTGCTTAATGTCCCTCCTCTCCCCCTCTGCCACACCCCCCCCGGCGGTTTGACTTCTTCGCTCAATTTTAACTTTGTTGTTTAATTTTAGATGAGGCAAATCCGAGCAGAAATTGGCGCCGTTTCTAAAGCAAATGGGTACTTACTTTCACTTCTCTTCCCATTTAGCTTTTGAGATATCTGTATCGAATACTAAGTAACTGTGCATCATTACTTTTTTCCGAGTTAGTTCTGCTGTTTTTGAGATGGGTAACACCAAAGTTCTTGCTGCTGTATATGGTCCCAGAGAGGTATAAAATCTCAGCTTGTTGCTGTATCTACCTCATTCAAAATGCCATGAATACAAGAACTTGTTGACCTTTGTATTTATTTTTTCTTTTATTACACCATCTGGGTATTTATATTGAAGTGGCTGGAATGAATTCTTTTGTTGCATGTGTAGGTTCAGAATAGGAGTCAACAAATGAGCAACCAAGCACTGGTTATACTTTCTTCTGGATATTCAAAGTTTGAATTCTTAGTGATCATTGGTTATGCATTACCTGAATCCTTGATCTCTTTCAGGTGCGCTGTGAGTACACCATGGCTAATTTCAGTACCGGAGACCGCATGAGAAAGCCCAAGGGAGACAGGTTATTCATTTTTTGTGTCTGTGTTCATTACATTTGATGATTTGAATGCCATGAGTGATTGTAGTTATTCTATGGAATTGGAGTCTGGTGAACATTCATATCTTGAAACATAAGAATAATTTAACCATGAAAGGTAGCATTTGGATTATTCTCTTCAGAATATGGTCAGGGTAAAACTAATAGTGTAGTAGTTCCCGGTTCAATGACATTGCTTAGGTCTCACCATATGGAAGGAATTAAAAACGGATGGGAAAGAACTATGTTATTGATGCATTTATATCTGTATTAAGTTATGTCATTTGTTACATTCAGGCGATCCACAGAGATATCCTTAGTTATTCGCCAGACAATGGAGGAATGCATTCTAACACATTTAATGCCCCGGTCTCAGGTTTTCTACATTAATCTAAGAGCTGCTTCTCAATGATATCAACCTTTTTCTTTCCTCATTCTTAGTTTTTGTGTGCAGATAGATATTTTTGTCCAAGTTCTTCAAGCAGATGGAGGTACAATTAAAGTTAATGATTAAGTTTATCAGATAAAGCTCTTCAAATTATTAGAATATCAGTTTTAGTTCAGATATTTCAATTCCACTTTCTCTTTTCTTGCCGTCTTTCTGTTTATTTGCCATTTTCTTCAAATATTCCTCTTATTTTTATTCTCTTTTACAACATAGAATATGAAAGCATTTTCTTGATACTGTCTCGCTTCTGTCTTCTTCTATTTGTCTCCTTTATGCTAAGAAGTTCGGAACCTGCAACCATATGTTTGTTCACTACTAAACCACTCAGTGATGGGTCCTCTTTTGTCACCTCCTCTCCATGACTTGTTCAATTGAATAGTCTTTTTAGGCCATGCCCCTAAAAACATGGCCGATGCTCTTAGGAAACTTGGTTTGAGAGAAACTACACGCTTGGGTATTCATAGATTCAAGTAGAAACATAAATGAAGTTTGAGATATAAACAATTTCAAGCTTCTTAGTGTTTCACTTCCATTTTTGTTGTAACTACAAATCTTTTAAGTTGACATGAGCATAGCTCAACAAATAAGGCATCATTTTTTTCTTTTGAAGTTGGAGATTCAAATCTACATCCCAGATTTTCTATATTGTTTTATTTTTCTAAAAAAATCAATGCCAATAGAGAAACATTTTATCATCTGGTCACCGATGCCTAATTTCTTGTCACATGTTAAGTTCACGTTTCTTATGTCTTTGCATTTTAACTTACCTATTAGCTGCAACTAGTGTTTTTATGCATTGCATAATGTTGTCTTCAGTGGTAATGACTTTCACATCTAGACTACTTGGCTTAAATGATGGTAAATTTTGTTTTTGTCTTTGTAATTTGACCAAGAATTCAAATGTTTACATAGGATAGATGAAAACTACTGTAAGAAAATTTGTGAAAAAAGAAACATAAATTTCAAAACCAAATTACTACTGAATGGTGGCCAAAGCAGTGTTTTAAAAAAGCTTCTTCAGGCCTCATTTGCTTTCTATTCATGAAGAATTCAACTTCAGACATATCCTGAAAATTTTATTGTCTTCTATAGGTACCAGATCAGCATGCATCAATGCTGCAACTTTGGCGCTTGCTGATGCTGGAATTCCCATGCGTGATATTGTTACTTCCTGCAGCGCTGGCTACCTTAATAGCACACCTCTGCTTGGTAATTGAGAGCCCCCTCCTCCCCCCCCAAACACACACCACACACAATCACGTACAAACATGGAATGTAAGGATGAGTTAGATTTCTGCATATTCATTCTAGTTTTCTGTATTGGAAGTGGAAAACCTTCTTTATTTCTCTTCTTCAAAATGTTGCATGGTTCGCAAGAACTAATATGGATTGGTATTATGATATGGACAGATTTGAATTATGTAGAGGATAGTGCTGGTGGCCCTGATGTCACTGTAGGCTTTCTACCTAAGTTGGATAAAGTCACTCTTCTTCAGGTTCATTAAGTTCCACTCTTTCTTTTTCTTCTTTGCCTCGATCTGTAAAATCACCACATTTCCCACATTTTGACATGATCATTTGGTGCAGATGGATGCTAAATTACCTATTGATGTATTCGAGAATGTGATGCAACTTGCAATTGAGGGCTGCAAAGCCATAGCTAGTTACATTCGAGAGGTAAGGACTTGAACAATGACCCAACTTCTCATATGTTTTTCTTTTCAGATTTTTACTATAAGCCATTGTTGTTGAATAAATTTGCATTATAGCAATATGCTATTTTCCATTGGAAAACCATATTGCGATTGATGATGGTTGGGATTATTCAAACATTGTGTTGTTTTTGTGGACAGGTAATGTTAGATAATACAAAGCAACTCGAATATCATCGCGATGGATAGACACTGTTTTGAGCATTGTTACCCAGAGAAGGGAGAGTTCAGTTGTTTTTAAGGTATAATGAGGTTATTGGTGCCTTTTTCTCATCCCAGTTTGTTGTTGAATTAATAGGCTCTCTTGCCCTAATGTACAGAATATGTACCCCCCCATGTTTCACAAATCTGTTGGGTTTTTTTTTCCCTTTTTTTTTTTTTTGGGTGTGTGTGTGTGTGTGTCCTTTAATTAGAATGACAGAAAGTTGAATTCATATCATCTCTAACTCATTTGGTCAAATTTTGTTCCATAAATTTATATTAAACCAAAATTTTTTATAAACTGTAGCATACAAGCTATATTCTAAGTATGAACGATTAATGTCGACATGATTAAAGTGCTTCAAACAATTCATACCAAAGAAACAACTAAAATAATCCCTTGTTTATTTGAAAGGGCCATCCATTATTCAAGTTGTTTTTTTTTAAAAAAAAAAAGTAAGTTTATAAATGGGTCATTTTCAAATATAGAAAAATGAGTAAAAAAGGAAAATATTTAAATTAATCAATAAATCATATAAATTTAAATTATATTAAATTGATATGTAAATTACATAAATAGTCGTAATGACAATATCATTTTCAATTCCAAATACGAACAAACTAGGACTAAAAAAAACATAGGTAATTACAAGTCTTATAATTTCTAACATCATCGAATATTTTAGTTATAAGTTTTCTAAAAAAACAAACCATCCCTGTGATGTTTGTACGGATGACCCTTGTTTAAGGGTCCAAATGAAGAATGATACATGGTTAAAAATACTCGAAAAATGGCTTTTAGCTTAGGTCAGCCATGTGCGAGAGCATCAATTTGTCCCTTAAATGAGTGTGGGATCTAATGCTCCCATTTAATTTTGTTTCTTTCTCTTTTTTGTCATTCCTTCCTCTCGCTTCTTCCTTTTATTCCTTAATCTGGTAAAAAAGCACATACATTTTGTGTTGGATTTCTCTCATTTAAACAGAGCTATTGGCGAGATCTCTAATCGAGGAGATGGACTTCTACCGCAACAAAGTCAGTGGGAAAAAATCAAAGAAAAAAATTGCAAAGTGAAATGGAGAAGCAAAATGTGAGAAGAGGGAAAATGCAAAAAAAATACTAGGAAATGCCAAACAAGGGGAAAGTTTTGAATAAATGAGCCGAAGAAGAAATGAAAGAAAGAATTTGAACGAAGGAAAAAACTCAAAGAAAAAAATTGTAGTTGTGTCCGATAAGGAACAGGAGAAAGAAGCGAGAGGAAGGAATATTTTTAAACCTTGAGCCATTTTTCATTTGAAGTCTGGAAATGGGCATGCATACATATTTTCCATGTTTGAAGGCATGGACAACTCAAAATAACGCGAGTTGAAGACCATGATGATGTTATTAAAACTATCGTTAGATTTGAAATTTTCAATGAAGGCTTCGAGAGAGAATTTTGGACAAATTTATCATTTTTCTATTTTTTATAATCCATTTTTTCGTTGTTAATGAGAGAGAATATGCATTAGAAAAATCTTTCTACATTTACGAAGCATCCTTAATATTGGAAAGAGAAAATACATTTATTATATAGTATTAATTACTTCAGATTTTCTTCTCATTTTCAATTGGAGAGAGAAAATGTATTAATATGATTTATTTTTCATTTAATGCATTTCACATATCAAGCAACTGATTTTACTAGCATATTCATGTTATTTTTAAATATATCTTAGAACATTGTATTAGATTTTGCAAATGTTCTAACCAATATATAAAATATACTGGTAAATATATTTGATATGTTTAAGATACAACTTGTTTCTTAGCAACTTGGTTGGTTTTTATGGTAGATTCATGAGTATTTTTAAATATACATTAGAACATTGTATTAGATATCTCCAAATATTCTAATCAATATATGAGATATAAATGCACTCAAATAGATGGTTGTACCATTCCAAAGTTTCGATATAACAGTATCATGACAGTATAATATACAAATTACGAGTATATATTGTTTAAACAATTTTTTTACAGTTATACTACAATATATAAATCACAGCTTGGCTCAATGTTCAATATAAATCACATTATATACTATAAATTTCATTTACATCACAGTATATATCATAAATTCAAAATAGTTAAAAATAAACAAAAATATTTACCACAATATATGAATAACAGATGGACTTAATGTTCAATATAAAACATATATACAAGCATATATATATCATAAAATAAGAAAACTAAGTTAAAAAAATCGTCCTAATTTATATAAATATATATATATATCAAAGTATATATATGTACATTTATTCCTTGGTTTGCGTGTGTAAGAACCATCCTTATCTTCATCTCTTCTTTTTCGTAAAGCGTTTATCATCATCGCCCATCCTCATCTCTTCGTGAAGCCCTAGATCTATCACTGCTCCTATCAACTGTTGTCGCACCTTCCTCCACAGCCACCTTGCTCATCGTTGCCGCCGTTGATGTTCGAGTTTGTGTACTATAGTCGACGGAACCCTAACCTAGCCACTGTCCAAAACCTTGTGTCATTGAGATCCACCACACCCTTCCCCAGTTGTCGTCCCGCATCGGTCTCCAATTACTAGTCATTTACAACGCGCGCCACCGGGAAGAAGAAAAAGAGAGTGAGAAGGAAGAAAAGGTTCAATTAGAAGAAAGAATGAGAAAGAATATGGGATTCCAATGTTTTTTTTTCTTTTTAAAAAAGGAACATCAATGGGCGTGAAGCCCTAGACTGTAATGACCCGACTCCCTAGGACTCAAGCTAGGTCGTTACTATATATATGCATGCATAGAATTTAAAATGATACATTTTCATAACGAAATAAATGCTAGATAAATAAAGTCAAATAAGAGATTTCCATTAAAACCAAATGATAAAGTTAAGTAAAAGGGTGCCCATAAATCATAATGAGAAATAAATAAGGCTAGAAAACTTTAAAAGACTGAAAAAGAATACCAAATGGCAAGTTTCAAACATCAGGACTAAAAGTTTAAAGACATGAAAAGAAATCTTGAAACATGAGCAGAAGCATAAAACTGGTCCCAGTGACTCGATCACAGATTTCGCTTGTCATTCGTCGGCATGCTTTTACCCTTACCTAGAAAAAAAAAAAAAGACATGAGAAAGAATGAGTATAAAATACTCAATAAGTAACCCCACTACCAGGTTCAGGTAAGCATTTATACCTAATAAATGCAACATGAACTGGAACTTTCTACTGGTAGGACCTGAAGACTTCTCTTACATGGCTCACTCTTTTTCCTTTCTCCCTAGAGTGCATCACTTTCATACACCCCAGGTCCTCTCTATGAATATAGGGATGTGCATCCCTTTCGTACACATGATTATGTATACACCTCTTTCATATACACACAATCCACTGAGTGTGCACCTCTTACGTACACCTCAGGTCTTTTCTATGAATGTAGGGATATGCACCTCTTTTGTACACATAGTTATGTATACACCTCTTTCGCATACACACAACCCACTGAGTGTGCACCTTTTTGTAAGAGTATATTAGCATGCAGCGGAAATAACAAGGATTAATAAGCATTCTAATTCATTAATTTTGGTAGAAACTAAAGCATGCTCATCTAATATAAGAGGGTTTGAAGTCATACCTTTGTAGAACTCTTCAAGATCTTGATCCTCAGCAGTTGTCTTCTCCAAAACTTACTGTGAACCACTTCAAGATCTTTCTCACTATCCTCTTGGAGTTTTAGAATGAGTTGTGGGACTCAAGAACAGCTTGAACTAACAAAAAACTAGGGAGAAGCTCACTGCACCAGTTTGTTTGAAGAACTCTTTTTTCAGCACGAATTTTTCTCAAAAACCATTTTGAATGCATGCATCAATTCCACTCCAATCTTCTTTATTTATTGCAAGTAAACATGCAATGAAGATGACTACATGAGATGCAGCTCATGCTTAGAGTAATTGAAGAGAATGTTAATGGATTTTGAGTGAGCTAGTTGAAGATGGTAATAGAAAAACCCATTTTTCCATTTTGTGCAATTTTCCAATTTTTCTATTTTCATCAAAAATTATTTCAAAATCTACTTGATTTTAAAATTTAAAATATTATTAATTTTATAAAATTAATTTTCTAATAAAATTAATAAATAATTATTTAAATAATCTAACTAATTTAATATCAAATATTAAATTAATTTTTACACAAATCCATCTTCATATATTTAAATCATATTTAAATATAAATTCTCCTATTCTGTTTCATTCTAATTTGAACGTCTCAAATTAACTTATCATGCTACTCTAAAGCTTATCCATTTACGAGCTAGTAGGGGAACCTCGCGGACCTACAGATCATGGGGTCCAACGATCCGAGATTAATTGGCTAAACTATTTTACCAAATTAATCCTCATTCGTTAACTAATGGGTCACTCCACTATAGCCCATAGTTGAACTCCCCTCACTGTAAATATATTATGTCCACTTGATATAACCATAATCAGTAAGTCGATCCTTCACAGGTTGTTTGTAATCACAGCTGGGTCAAGATTACCGTTTTACCCCTGTGAATACATCTTGTTCCTTAAGTTTCTACTGACCCTCTAATGAACAATTTTGATTCATAATACCTATGAATCAAGTCCTTTCTCTATCATGAGAAGGCGGGACCCCGATTGTTCAAGACCTGGAATCAGTACTTAAGAGAACAACCTATCTGCTAACCTTAAATTGGGTAGGAGTGAATTCCATCTTGCAGGGCTATGTGATAACTTGTAGAAATACAAGTTATATATACTTTCTTATACAGATATTGTGGCCAAAAGAGAGAAAATATGCGTCGGTTGTATGAAAATTAGCTAAGGAATAAAATAATTATAAATTATCGCAAATACACCCACTAAGACCATTAAGATGGTAGAAAAGGATATTTCAAGTCTGTTTTGCAGGAAACCAAGTCACCGCTTACGATCAAGGCTCAAAGAGAAACTGAACAACGCATCTCTATCGCATTGTGCCCGTCAAATCAATACTGAAGAGACGATCAACGCAATGACGGCGCAATGCGACAGCCGATCCAGAGCTGAACTTCAACCACATGCGGTAATAAAAACAACACCGCATGCGGACATAGATCGAAAGATGCAAATGAGCAATGTAAACGCGGAGGATTGTGACACGTGTATAACTAACTGTTGTGCATATTCGACGGACTGATTGCATAACAGAAGGAATATTTATTCCACCATTTTCGGACTTTCCATAACAATAAAGTGAGGACCACAAGTCAGAGAGTCAAAGCCTTCAGCCTATAAATACCCTCAAAGAATTCACTGAAGGATATACTTGATACGGGGGATAATTGATACGAGGCTATTGAGAGAGAGGGCTGATCTGAGTGTTGATCGGAGGAAATCCGGGAAGAGAAGAGACAAGGCTGAGAGGTGAGTCTCAGTGCAATTCTGCCAAATCCCCGTCGAGAAGCTCTGTACTTAGATCCCTTCTACCAGTTGAGCAAGCCTGAGAGGGAAGCTCATCCTTCCATTCACTCCATCGACGCTGGCAAGTGATTCTCCATTCCAGATCTGTGCCAAGACGTTGGCATTTATTTGTATTTGTTTCTAACTCTCATTCATCAATTGTATTTCATCTTCTTAATCTCTTCATTCACAACCATGTACCAGACACTAAATACTATTATTAAATGTCTTGATCATTTCCATTTCCACTTCTCTGTCTATTTTCGTTCCTCCATAAATTATTTTCTCCATGATGTTTTCTTAATCCCTTGGTAATTAATATGAATTAAACAAGTAACTTAATCTGTGCTAAAGAAATAAAGATGTTTAGCTAAAGCATGCTAGACGGCATCTTCACCTGTGAGTACAGAAGTGAAGATGCCATTCTGATCTGTCGAGAGAAGGTTAGAAGAATGCGTTAACTAAAGCGAGAAGTACCTCCAGAGATGGAAGCAACCTTGCGTTCACTACGTTCGTCCCTGTTTCACCACAGAGATGTGGGAAACGCGGCCGATCACCGAAAGGTGTACGCCAAGGAAAAGCGGAACCGTACTTATATCTTGAACGCAATTAAGAAACTTGCGTTGTTTATATTAATTATCCTTTCTGTTTCTGTTTCACACATAAGACTTGCCACCGCATAACACGATCTTTGTATATCCTTCACAGTCAATCTCAACCTCGGTATCTTGTATCATGTAACCTGTATCTTGTATCATCATAGCTTAGGTTTATTTTATCGCACTTTACTTTTATCGTAATTTACTTTATTACCGCATTTTTATCGTTTATCTTTACTTTACTGCACAATTTACTTTATCGCATGTACAAACAACACTTTTATTAATTTGAAAAAAACTCTCAGTCGCATATATCACAAATATAACGCAATTAACCTAAAACAATCCTTGTGTTCAACCTCGGATCACACCGAGAAACTTGTGGTGAAATTATACTTGGTTTCAACGCAAGGAAACTTGTGACAACGCATAGCATACTACAAGAACATTCATTAATAACGCATATCTAGAAGTAGTATCGCATATCATCGCTATCATCCATGCGTTGTATGACATAAGAAGATTAATTTTATTCATTCATATTCATACATGCGTTACAAGTTTATGATGAGCTTGTATGATGATAAAAAAAAAAGGCTTAAAAATCTATGTCATCAAGTTTATGGCATGGACTTGTAGCTTCGAAACAATTTTTGCGTTTCACTATGTCCCTAACTATTCATCCGGTCTTATCCCCAAAATGGGAAGCTTATTGAACAGTGTTGTTGAACTACTCTCACCCATGTAGATCAAAGGATAATCCCGAACAAACAGGAGTTTATAGCTAGCTCAAGATTAAGATCGAGTTAACCTAGGTTACTTTATAAATGAAATAGTCAGTTTTAACAGTAAACGGTCGTTGTAAAGAAAAAGTGACTATTTTCGTAGTCCAGTCTATATGCAAACTCATTGCATAGGATGCCCCCACGCACATGTCTCAACATGAATGATCTGTGAATCACATCATTTGTAGCACTTTACAACTTCTTGTAACAACTATAGAGTGAGCCGTATCCAATAATTTTACCAAGATGAGATACCAAATTTCATCCATATACTTATTAGACCATTTAGGTCATATACTATTAACTTGATCATGTTTATGTCATCACATAAAGTTAAAGTATTCGTAGTCATGGGTATGTTTATTGGATTTTCATAATAGAATGCAAAATCGATAACTTATTATTATTGATAAATAGAATGTTTAACACGAACTTTGAGTTCTAGGGCATTCCCAACACTTTTACGTACACCCTAATACCCTCTAGACATGTATCACTTTCATACACACCAACCTTAATACATCTCTTTTATATACTAGCGCCCTTAGACATGCATCTCTTTCATGTAAACAAATAATCTGGAAAGGGAAAGGTGTCACATCTAATGTCATATCACATATAATATTCATATAATCCTAAATCCCATAAAATCTCCTCATCAAAATCATGTTAATTAACCTCAACGAACGTGTTTAATCTAGTTTTAATGGATCAACTCTAGTACATCACACTTTCATGCACTAAATCATGTAAACAATCAAATATTTGAAATTTCATAATACATCACATAGCATACACACTTTCATAATGAATCACATAAATATGTGCATCAATAAATACCTAACTTTCGCCTAGCTTTAAGACATTTCAGTAGTAGTGTCACTTAACTCATAATTTAGGCTCATGCTCAATCGTTCTTTTAATATGTCTCATAAAATTCTAAATCATGCTCATACGTATAACATGATTCAGTCATATTATCACATACTCATATATCTTTTCTAAACAATCCATTCGCTCTCAGAACAATCAAATTTGTCCTTAAATAAATCTTGAATTATCGTCCAGCACAAAGGCGGTTCCAGTAGTAAGATTACTTACCTCAAAATTGTGCCTATGCGACAAGCAGAATAATCTTCACCTTGCCTAGATGGATCTTGTATCAAGTCTAAACATAATTCAATTTACAATTAATAACAAGGCTTAATTCCAATATCTCAATTGCCCATGAATTAAGCAATCTTACCCAAAGATTTGACCAAACCACTCCCAACCCTCCTCGATAGTACCCTTTTGACTTCCAAGCTTCTCCTACAACTCCACTTTAACCCAAACGAAGCGTATCAAAAGATTGCAGCATAACAACATGGCCAAGAGATTTAATTGAAAAACAAAAACACCGACTCACCCAAAACCACCAGATCTGGCGAAACCCAATGAAAACGGTGGTGGTGGACACGATTGGAGGAAATGACGTGGATGGCTGAAGGGCGATGACTGGCGACGGGGTGGGCTGACCAGCTGCGGCAGCGCAAGGTGCGGTGGTTGATCACAGGTGCTGGCGTCGACTAGGGGCACGCACGGCTCGACGACGGTGCTCGATGGGCTTCGGTGAGGCGAACGGTGGGTGTGTTGGATTTTATGTCCTAAAACTCGTGGTTTGTAAACATTAAACTTATTCTAAAATTTAATAAATTTGTTGTTGAAGTTTGATTCAATAATGTTGTTATTGAATATATAAATTGCTTATTTCATTTTAGAAATAAATCCAATAAACCAAAAGATCCATGGCTATTACATGTGTACTTAAACTATATGTAAAGACATAAGAGTAGATCATGTTTGAGTAAATAATTTAAATGATCTATAGTATATGAATAAGGTTTGGTGCCTTATTCTGGTAACACTACCAGATGCGGTCTACTCTGTAGTTGTTACAATTTGTTGTAAGGTGCTACAAACGAAGTGATTCTGATTCGTTCATATATTGACATAAAGAGTGGGGGCGTCCTATGCAATGAGTTTGCGTAAGATCAGACCAAGAAATAAGTCATTCTTACTTTATAACGTTGTTTATTATTTAAGACTGACTATTTCACTACAATGACCTAGGTAACTTAATCTTAATTCTGAGTTAACTATGAACTCCTGTTTATTCGGGATTATCCTTAAATTTTTATAGGTGGAGGTTGGCTCAACAGTGCCGGCTCAATGAGCCTTCCATTTCAGGGGTAAGACTGAGTAGATAGCTGAGGACATTGGATGCAAGATAGAATTCACGCCTGCCCGATTTAGGGATAAGAGAAAGGTTGTTCTCTTAAGTGTCGAATCCATGTCTTGAACAAGGGGCCCCGCCCTCTCAATGGCCCAAGAGGGATCTGATCTAATGATTAGATCACAACCCAATTGTTCATTAGAGGATCAATGAAACTTAAGGAGCAAGATGTAATTTCGGGGGTAAAACAACATTTAACCCAGCCGTTATTATGAACAATCTGTGAATGGTCGACTTACCGATTATGGCTAAATCAAGTGGACACAAATATATCTATAGTGATGAGAGTGCAACTATCGATTAGTTGCTGGAAAATTTGTTCCTGCTGAGTTCTTCATCCTCACCACAAAAACCTCTACATTCCCTCACAAATTCACTCCATTTTTTAGTTCCACCACTCAAATTCAAGGCTGAGAATAGTAGAGAAGTTCTCTTGGTAGTTCACGAAAGATTTGGAGCTGAAATCACGTGAAGAGCAGCTTGGATTTGGAGGAATTCTTCAAAGGTATGTCTTGAAACCTTCTTATTACCCTATGAACATGCTAATTTTGATGTCAAAATTGATGAATTAGAATGTTTAATGATCTTGTTTTCTTCTCCTGCATGTTTCTGTATTCCAATAGGGCAGACAACCCTGGTGACAGAGAGAGGCGACAGCTTGGTGAGGCGAGCGGTGGGCGGCGCAAGGCGCGACTGTTAGGGTTTGGCGGCGAGAAGAACACAAAGGGGGTCTTTAGCCAAGAAAGGAGAAAGAAATGGGAGAGAAAGGGGAAAATAAAAAGAAACAAAGAAAAGAGAAAAAAGAAGAAAAAGGAAAGAAAAATAAAATAAAATGTTCATTTTATTTTATTCTATCCTATTTTATTTAATATTAATAAATCATTTTCCCCCGCCAAACTCAAAAATCAACATTTTTTCTTCCAATTGAACTAAATTCTTGACAATAATGTCTAATTTGCATTCAAGTGACATAAAAAGTCCAAATTTTCCTTTTAGAAGGGCTAATTCCCATAATTTTCCTCTTATCGATGAATTGAAACACCCATTTCCTTAGCAATTAAATCTCAATAATTAAATTTAAACTTCCATATTCCAGAAATGTCCTCAAATATTAGAAAATACTGAAATTATATTACGAACAAAATTCAAGGTGTTACATAGACTATGCATGGGGGAGAGATACACAAAATTTGGGTATTTTAAATTTTGTTTTTTAGAAAAATACATTTTTGGTCCATAGGTTTTGAGTCTAATTTCTATTTGGTCCTAGGTTTTCAAATGTTACACATATGGTCTTTAAGTTTTGAGTTTTATTTTCTTTCCTTTCTCTGATTTTTGCTTATTCTCTCTTTTTTTTTTTTTCTTTTTTTTTTTTTTTTTTTTAATTTTCTATCTTTTCTCCAGTTTTTGCTTCTTCTATTTTTTTTTTATTTTCTTTCCTTTATCCAATTTTTGCTTTTTTATATAATATTTATGAGACCGAGTTTTGTACCCAAGACTCGAAAGTATCTAATTCATACATGACTTAACCCAGCAAGCCAATCATCCAATTTGATTATTATAACAAAACATTAAATTTAAATAGAAAATGAAGACGGATTTGAAAGAAACTATTTTTTTAGTCCACAAATTTGCATCATTTTTAGAAACATTTTTTAAAAGTTTGAAATAGAAACGAGAATAGTTATTAAACAAGTTGATTTCTCCAAAATGAGAAATGTGAACGGTATCAAACAGGCCAATAGTTTTTTTTTATTATTAATTTTTATAAGACTTTAAGAGTATGATGTCTATCAGAAATAAACTTTAAAAAAATGACATAGATGACCCAAAATGAAGGGCACAAATTGAAATATTTGTATATTTGTGTACCGTAATATTTGTGTATTGATAATAACAATTACTAGTGATATCAGTGATAGAGCTTAGATAGATATCAGTCATATTCATGTATTAGTGATATCAAATTTAGGTAGATATCAGAGGTATAAGTATACTAGTGATAAAAGTCTATTATTGATAATCATGATAAAACTTTCTCAATAATAGTCACCGCTAGCTTTGAGTGTTAGTATTTCAAAAATTGATAGTCACTAATGAAAGTCTATTAGTGATAGTCACTAATATTTTCTATCATTTATAGCTTAATCTTAAGTGATAGAAGCTATCAACGATGACATGTTATTTGATGGTAAAAATGAGTGACAGAAGTTACCTCTGATAACATGTTATCAATTATAGAAGTTGCCATTGATAACTACGATATCAGTGATATCGATGATAGAACTTAGATGATATCCATATATCGATAATATTAGTAATATAAAAGTCAATTCCATTTGATGAAAATCTACTATTGATAGCTATTGCTAAAAGTTATTGGCGATAGCCACTGATTGAAGCTATCAATGATAGCCATAGTTATCAGTGATATCCGTATATCAGTTATATAACTTAGGTATATATATCAATAAAATGAATGATATTAATAATATTGGTGATATGAGTTAGGTAAACATTAGAGATAGTCACATATTGACTTCTTATTATACTTATAGTTTTAAATGTTAATCTTTGAAAAATAATAGTTTTCTTTCAAAAGTTGATAACTATTTATAAAAATCTATTATTGATATCCACGAATAGCTTTAGATGTTAATATTTCATGTTTGATTACAATTGAACAAAGTGTATCAATGATAACCATTGAAAACTGATAGCAAACTGAAAGGTGATATTTCAAGTGTTACTATTTTAATATTGTATTAATATTTTTCAAATTGAAAGCTATCACTGATAGCAGCTATCAATTATAACAATTGATAGTAGCTATCAGTGGCTATCATTGACAGCTACTATCAGAGATAGTTTTCAATTTGAGAAAATCAGAAGAAAAAGAGCGAAATGTTGGCCTGCGTGTGAGCTCTTTAGTCATTTACCTATATAGCTATCCCTTCCCTCTTTTAGGGTGTTGTCCCTGCCAGTGAGCCAAATCAGACTGAGCGGACTGACTTTCTCCTACCGTCTCTCAGACCGAGATCCAATCCACTCCTGCCATAGTTCCTCCCTCGAGCTGCTATCAATGGTATATGACACTAATTTTGTACTATATCCCTAATATATTTATCTTTATTATATAATTTTTTATTATTTTAGGTCTGATTGTTATTTGTGCAACTAGCCATACAATTAATATTATTTATGGAGAAAGCCCAAAATTATACAGTATTCTCAAAGGGTAGAATTGGAAAGAAGAAAAAAAGTAACACGTGGAGTGATTAGATTGGAAGCATGGGTAGCTTTAGGCAGTTTCCATGTTGTTCTAGAGGCTTCTTCGGCCAGTCGCCGTAGAAATGTTTTCCGTTTAAAACTCAGAGCGAAAGTTCCTTCATTCTCAGAGAAAGAAAGAAAAGAACAGGGAGAGAGAATCGGGAGAAATTAGGGTTTGGAGATGTCGTACCTTCTACCACATCTGCACTCAGGATGGGCAGTGGATCAAGCCATTCTCGCTGAAGAAGAACGCGTCGTCATCATCCGCTTCGGCCATGATTGGGACGACACTTGTATGCAGGTAACCTCATTTTCAATCTCTAACTCTTCTTCTTTCGATTTCTCTTTCTTTTGCATTTCTTTTTCAATTTTTGCCGATTCCGATTCTCTTCGGCGATCGTAATTCAGAGGAGGAGGATTTTCTTCTTCTTTTTATGCCGAATTATGAAGTCTCAGAAACTTTTCTCTCATTCATTTTTGCAGAGAGGAATGAAAGACGACGCCATATCTAATTGTTTCATTTTTGTTAAATTATTATTTTCTTGGTATTCATTCCATTTTTTAGTTTTTACTTTTTAGTTCAACCTCACGTTTTAATTTGATTAAAAAATACCTTCCCTTAAACTTAATTTAGTCTATAAAAATTTAGTTTCTAGAATTTAATAATGATATTTCACTGTTTAAAATTTAAGACAAATAACAATTAAATTCCTAAACTTGGTGGGAGTTTATCAATTAAAAATTTAAATCCTCGGTAAGCATATCAATTTAGACCATTATTTAAAAATAATGCAGGTATTTTTTAAATGTGCGTAGACTTCTTCAAATATCGATTTATCAATGATACAATTATTAGTTAAGAGTTTAAATTGATATAACCCTAAAGCATAAATTGATATTGTCTCTAAAATTTGGTTAAAATTTTTACCCAAGTAGATCAATAGAACTGATTAGAAATCAAATTTCTTTGTAAAGTAAAGAGACCAAGTTTTAGTTCCTAAGGATTGAGTTCATGCCCATTTGTTCTGTCTAGTAGGCTTTTAACCTTTCAATAAGTTCCTAAATTTTATAATGATCTACTTTCCATTTCAATTTTTTGTGCAATAGATTATGAAATTTTTAATTTTTAATTTTTCGTTTAATATGTTTTTTACCTTTTCAATATTTTCTTTAAAATTCTTTTAAATATGAAATTCCAATACATCAATTATTTATTTAAAAAAATTGATTATCTTTAGAACCTATTAGACATTTTATAGTTCAAGGATTTATTCAGTACAAACCTAAAAATTCGGAAATTAAAGCTAACCTTTAGCTTTAAATTTTATGGACTTAAACACATCTAACCCAGTTGTAGAAATTATTTACAGAAAGTCAAAATAATTATAAAATTAATCTAAATTCTACTCTACAACATTCTTACTTTTAACTTTTTCCCCCCTTAGATGGATTTTGGTAGCAGAAGTAAAAGAAATCGGCTCATTAAAAATGAGTATACTTGTAGTTTAATCTTTGTTTGTAATGTGTATAATTGCAACAATTTCGGTTAAAATTGTTGACTAAATTACTGGTGAATAGGAATAAAACAGACTGAAGAAATCCTGGAGCCCATTTTCCGTCCTTCAACCTCCTATGATTTGGGCTGAAGAATTCTTTGTGTATATCTCTCTCAACTCCCTTATTCTTCTTCTTGTTTCTAGTGCAACTGAATTTGTTCTGTTATGCCTTTTCATTTCACAAAACAAGTCACTTGTTTTAGTTCTTCAAGTTTTGATGTCTTGGTTGGTCAATGTTTTTCTTATTTCTTTCTTTCTTTCCTTTCTTTTTGTGTATTTTTCTCATCTGGGTTAGAGCTTTGAATATTTGCTTGCTTGAATTGATCAGACTTCTTAAGATTAGTATTGGTGAATTTTTCCTAACTTGGATGAGTGCAAAATTTCAATTTCTTGTGCAGTTCTAGGATTGTTAGAGTAAAGCATTCGGTGAGTGAGGTATGATCCTTTGTTAGATTTCATACCTTGATTTCTGTTTCCATTTCATTTGTAACTATCCTTCAGGTCTTATTTTTGTTTAACTGGAGCCCTTTTCTTAGAGTTGTTGAACTTTTCTTGAGGTGTATTCTTTAATCTTTCATTTATTCTTAATAGAAGCTTAGCATTTTATTAAAAATGATAATACTTGTAATAAAATCTACTCTTCATTTGTAATTTATCCTAGGTTAAAGAACACTTTTGGTAGGGACTAATCGTTACAAATTTGAAACGATAAGTATTAAATTGTTACATAGTAAAGTTAAGGGATTAAATCGTTACAAAGTTGGAAGTATAGGGACTAAATTGTTACTTCTATCAAAGTTTAGGAGCTAAAAGTGATTTTTAACCTTTATCATATCTCCTTTTGTGTGTGCTCGCTTCTCCATTATCTTCTATTGCAAGTATGATTCTTTATCATCTTTTAGATGCTTTTTTCTGATTGATATGTGTTTTAACGTAGATGGATGAAGTGTTGGCCTCAGTTGCAGAGACGATTAAGAACTTTGCAGTAATATACCTTGTGGATATCACAGAAGTTCCTGATTTCAACACAATGTATGAATTGTATGATCCTTCCACTGTTATGTTCTTCTTTAGAAACAAGCACATAATGATTGATCTTGGTACTGGGAACAACAATAAGATAAATTGGGCACTCAAGGATAAACAAGAGTTCATTGATATTATTGAAACAGTTTATCGTGGAGCAAGAAAAGGCCGTGGTTTGGTCATTGCACCTAAGGATTATTCAACCAAATATCGCTACTAAGACGTTTTGCTGCTTGTGCAAGCTCTTATTGGTTTTAAATTTAAGTAATTGCATCTTGAAAATCTGTACTATATGACATTATGCTTGAATGGCATATAACTCTGTTTAATACACACTTCGCTTCTTAATTCTGTCATTTGCGATCACATATCCATGTGTTTTTCCATTTTTATAATTGTACAACTATAGCTATACATGAAACTTCCGTCTTTTAGAGGAATTTACTATATGTGTAATTCTCAAGGCCTAAACTTTCTTGCAATCATTCCTACCATTCCCAACACTGCCATTCCAATGATATACCAAGTGACTCCTGTTAGCATCACCTGCATCCAGCGACTGTTAACTAAGTCTAAAGCCATAGAACCTGCGGCGTGTTCCTTTAAGCCGCTGGCACCATCATTTTCCACCATTTGCTGAATTATAGTAGTTGCTACTATCGATATCGAAACTGGTAATGCCAATCTCATGAGACTAACATGACCACCATCACCAACGTCAAACCCAAGTTCTCCTGATTCTTTAGTAGGTTTGGTCTCCACTCTTGGCTTTGAGATTGTGTTGTTTTGAGATTGAGTTGAGGCTGGAAGTGCAAAGGTGGTTGGAACCCAATAGTCATCCTTGTATAGGTATTTTGCTGTAGTTCTATTTCTGTCTTCTGCTTTTTCTCTAACTTGTTTCCTTGCAGTAACAGCAGCCTGAAGTCTGTTAATTTCGGGTGTGAATTTGCTAGCACTCCGTGCCAGGTTTTGTCCGTGTTTCGATCCAGGTCCAGCTGGTGTGGCTGTCTGCCAAAATAGCCAATTTGAGATTGATCTGATAGCCTGAATTGCAGCCAACTGTGCTTCACTCTCAAAGGTTGCTCCCTGTAAAACAATCATCATATAACTTGATGATCTTACTAAGCCATTAAGGAAGGAAAGGTATCATCAATTATTGAACTATTGCCATTAGTGTATCTGAGTCTAACCTTAGATTGTTCTTTTGTAGCTTTCTCCATAGCCTCATTGAATCTGATTTGGAACTTCTTCACGTCAGTGAAGATGTTCGACACTCTTTCGCCTGCTGCATTCCCCATTCCAACTCTTACGTTCCCACGTGGTTGCTTCGACATTAAAAACTCTAAGGCTGCCAAGTCTGTCCTTTCCACCATCCTGTGTTGAATTTACCAAGAAAAAGAAGAAATTTATAAGCAAATCAGGAGATGGAGACAGAGGAACTTTGAAACATAAACACAACTCACGAAATGCAGTCAACTGGGCAAGCTTCAATAGCCTCCATAACTTTATATTCAGGGTCAGCCCATTGAGCCACAACTCTAGCTCTCCCATACACAGATTCAACAGCAAATGTTTTCCCAGCAAATAAAGCACATTTCAAACAGCCAATACATTTCACTTCATCCACAAAAACCGCCCTTTGTTCACTTTCTGATCCCAACCACACCGAATAAACTGGCTTCCCTGTGTAACCTCGAAGTTCTGCCATTTTTGCTTGCTCCTATGGAACAATTCTCATGTCAAAAACCGTAGTTTGTTGAAACAAATTGTGCACGAATTACGATAGTATGTTACCTATTTCTAACCTTATCATAAGCCAGCCTAGAACAAGGATCTGACAGAACAGAATATGCTTCATTAAGAATGATGGCCATGTCGTGGCCAGCAGGACCGGCAATGTCAGGGTGGCAGTGCTTTTGGAGCGCACGGTAGGCGGCCTTAATCCGTGATGGATTGGCAGTGTTGTCGATGCCGAGAAGATCATAAAGATCAAAGTCTGTAATAGAAGAAGCTGCCCTACATGACAAAGTGTTGCCATGAAGCTTTCTGGAAGTGGAAGGAATGTACGGTTCCAACCTTCTTTGAATTGGATACTGTCTTGTGGGTGTGTACAGAGGAAGCCATGAGGCGCTCATCTTCCTAACTTTGTTTTTTTTCTCAAAAGGATAAGAGAGAAGAGAAGAAATAGTTGTGAGATGGTCCTGAAAAAGCGGAAGGAAGATATTTAATGATAAGACAAGAGGAAGTGAGATATTTTGTTGCATCCTGTGAGAATATTCCGTGTGGAGGAAGCACCATGGATGGGGGATTTGGTCCTTGGAAGTCGGCTAAATAATTGAAAACAGCCCCTACATTACAATACCTGGCTTATAATATTAAGTGCTTGTTTACAGGCTAAGCGGGTTGTTGGGGTCCATCAAGGCATGCCCAGGTCCACGACTTGGCCTAAGCCCAAAGACACAGTCTACTTGGGCTTGTTTTCTTTCACCAAAGGGTAATAATGGAGTCCAGCTTACCCAACTAGAACTCTACGACTTTGGGGGCTATATCTTTACCGACATCATTGATATTACACACATTTCAAGCTAATGTTAGTCGATGGACTTTGTAAGTAGTCTCTATTTTGTGTGTGATTGAATATTTTGTATACTAACTTAAGTATTAAAGTATATCAGACTCCATCATATTAGTGTGAGTGTTTTCTTGCATTCGAACATAATCTTTAGATAAGAGAAGTTCGACCTGTAGCCTGGACATTTGTACGCCAACATGGTTGTTATAAATTTTCTCACAACAAGATGCAAGAAAAGAACTCAAATTTTTTTTTTTAAAGAATGATCGGATTTTTCTCACATCTTTTTCCAATGAAGGTGCAAAAATAGTCCCAACGCATGAAAATTAAGAGATTTTTACATAAAATATTATCTTTTAAGTCGTATATTTAAAAAATGTTTTTAAAATTGAATTTTTTTCGATTAGTATTATTTTTGGACAAATTTGCATTTTTTTTATTATTTTTATTTCTAATTTTTCAATTTATGAAGTTTTTTTAATGATTGAGAGAGAAATTTATTTATTATGGAGAAAGAAAATGTATTTAATATGTTTTTTTAATATTTTCAAATGGAGAGAGAAAATGCATTTATTTAGTTAAAATTTGCATCTATTTGTTGAGATTTTTCTATTTATTTAATTTAATTGGAGAAAGAATGTATTTAATGAAATTTTATTTTCTATTTTCTCTGTTTTACATATCGGTTTTTTTAGGTTATTTAAAATATGTTAGGTACTTGACAATATTCTAACAAATATATAAAATGTATCATAGTATATAAATTAGAGATTGATTCAATTTTTTTTACATAAATCACCGTATAATGTAATATATGTTCAACATAAACTGTAGTATATACCAATAATTTTATTTACAGTATATATATATATATATATATATATATATATATATATATTATATATATATATCCATTTAAGTAATCAAGAAATTTCAATCAATCAAAATTTGTATATATTGCAATACATAAGATCTAAATAAATAAAAACTCCAATTAATTTCTATATTATGTAATGTAATTCATTGTTAATTTGGAAATATTCTAACAGATATTATATATATTATGTAAGTTTCCGTTGTTGATTTGATGTATATATCATAAGTATTCTAGTGATGTATTTCTTTGATGTTTTGATATGTATGTCAATATATTTCATTGTTATTTGACGTATATATCCCAAGTATTATGATATATATGCACTTCTAATTAGGTATCGATATCTCGTTACTCTAATATGTATGTCTCTATATCTTGGAACAATATTTTAGATTGCAAATACTCAAACCAATATATGAAATATACTAGTAAAATAGTAAAATATTTTAAATATTACGTATTTTTAAATATACTAGTAAAGTGATTTATATATATATACCATAGTTTAAAGTCGTGATTATTTTTAAATATACGTTAGAATTTTTGCCTTACATGTTTGCAAATATTATAAACAATATATGAAATATACTAGTAAAATAGTAAAATATTTTAAATATTACGTATTTTTAAATATACTAGTAAAGTGATTTATATATATATACCATAGTTTAAAGTCGTGATTATTTTTAAATATACGTTAGAATTTTTGCCTTACATGTTTGCAAATATTATAAACAATATATGAAATATACTAGTAAAATAGTAAAATATTTTAAATATTACGTATTTTTAAATATACTAGTAAAGTGATTTATATATATATACCATAGTTTAAAGTCGTGATTATTTTTAAATATACGTTAGAATTTTTGCCTTACATGTTTGCAAATATTATAAACAATATATGAAATATACTAGTAAAATAGTAAAATATTTTAAATATTACGTATTTTTAAATATACTAGTAAAGTGATTTATATATATATACCATAGTTTAAAGTCGTGATTATTTTTAAATATACGTTAGAATTTTTGCCTTACATGTTTGCAAATATTATAAACAATATATGAAATATACTAGTAAAATAGTAAAATATTTTAAATATTACGTATTTTTAAATATACTAGTAAAGTGATTTATATATATATACCATAGTTTAAAGTCGTGATTATTTTTAAATATACGTTAGAATTTTTGCCTTACATGTTTGCAAATATTATAAACAATATATGAAATATACTAGTAAAATAGTAAAATATTTTAAATATTACGTATTTTTAAATATACTAGTAAAGTGATTTATATATATATACCATAGTTTAAAGTCGTGATTATTTTTAAATATACGTTAGAATTTTTGCCTTACATGTTTGCAAATATTATAAACAATATATGAAATATACTAGTAAAATAGTAAAATATTTTAAATATTACGTATTTTTAAATATACTAGTAAAGTGATTTATATATATATACCATAGTTTAAAGTCGTGATTATTTTTAAATATACGTTAGAATTTTTGCCTTACATGTTTGCAAATATTATAAACAATATATGAAATATACTAGTAAAATAGTAAAATATTTTAAATATTACGTATTTTTAAATATACTAGTAAAGTGATTTATATATATATACCATAGTTTAAAGTCGTGATTATTTTTAAATATACGTTAGAATTTTTGCCTTACATGTTTGCAAATATTATAAACAATATATGAAATATACTAGTAAAATAGTAAAATATTTTAAATATTACGTATTTTTAAATATACTAGTAAAGTGATTTATATATATATACCATAGTTTAAAGTCGTGATTATTTTTAAATATACGTTAGAATTTTTGCCTTACATGTTTGCAAATATTATAAACAATATATGAAATATACTAGTAAAATAGTAAAATATTTTAAATATTACGTATTTTTAAATATACTAGTAAAGTGATTTATATATATATACCATAGTTTAAAGTCGTGATTATTTTTAAATATACGTTAGAATTTTTGCCTTACATGTTTGCAAATATTATAAACAATATATGAAATATACTAGTAAAATAGTAAAATATTTTAAATATTACGTATTTTTAAATATACTAGTAAAGTGATTTATATATATATACCATAGTTTAAAGTCGTGATTATTTTTAAATATACGTTAGAATTTTTGCCTTACATGTTTGCAAATATTATAAACAATATATGAAATATACTAGTAAAATAGTAAAATATTTTAAATATTACGTATTTTTAAATATACTAGTAAAGTGATTTATATATATATACCATAGTTTAAAGTCGTGATTATTTTTAAATATACGTTAGAATTTTTGCCTTACATGTTTGCAAATATTATAAACAATATATGAAATATACTAGTAAAATAGTAAAATATTTTAAATATTACGTATTTTTAAATATACTAGTAAAGTGATTTATATATATATACCATAGTTTAAAGTCGTGATTATTTTTAAATATACGTTAGAATTTTTGCCTTACATGTTTGCAAATATTATAAACAATATATGAAATATACTAGTAAAATAGTAAAATATTTTAAATATTACGTATTTTTAAATATACTAGTAAAGTGATTTATATATATATACCATAGTTTAAAGTCGTGATTATTTTTAAATATACGTTAGAATTTTTGCCTTACATGTTTGCAAATATTATAAACAATATATGAAATATACTAGTAAAATAGTAAAATATTTTAAATATTACGTATTTTTAAATATACTAGTAAAGTGATTTATATATATATACCATAGTTTAAAGTCGTGATTATTTTTAAATATACGTTAGAATTTTTGCCTTACATGTTTGCAAATATTATAAACAATATATGAAATATACTAGTAAAATAGTAAAATATTTTAAATATTACGTATTTTTAAATATACTAGTAAAGTGATTTATATATATATACCATAGTTTAAAGTCGTGATTATTTTTAAATATACGTTAGAATTTTTGCCTTACATGTTTGCAAATATTATAAACAATATATGAAATATACTAGTAAAATAGTAAAATATTTTAAATATTACGTATTTTTAAATATACTAGTAAAGTGATTTATATATATATACCATAGTTTAAAGTCGTGATTATTTTTAAATATACGTTAGAATTTTTGCCTTACATGTTTGCAAATATTATAAACAATATATGAAATATACTAGTAAAATAGTAAAATATTTTAAATATTACGTATTTTTAAATATACTAGTAAAGTGATTTATATATATATACCATAGTTTAAAGTCGTGATTATTTTTAAATATACGTTAGAATTTTTGCCTTACATGTTTGCAAATATTATAAACAATATATGAAATATACTAGTAAAATAGTAAAATATTTTAAATATTACGTATTTTTAAATATACTAGTAAAGTGATTTATATATATATACCATAGTTTAAAGTCGTGATTATTTTTAAATATACGTTAGAATTTTTGCCTTACATGTTTGCAAATATTATAAACAATATATGAAATATACTAGTAAAATAGTAAAATATTTTAAATATTACGTATTTTTAAATATACTAGTAAAGTGATTTATATATATATACCATAGTTTAAAGTCGTGATTATTTTTAAATATACGTTAGAATTTTTGCCTTACATGTTTGCAAATATTATAAACAATATATGAAATATACTAGTAAAATAGTAAAATATTTTAAATATTACGTATTTTTAAATATACTAGTAAAGTGATTTATATATATATACCATAGTTTAAAGTCGTGATTATTTTTAAATATACGTTAGAATTTTTGCCTTACATGTTTGCAAATATTATAAACAATATATGAAATATACTAGTAAAATAGTAAAATATTTTAAATATTACGTATTTTTAAATATACTAGTAAAGTGATTTATATATATATACCATAGTTTAAAGTCGTGATTATTTTTAAATATACGTTAGAATTTTTGCCTTACATGTTTGCAAATATTATAAACAATATATGAAATATACTAGTAAAATAGTAAAATATTTTAAATATTACGTATTTTTAAATATACTAGTAAAGTGATTTATATATATATACCATAGTTTAAAGTCGTGATTATTTTTAAATATACGTTAGAATTTTTGCCTTACATGTTTGCAAATATTATAAACAATATATGAAATATACTAGTAAAATAGTAAAATATTTTAAATATTACGTATTTTTAAATATACTAGTAAAGTGATTTATATATATATACCATAGTTTAAAGTCGTGATTATTTTTAAATATACGTTAGAATTTTTGCCTTACATGTTTGCAAATATTATAAACAATATATGAAATATACTAGTAAAATAGTAAAATATTTTAAATATTACGTATTTTTAAATATACTAGTAAAGTGATTTATATATATATACCATAGTTTAAAGTCGTGATTATTTTTAAATATACGTTAGAATTTTTGCCTTACATGTTTGCAAATATTATAAACAATATATGAAATATACTAGTAAAATAGTAAAATATTTTAAATATTACGTATTTTTAAATATACTAGTAAAGTGATTTATATATATATACCATAGTTTAAAGTCGTGATTATTTTTAAATATACGTTAGAATTTTTGCCTTACATGTTTGCAAATATTATAAACAATATATGAAATATACTAGTAAAATAGTAAAATATTTTAAATATTACGTATTTTTAAATATACTAGTAAAGTGATTTATATATATATACCATAGTTTAAAGTCGTGATTATTTTTAAATATACGTTAGAATTTTTGCCTTACATGTTTGCAAATATTATAAACAATATATGAAATATACTAGTAAAATAGTAAAATATTTTAAATATTACGTATTTTTAAATATACTAGTAAAGTGATTTATATATATATACCATAGTTTAAAGTCGTGATTATTTTTAAATATACGTTAGAATTTTTGCCTTACATGTTTGCAAATATTATAAACAATATATGAAATATACTAGTAAAATAGTAAAATATTTTAAATATTACGTATTTTTAAATATACTAGTAAAGTGATTTATATATATATACCATAGTTTAAAGTCGTGATTATTTTTAAATATACGTTAGAATTTTTGCCTTACATGTTTGCAAATATTATAAACAATATATGAAATATACTAGTAAAATAGTAAAATATTTTAAATATTACGTATTTTTAAATATACTAGTAAAGTGATTTATATATATATACCATAGTTTAAAGTCGTGATTATTTTTAAATATACGTTAGAATTTTTGCCTTACATGTTTGCAAATATTATAAACAATATATGAAATATACTAGTAAAATAGTAAAATATTTTAAATATTACGTATTTTTAAATATACTAGTAAAGTGATTTATATATATATACCATAGTTTAAAGTCGTGATTATTTTTAAATATACGTTAGAATTTTTGCCTTACATGTTTGCAAATATTATAAACAATATATGAAATATACTAGTAAAATAGTAAAATATTTTAAATATTACGTATTTTTAAATATACTAGTAAAGTGATTTATATATATATACCATAGTTTAAAGTCGTGATTATTTTTAAATATACGTTAGAATTTTTGCCTTACATGTTTGCAAATATTATAAACAATATATGAAATATACTAGTAAAATAGTAAAATATTTTAAATATTACGTATTTTTAAATATACTAGTAAAGTGATTTATATATATATACCATAGTTTAAAGTCGTGATTATTTTTAAATATACGTTAGAATTTTTGCCTTACATGTTTGCAAATATTATAAACAATATATGAAATATACTAGTAAAATAGTAAAATATTTTAAATATTACGTATTTTTAAATATACTAGTAAAGTGATTTATATATATATACCATAGTTTAAAGTCGTGATTATTTTTAAATATACGTTAGAATTTTTGCCTTACATGTTTGCAAATATTATAAACAATATATGAAATATACTAGTAAAATAGTAAAATATTTTAAATATTACGTATTTTTAAATATACTAGTAAAGTGATTTATATATATATACCATAGTTTAAAGTCGTGATTATTTTTAAATATACGTTAGAATTTTTGCCTTACATGTTTGCAAATATTATAAACAATATATGAAATATACTAGTAAAATAGTAAAATATTTTAAATATTACGTATTTTTAAATATACTAGTAAAGTGATTTATATATATATACCATAGTTTAAAGTCGTGATTATTTTTAAATATACGTTAGAATTTTTGCCTTACATGTTTGCAAATATTATAAACAATATATGAAATATACTAGTAAAATTGGAAACGAATATATATAGATCACAAATGAACTTAATGTTATATATATTAATGTATATATCATAATAAAGAAAGTATCAATAAAAGTTGAAGATATATGTCCCAGTATATATAAAAAAATCACCTTATATTGAGAAGTAATATATATATATATATATACCACCTTATATATCACCATCGACCGTCATCATCCAGACCCCCACACAGTCGATTCATCCCGTATTGGATCTACTCGCCCCACACTAGAAAAATAACCTCGTGTCGGTTCTGCTTGCCTACGCTGAAAAAATCACCCCACGCTGGAAAAATTGTCCTGCGCCAGATTTGCTCGCCACACGTCAGAAGATGCATCGGATCTGCTCGCCTAGCATCGGAAGATTCGCTCCACGTCGTCCGTCTCTCGTCGCCAGCCACCTGCAACTCACACTGCCGAGAAGGAGACAAGAAAGGGAGGAGGAAGGAGAAAAGAGAGGGAGATCTGAGGAAGAAACCCACGACGGCGAGATCTAAGGAAGAAACTCACAACGAGATATGAGAAATGTGACGATAGTTAGTTAGTGGCCCAAATGGAGGGAGGCAGCCACTAGATCTTGGCGGACGCTTTGCCAATGGTGGCAGGGTGAACGGAGGGAGGGAGACAACAACAAAAAGATGAGATAGAAAATTTTGATAGAGAATTTGAAAAAGATGAAGCGTGGGTGAGATATGAATAGATGAGAGAGAAAATGAAACTATTAAAAAAATCATTAATGAAGCATAGGTGGGATATAATTTTTTTTTTACTTTTTTGTATTTTTTATTTTCTTTTATTATTTAAAGGATTAAATAGTAAAAGATCATTTACTTTTTTGAAAATATAAAGTTCACTATGGTATTTATGAAAAAATTGAAAGTTTATACATAAATATCACATTGAGTTATAATTAGGGTCTTACATGTATAAAGTCCTGAAATTAAAGTCTAGTCTATTTTTACGTTACCAAAAGATGTAGGAATTTTTTAAAAAAAATTGATAAACTTAGTTGACATAAATTTTCTCACATTTATCCCCTCAAGGTACGGCAAAAAAATAAATTAATTAATTAAAAAAAAAATCACTGTCGTAAGTTTGTTTAGAAAAAGTAGGAGAAATGTTGAAAAAACAAATTAATTTGGTTTCTTAGAAAACTGTCACATTAATTTTTTTTTTTTTTTTTTTTTTTTTTTTGTAAAAACAAATAAACCTACAATCGGTTAAAATATTTTTTTTGTGAAGGAAGTTAGAAAAATAAAACGGATGGAATTGGTATCGTTTACTTCTTCGTTGTACACGATAGAGTCAGGAAGTTAAACGATGAAAAGTGTATCTTATCGTTTACCTTGTCGTTCTACACGATGGAGCCTCGGAATTTAAACGATAGTAAAACGGATGATCGCTTACCTCTTCGTTGTACACGATAGGATTCGGGAGCTACGTGATAGAGGCTATCGTTTACCTCTTTATTGTACACGATGGATGCTCAACGCTAAACGATGAATCAATCGTTTAGCTATTCATTGTATACGATAGGACTAAAATACTAAACGATAGATCAGACTTTTCCGCTTGCCTCCTCGTATTCTTTTCTTACATTGGAAAGGGGCAACCTACCCAATTTATACACTATTCCCTATCTTAGGGATTCAAAGAATTAAAAAATTATACAATAAATAATTAATGAAATGAGGACATATGGTCCAATACATGAAGAATGAATATTTGTTTGTTATCACCCCTAACAGAAATCTGGAGCATTAAAAGAATAATCTTTCATGACTCACTTTAGTGACATGACATTCTTCAGCTGACGTGTTTTCTTGACTCTTCCTTGGTAACTGATGTGGCATATTCTCTAACAGTTTTCAATATATTTGAACATGGGTCAGATGAAACTTTGACTGGATTCAAATCTCGCTTATGTTTTTTAGAATCAGAAGATCGAAAACTTATGCTAAATAATAAAATGTTTGATGTCTTTAGATAATTCGATTCATTTAAGCGATTTATGGAATGTTTTACATTCATTTGGTAATCATTTCGTTTTTTATTTTTAGTTTTTGAAAATTAAATTTATTTTCTCATTATTTTTTTAACAATAATTTGCATATTTCTTAAGTACAATAATTTAATTTTTAGCCAAATTCCAATATTCAAGAACAAGTATTTAAAAGCCACTTTTTTAGTTTTCAAATATTGACTTGATTTTTTAAATCATTATTAAAAAAACAGATAACAAGGGAAGAAACTTTAATGTAGAAATAATGTCTATAGGTTTAATTTTAAAAAACCAACAACAAAAAATGAAATGGTTACTAAACGGGGTCTTGGATAACTATTTTTGTTTTCTAAAATTTCTAAATCGAAATGATCTAAAATCATGTATTATCAATAATACTCTTGTACTTTTTTAAGTATTTTATACATCTGTTTTCTAAAATTTCTAAATTAAAATGATTTAGAAATAGAATGATGTAATTATCTATAATACTCTTTTGTATTTTTAGATCCTTTATATATTAATTTAATATAATTAAACATATGTAATATTTTAGTTTCTTTAAAAATTTAATATTTTATTCTTATGAATTTCATTTATACTAATTTTAAAACACTTTAGTTTATGTTTTGAATATGTTATTAAAATAATTATTGTAAATATCAATTTTGATTTAGACTTAAAATACTTGAACATACTTTAAAATAAGTTAGTTAATTGGTTAATAATATTTATTTCAGTGGATTATGCTTATAAATTATCAAAAAGGGAAAAAAATAGAGATAGTATCCTTTTAAAAAAATTATTGGATGGTCACTATTGAAAAATTAAAACGAATTTAAATTTTCAGAACTATCTATTTAAAAATAAGTACTCTGAATGTAAGGATTGTCTTTTGCGTTTGATAATGTTATTTATGTTGTTTGTGAGGAGAACATTACTTTCGTGGAGAAGGCTGTGAGTATTATATCTCGATGATTCTTAGATAGAGACTACTATTCAAGTTTGCATAAAAAGAAGAGATAGATTCTCTAACTTAAGGAAATCTTGAGTGCATAGAGTAGAGTGAGCTTCACTGGAACAAAGGAAAGTAAACCTTTTGGTGAAAAGGAGTTCCACACTTAAGAGGAGTTTGAATGTTCATTTAGTAATCTGCTTATACCTAGGGACAGTCTAAGGTATTTTGAGATGGAGTTTCTCATTTTGTTCTATATCTTTATATGTGTTGTTCTACAAAGTATTACAATATTGTTCTTAACGTTCGTGACTGTGTACTAGATTATCTTCTGATTTTACTAGGAATATATCCAAAAATCATAACATGTTGTATTAACATTTTATATTATTATGAAACAAATGAAATAATTTAAATATTCATTTCATACCAGTCTTGAATATCCACGAAACAAATAGTTTCTTTAGATTGAAGAAGAGAAAGAGAAGTCAAATTCATAGAATCAAATGAGCGTGGAAAGTGCAAAGGTTTAAATGAAATTTTTGAGGTATAACTTTATAAGGAAATACCTGAACCAAAGCATTAAAATGCGTAAAGAAAACTGCAAAAATGCAGAAAAAGGCAACGGCCATTTTGGACATTTCACTAAATTACAAAATGCACTTTCTCCAACATAGAATATATATATATATATATAACACCTAATATTATATTATTATTACCGCCTTTACCCTTCTTAGATGTCTATGGAAAAACCCAAACACATGCCTTTCCCTTTCCTTAAATATTCCCCATTCAAACCTAACTCACTTAATCCTCATTTAAATAATCTTCAAACTAAGAGTGGAATTCCAACGTTTAACTTTTAAAATTAATAATGTATATTAATTATTACTTGGTGTTTAATTACGAAGAAGAGAAAAATAGAATTTAATTTTATCAAAGATTAAAAAGAAGAATCAAAAGATAAGTCTCATGTATTTCTCCAACAACATTAAGTGAGTAACTAATAATATTACGATTAATGATATTAATTAGAAAGTCAAAAAGTCGTACTCAAAGATTGTTAAAGGATCATTCTACTGAAGAGCATAATTAGATAGGATATAATAGATTTACAAATCTTTTTGTTTTTTTGGATAATATATGGATAGGAGATTCAAACCTCTAATTTTAAAGATTGATAATAAATACTTGTTGCTAGTTTAATTATGCTCATAATCAATTGAATTATGTTAATGCTTTAACGAGTTGAATTATATGATTTTGTTGCCTTGAAATTTAGGTTTTAAATTGTTAGGATTGTATGTAATGGGTAAAACAAATGTTTCTGAAAATGGTGGTCAATAAGATTTTTTTTTCTTTTTTTTTTTTTTTACTAATATTACGATTCTCTAAACTTATTCAAATTTTGTAATTTTGTTGGTCTCAATCGCTTGAAGAGACTGAAGATCAACAAATATATAATCGAGTTATTATGTATGTATTATGTATAGATATCTAGAATCTACTTATTAAATACATTTTAAATTTAGAAACCCATTTGACATAAATTTTAAAGTTTAATAAAGTAATACTAGGTCATATCCATCTCTATGCATTCATTTCAATCACAAAGAGAAAATATATTTTCACAAAAAAAAGTAAATTTTTTCTTGAAAAGAAAAGTTTGTCACTTGACAACTTATGATTAGACATTTGACTGAATTGTACAAAAAGAAATATTTTCTAAAATAATATTAGACATAAAATTGAAAACTCAACGATATTATTATTTCGTTTCGTTAAGGTTAGACTGCAACTAACCTCGTGAATCTATTTTCTATACACACTAAAAAGATACTTGATTGAATCCACATGCTTTAATGAATTTTGTTATATAAAAATTTATTTTGAGTTTAAGATTGTTGGTCCACTTACAATGAACCCTTAACTCAATAAGGACAAATATGTTCCGACATATATTTACCCAATGATTCATAGTAATCTTTTTTTTAAAATAGATAATTAAACATCCTCCTCTGATCCCCTATATATAAATATTCTAATTCCTCTGTTTTCAATCACTTTAAAGCTCTCTGTTTCATTTCCAAAACCTCAAAATCCTTTCAATGGCGGCAAATGGTTTGGATTTAACCTATGCCTACAGATCAAGAAAGCCCTTTTCCTCTTCTTCTTCTCTTCTAAATTCCTTTTTCATGTCCACTGTCAACGTCGCCGCCAATTCTCTCGTCTCCGTCGCCTCTAATGCTAAGAACGAACTTTCCGGCCGGAAATGGCGCCCGGCGGACCATTTCCGGTTCATGCTCATGCTTACCTCCTGGTTTACGGTTTGGGTTCTGAGAATTGTCATGGATTGGTTTCCTGTCGCTCTCGCCCCTTCTCGCCGGCTCTTAACTCGTTTTTGTGGCGGTGGCGACGGCAGCGGGTCTAGGAATTCGCCGCCTTTGCTATTGCCACTGCCGTCTTCCGTGTTGTCGGCGTCGCCGTTGGGTTCTTCGGCTTTGGCTTCGCTTTCTAAATTGGATTTGGTTCCTTTTGAAACTCTCGACTTCGGTGGTTCCTCCTTTAAGCCTCTCACCAGAGCTCTCTCTCAAGTAAGTTTTTCCCCCTAATTTATTTATTTATTTTTAATTAACACCTCCGAAGAAAATTAATTAAATTTATAATCATTCTTTCTACCGCTAAATTCATATTTCAAAATAATTAAGTCAAGATTCCAGTTAATCTTTAAACATTTATTTATGTTTTTAGATTTTTATTTAAGTTATGAAAAATATAATATTCATAAAATTTTTTTTAAAAAAACGTGAAATTCACCTATATTATTGATCATAATTTTAATTGCAGCAAGAGTAGCATTAATTAATTTATTTTTAAACACTTGAAAATTAATTAATTTCAAATGGGTCCCAAAATTTTATCTGCCCTTGGCAGCTGTTTTATTATTATTATTATTTTTTACTGAGATATGACTAGTTTTCCCTATTTAGTAAGTTTCCTTTCAATGAATTTCGGTTCATCTTGTCTGTATTTCATGCCAGTTCATTTTTTGAATTTTTTCATTTTTTTGTCCATATTAAATGTGTCTCAAAAATCCTGTGCAAAACATTATCTGAAATTAAAAATTATTTTTTATATATAAATTATGGAGTAAGTTTCTTTTTGATATATTTGTTTTTATTTGTGTAAATTAACCAATGCGATCTGATCTTCCAGTTAAGTAGGGAGGATATTAAACTATAATTTTCAAAAGTGGCTCGATTACATTGAAGTAGAAAAATATTAAGCCTTGGGATTATAAAGAATAGTTTATATTGGTTGTTTTAGAAAACTCCAAGAAGAAAAAAGAGATTAATATAGATTATTTAATTAAGGATTGAACTTGACCAATTATTTTTTAAAAAAAGAAATAAACACAAACGTTTGCTTGGCCTCGAAGTTTAATTCTCAGATATGTTCCGACCGTAATCAAACGAAAATGTGAGCAATGCGGCGGCACGAATGGTTCTAATTACGCCACGTGTCGAGTTCACGGCGGCGCTGGGATGACGTGTCAGATTTATATTCTTTGTAGTTTGCGGTCTTGGCCACGTGGATCCACCTTCGAGAAGTTCGATCCACGTGGTTTGGGAATGTTTTGTGTTTCTTTTCTTTCTTTTTTTTCTTTCTTTTTTTTTTGTTTGGGAAATTATAAGAAATGGATTTAAAATACAGAAAATGAATTTAATTAAATAAAAAAAATTATGTCATATTAAAACAAAATAATAACATGAAAAACTACCTAAGTTTTAAATGAAACTGAATGTATCAAATAAGGTGGCAGTAAAAAATTTTTTGTTAAAAAAAAGTGTTTTTAAACCTTTATAATAGCAATCGAAACATTCTTTGTTTAGTATAACATTTCAAATTAAAATGAATTGGGATGATTTTGACAGAAAGGGAAGAGTTCAAGAATATTTGTTTCGTAATTTACTCCATTTCTATTGGTCTTGAAAACACGAAATTGATTTAATTAAAATTTGAAGATCTTAGCGATATTGAACGAGATGCCGGCTAGTTGCCAGAAGTACCAATTCACAATGGCAATGGCGGAGAAGATGATGGAAGAAAACGCCAGAAGCGGCCAGATCGAGCTTCTGCAGGTGAACCGGGCCGCCCTTTCCGCCGCCTTCGCTCGAACCTCCTCACTCCTCTACGACTCGCTGCATCGGACCCGGGAAATCGAAGAACGGCACAGAGCCGGCACGTGGCCAGCACGGATTATCGCTGCTCTCCCCTTCGGAGCCTACGTCACTCCGTATCTCAAATTTTTTAATCTGGCCGTCAGCGCCGTCGGTACCATAGTCCCGAAGGCAGAGCCGTTGAATGGTAGGAGATCGGAGACGAGAATGGTGGAGGGGGAATTCGACAGCGAGGTGGTGGTGGTGGAGAAGCTCGGACAGGAGTTAGTATGGATGACGGAGAAGCTACGGGAGTATGGGGCGGTGGATGAGGCTATGTTGCAGTGGAGCTTTGCCGGCGGCTTGGCCTCTGTTTCCGTTGCTTGTAGTCCTAGAATCCAGTGGTGCTTCGTCAAAATCTCAGGTAATAATAAATATTTTCTTATAATAAATCTCTCTTCTACCATTTTAATCTTTTTTTTTTTAAAGATGGCGACAATCATTTTAACTATCCATACTAAATTTGATCTGTTTATGAAAAATCAGCAACTCTGTTTCGGGAGCTAATGAGCAAAGAAATAGAGGAAGTGGTAAGATCAGAAGTAAAGTTCAGAATGCTATCGCTATGGCTGCCATTGCTGTGCCATGCTCGAAACGGATTAGCTTTTCCAGCGCTGATGAGGTACGAGAAAGACGAAACAGAGAGAGCCGTGAATCAGATCGTCGGAACTTTATCACCGATGGATCAGGAACTCATCTTAACCAATTGGCTCCAAGATTACGCAATTTCCGCCTCCGAATGGCCCAATCTTCAGCCTTCTTACGACCGCTGGTGCAATTCCACTCGATTACTCGCCGCCTGACCCGCCGCGCCGTGATTTCCCAAATCAACGGCTGCGCAAGGAAGAAGAAGAAGAAGAAGGTGGTTTTTTTAGGGCTTGTTTGGTACCCACTTTTGTTAGGATTTTTCAATAAAATATATTTTAATGCAATATGTTTGTAATATTTGGTTTATTTTTACGATTTCAATAAAAACGTGCTATTAAATGCCACGTAATTTTATGTTAGACATTGGAAAAAAATTAATTTAGGTATTATAAAACTATATGAGTTTTCTTTCTCTCTTTATCATAATAATTGAAGAGTGGAAGATATGATACACCTTTGAAGTGGTTTTAATTGATGTTTTATTTACCGAGTTCAAGTAGTGAGTCCATGTTTGATGTATTAATTCTTTTTTAGAAAATTACATGTTGAGTTACTATAAATATATGTTGTGTGTAGTCCACTTTTCCTAACTACAATCGAACATATTGAGAATGATTGTTCGGAATAAAATGGCTAATTTTGTAGATGAGCAATTTCAAATATGCCGAATCTTTTAATATTTGTTTTAAGCTCAATTCAATATTAAACGAAAATTAAAAATATTTGTTGAAAATTAAAGAGGAAATAGATGAAGAATAAGTATTCGATAAATTCAAATATGATTCATTCAATGATAATTTGCAAATAAAACATAAATTTCGGTTTCTATTTTATCCTTATGTGATCATATACTTTAAGGGGTTGTGGATCCAACATGAGATGGTATATTCCTACCTCCTATATCATCTCAGTATTTAGAGGTTTATTATTTTATCTCACCAATTTTAATGATTTGTGAGCTCGTTTTCGGAATGTGTTTCGTATCTTATCGTCATTTTCCTTTTGTGTATCGTATATCATTTTAGTGCTTAAATATATTCGATCATATTCGATCAGAACTCTCCAAACATTAGACCTCTCCATATATCAGAATTTCCTACATCCTATCTCATCTCAGTGTTTCAAACAGTCCATAATAGTTAGTATAATTCAATGCATGGTTTTTGTATTTCCTTTTTTATATAGTCATTTTTTTTTCTATGAAGTATGAGTAATGAGTCTATTTTTTTTAAATAAATAAATAAATAAATATTAGTTAACTATATCATGTTAACTAAATTAGAATAAACTAAACTGAGTAGAACTTAGGCTTTGTTTAGTAATCATTTAATTTTTTAATTTTGTTTTTTTTAAAAACAAGTCTATTTTCAATACATTTTTTTACTATGAATTGTATCTTTCTTAAGTATAATGGTTGAATTCTTAGCTAAATTCTAAAAAAACAAAAATAATTGTTTAAAAGTTACTTTTTTTTAGTTTTCAAATTATGGTTTAGTTTTTTTAAACCATTGGTAAAAAGTAGATCATAAATGAAGAAATTTGAAGGTAAAAGTAGTGTCTATATGCTTAATTTTCAAAAAAAAAAAAAAATCAAATAATTATCAAATATAGCTTTAATTGCCACAAAGTATGTATTTTATCAACAAAAATAATATTGAATTTACACCACATTAAATTAAAATGGAGTAGTCATTTGAAAAATCCAAATTTATAATTTCAACCAATAAAAAGGATTTAAATTTAAGGTTTATCCTCATCTAAAGTTGATTTAAGCTTAGTGTTTGTCGAATTTCATTCATACACACACATATATTTTAACTTAGTACGAGGTGGGGTGAGAATGTCGAAGATTACGATTGAAAGTACAACATAGTGAGATTGTTATTATTATTTAGAATACATTTATAAATATGGTTTACCGTTGTTCTAACTAATGAGAGGAAAATGAGAAAAATGGGAAGTGTGTATTTCATTCTAGAAAACTCCATATAAATACATGCCTTGAATCTAGAAATAGTTTCCACAATGTTAGCAACTAATCCCACTAACTCGGAACTTAGACTTGATGACAACTAAAAATAACTTCAACTATTTCCTAGAAACTAGGAATTGACTAGACCAACTCAAAAACTAATTTGTAGTTTTGAGTTACTAACATTCTCCTACTAACTCAAATACTGCAAACACCTAACTTGCTCCTAAGAGCTTGAAAACGACTCACACAAAACCCAGGTTCAGCAAGTGATCATCCATTTTGCTGTACCATGCCTTAAGAACTTGCTTTAACCCATAGAAAGCCTTCTTCAACAAATAAACCTTCTGCTCTTGTCTTGGTATGATGAATCCGTCTGGTTGCTCAACATAGATATCTTCTTCTAACACTCCATTTAGGAATGCTGACTTCACATCTAACTGATACACCTTCCATCCATGCTGGGCTGACACAGCCAGTAGCAACTTGATTGTGTCCATTCTTGTAACTGGTGCAAAAGTCTCAAAAAAATCAATTCCCCAGACTTGTGCATACCTTTTTTTGATGAAAATGCCCCAACTTTTTGTGCCATAACTCAGTGTCATTACTTGACACTTGAAAGCTATCTGCTCCTTCTCGAGCGGATCCGACGATAAGCTCTTGTGCTGCATCTTTATTTTGAACAACTCATTCCCATTGGAATCAGAAATGAGGCACTTTCCTTCTTCAAACAACACGTTAATCCCTTTTCTACTAATTGACCAATGCTTAACAAGTTAATCAATTTTAGGGATAAACAACACTTCAGTAATCAAGTTGGTTCCAACACAGCTTTCTATTGACTTGTCATGTGATCGGTACACCCACTATCAACCAACCAACCATCACATTAAGTGACTGATGAGAAACAAATAGCCACAAAGAGTTGGTCTTCTTCTTGTTGTATTACAACATGTGCTCCTCCTTGCTGTTGAGTTTTTGCTTCCTTACAGAATCGTTCAATGTGCCCCAATAAATGACATCTTCTACACTTCACATCTGGCCTTCTCCAACATCTGAAATGTAGATGATTTTGTTTCCCACAGTGCTTTCATGTACTACCAGCATCCTTTGCAGCAGACTCTGAGCTATTGCTGCCACTTCCCTTCTTCTCTCTTCCACCTTCTCCCTGCTGCACTCTAGCTTTCAATGCCCCTATTGTTGCTTCATATCTCTCAGGTACTGAAACTAGAATCTTCTGAACCAATCATTTGTCAGATAAATTGGTTCCTAATGCTTGTGCCTTGTTAGCAATCCCAATCAACTTATCTAAGTACTCTTTAATGGACTCAGAATCCTTCATTTTCATTCTCTCGAATTCTCGCATCAAGTTCAACACTTTCATGCCTTTAATCCTCTCATCATCTTCATACTCACTTTTGAGGAACTCTCAAATCTCCTTTGCCAACTTCATGACTATAATTTTGTTGAATATGGTGGGAGACACAACTACATATAGACAAGCTCGAGCTTTTGCCTTCCTGGTGACCCTCTCCTTATGAGTCTTAATCTGACATATTGTTGGGTTATCAGGAAGTGGAGCAATCTCATAGTCTTGCTCAATTGTTTCCCAATAATCACAACCTTCCATGTAGGCTTGCATTCTGATAGCCCATGCCTGGTAGTTTTCACCATCAAACACAGGTAAAGCCAATGAAGAAAGATTGTTTGATTCTAATTCCATATCTAACAACTCTCACAAGTGTATCACTCAGTTTCTCTCGGAGATATTTCACTGATTCTCATCACTCACTGATCCCTTAAGAATTGAGGGCTCTGATACCACTATTGTTCTAACTAGTGAGAGGGAAATGAGAAAAATGGGAAGTGTGTATTTCATTCTAGAAAAATCCATATAAATACATATCTTGAATCTAAAAATAGATTCCACAATGTTAGCAACTAATCCCACTAACTCCACAATAATAGGAAATTAGACTTGACTACAACTAAAAATAACTTCAACTATTTTCTAGAAACTAGGAATTGACTAAACCAACTCAAAAACTAATTTGCAGTTTTGAGTTACTAACATAGTGAGATTGCTATTATTATTTAGAATACATTTATAAACATGGTTTACCATACTTGGAATGAGCTCATTAATCTTTACACCTAACATGAACATATAACTCAACTAATATTAAATGTATATTGTCAACTAAAAGATTAAAGATTCACATTCTTCATTCTGCATATTGCTCAACTCAAGAAAAAAAAAAGTGTTTCGCCTAGAATTATGTAATTTTACATGTGTTTGTGAATTTGTAATACAAGCCACCTCATTTGATTGAGCTCGACACAATGGTGTGTCATCCATTGAGCAAAAGGTTAGTTGCCTATATACTTTGGGAGAATACCATGTATTAAAAAAAAAAGACTTTGTAACACTAGCAAATAGATCAAACAAAATTAGTTACAAACAATTACATATAGTATATAATACAATAAACTCTGTATACAATAAAAAAGATACATAAAACATACTAAAATAGATGAGACCAACAAAAGCTCAAAGACATTTTGATTTGATGAACAAATTGACAACTACAATATCAAATGAGTCAAACCTATAGATACAAGAATAAGATGATATAGATAGTCTGGGCCCGATTCCAGTAAGTGTTATCTTTGAAGATAATTATCGGCTTTGCATGAGTTGTAACTTTGTAAACATATTACAACGATCATTTTAACAAGATACAATGACTAATTCTAGTAGATCATTGGTTTCAATTATCTAAATATAGCAAAATTCTTGGATACTTGATCTCATCTCAACTGAATATTAAAAGAATAAATGAGAGAACAACTCTTCCAATTGGAATGAGATATGACAGGAAGAAACAAATTATTATTTATAGACTGATAAATTAGAAAAAAAACATATGTCACTTGACAAATCTATACATAATTAATTACTAGAAGTAACTACAAATTTAACATATCAATTTGTATATGAAACATTTTAAAAAGAAATTGCTATTAAAAATAAAAAATTAATAGTTGGCCAAGTGAAGATAGTATTTATAGCATTTTCCTTTTTTACCTTTTTATATATATATATATTATAAAGCCACTAAGTTTCTCTCTCTCTTTACATGAACAAATGAATTTTTCTGAATTTAATGATGGTTCTAGAAAAACCTAATTTAAAAGAAAGACGAATACATTCAAGAATAACTTTCATTTTAGAACACGAGGGTCATAATCAATAATGATACAATCCATGACAATGACTTTCAACGATCCATTAGAATCTCTAGAAACAATCCCAGACCAATAAAGAAGATTTATGTTTTAAAGCTACATCCACATGAACTTTAATAATATTCTACCAGAGGTTCGTCCATTTCTAAATAGAAGAATGAATACCATCTTTTGCAGGTTCAAGAATTCTAATATTGGAATTGTGGTTTGCATAAAATTCCTTTACATAATTTTGAATCCAACAAACTCGATTTTCACAATCAACAATCGAAACTCCATAGATAACTCTATTCCTGTCTGACCACAACACCCAACAAATAGTGGTGAAGAATTCAATTTCTATCTTGAGAGCAAATAGGCGAGAGTTTAATCCATATATCCACCAAACTAAGATTAAAATCTCCATAAATGGTTGGACAATAACCAATTACCAAATGCTTTGAGCTCTAAGACATCGGAAGAAGACATGATCGATTACAGACTCTTAATTAAAAAAGGGCTCAATTATCACATTTTACATCTAGGAAAACATTATAAATCAATGGGCATAAAACGTTTCTTTAAAAAAAAAAACATAAAATATATATTTTGAACTCCCAATCAAATGTTGTTAAACTAAAAAAACAAGTATAATCGGCCGTTGATATGAATTAATTATAATTTGCAAATCTTATCCCCAATAATTCTCAACTCAACATTGCCGGACTCTTTCTCGAAAATTTTAAAATTCAAAAGAAAGCGTCGACTTTTATTATTATTATTATTTTAAAAAATAAAATTTTGAGAAGTTCCTTTTTTTTAAGGATAAAACAAGTAAAATAACTTGGGGAAAAAAAGTCTATAGCACGATCTTTCTTTTAATTAATTTCGACCCATGGTTGTCTATGTGGAGGTAACAATTCTACAGATATTTAAAGGGAGATATATATAAAAGAATATATTGATGTGAATATATATTATTGCAAATCAAATAATTTATATATAAAAAAAATATTCAAAATAATGTTTTAAAGTTATTTTTCTTTCTTAAATAAGTCGTAGATTTTATTATCATTTGATAATAGCTCAAATAATATAGTATTATACTAACAACTTCCAAGTTAGAAATTCAATTCTTCCATCCCACGTATTTGTAAAAAAAAGAAAAAAAAAAAAACAATACTCATTAAATATTGATATTGATATCAAACCCTCTAATTTAATAATCTATTTGCGTATCGACAAATCATTGCTATGAGAAAATGACGGTTAGAGATGTCCCAAAAACCCATAGGTAGGGGCCCATGGGTACTCGCCTCTATAGGGAATCCCCAAATATACGGGAAATGGGGAAGGAGTGAGGAATTTTTTTTCGTTTGTATTCGGGATCGTGGATGGGAATATATTCCCCGACCCTGACCCACTCCGACTTTTGTATAAAAATTATAAATATATATATATATTAATATGTAGACTTTGTTAGGATAATTATAGAAGTTTTAATTATTTAAGTTTAAGACTTTATTATTTAATTCCTTAGATGTTGTAATATTTAAGGTATGAGGTTCTAATTGTGGAATTTTAAATTATAAAAATTATGAGAATTTAGTATTTTAATTATATCTTTTTAAGAATGTGTATTATTATTTTTATTACCAAAATTGATAATATTTTATTTAAAGGAAAGTTGTATTGGATATGTTTAAGGAATTGTTTAAAATATATATTTAATTAAAAAGAATTGTTAGAAAGAAAATGATGGGGAGGGGGGAGGGAATTTTCGCCGTGGGAAACCTAATCTCCGCGAAATCCCTGCAGGAAAATTCACTAGACGGAAATGGAATAGGAGGGCGGGGACGGGGTGGATTGTAATGGTCAAACAAAATAAGAATACTACTTTTTGTGCGCGTTTTTAATAAAAATCTAACAATTTTTTTTTTAAAAAAATTGCTTTTAAAAACTCGATTTTGTTTTAAAAAAATTGGCTAAAAATTAAAGTAATTAGTTAAAAAAGATGAAAACATGGCAAACAAGTGGTAAGAAAACAAACATAATTTTTATAAACAAAAAACAAAAAATTCAAATGTTTATCAAACATGATCTAATAAACTTTAAGTTTATACAAAATTTGATAATATTAAATTAGGTCTATGTTTAAAAACTCATAAACGTTCACAATCGCAATCAACCAATGTGAGTAATAAAATAGGACCTACCACTTTAAGACTGCTGTGTTTACCACACTTTGTGCCACTCTCAAATCTATAATCATATATTCCATAATCTTATTACACCCAAAATAGCCCTAAATTACATTCCGATTGATTATTAGATGAGGCCCACGTCATCTTTTAACTTACTTTACACCATAAGTTTCTTTCTCTCTAGAGATCCATAACCATATTTATTACCCCTTTTGTTTCTATATAAATTCATATCCAAATTCATAATTAGGGGTCAAAATCCATATTGTTAACATTTTTTCCTTTTATCCATTATTTTTGCTAGGTCTACCTACGATTCTTTTATCCATTGTTTTTGTTTGGTTATATTTACAAAATCGATAATTGAGCTAGCATTTTTATGTCGTCTTATACATGAATTTTCCAAAAAATATTTTTGACACATTTGCGTGAAGGAGATTGATAGAAATCTGTTTTATTTTTGGTTCGACTGTTACAAAATATTTATATTAAGATGATGTGCTTTTTCAAATTGAAATTTGAGTTAAGATTGAGAGTTAAGATAATGACTATTCTTTTTTCTTAGAAAAAAAACTATACATTTTTTTTTAAAAAAAAATCATGTAAATATTAATGTTTCTTAAGTAAAAAAACTTGAATAAGTAAATAAAAATGAAAATGATTTTAATTCTCACAAAATATTCTTTAACTACTACATTTTAATTAGCTAAAAATTTATAAAAAAAAATGCATTATACATAGTTTGTGTGGTCGAATTATTTGAACAGGTCATCCCACTCATTCTTTGTTTTAATGTTGAAAGACTATCATTTTTATATGGGACAAGTTGTGTTCTCTTGCGGTTTTTTATTGGAGATGAGTGTCACTGTTCGATTTTGTTTGACCCCTAGTTAGAAAGGGCCCTGTTTTCCTATAGTTTAGTATGGTGGTTATTTTAAATGCAAAAGTTTCCTCATTTTTGAATTCCTTCGTCCATATGGGGCGTGTGATTGATAGTTTAATTTTGGAGAGTTGAATGTATTCTTGGAGTAAGTACCATCGATTGTTGCTGAGGTTAGGAGGGATGATTGAGTTAACATGGCTCCCTTGTCGTTTAAAAGTATTTTCTATTATCACTTGATAATCCTTACAGTCTAGGCATTTTGTGGTGCCTTAAGCCAGTCTCATTTAATTTAGAGGTAATATTCCTAAACACTCTTTCATTGCCTGGTGTCACAATCACACTCTCTTAAGAGTCTCAAGGCGATTGTGCGACACTTGTTCTCACTCTCGAACAAGTCAGTCGATCCAAATTTGAATAGCTGATGGCACAAAGGGCGTTTCTTGCAATCTCTACCCCTATTCTTGAGAAATTTTTTAAAAAAATGGGTTTAGAGAAAAAAGTTTTCACAAGGTTTGAAAGCATGGGGCAATGAAGATTAGTCATACAGCTAGAAAGCAATAAAAAGGTCAACAACGCTTTATAGCATACAACTCTCGGATGTGAAGATAGGACAACTAGTCATACCTTCACATAGTGCGTTCTAAACAAAAAAAACATCTGTCACCCTTGTATATGGAAACGGGCAAGCGGTCATACATCTGTCTCTTATACACATCTAGATGTGTATAAGAGACAGATCATACACTAAGAAAAGTACATACAAAGTAAACTAACTAGCAAAATGAAATACATAGGATGAAAGAATGGTAAAAAGAGGTGGTGGCTGACATGCGGCCATGGGTAACACACCCTGGACAAGCATGACTTTGATACTCTCTCATTCAATTGGTTAACGTCCCCACCAACCAACTCTGCTCGAACTCAACAATTTATTGAGTAGTTACCTTGAGGTCTTCTATGCGCTCCCAACTGACTTTTTTTTTTTTTTTTTTTTAATCTTGGAGGCTGTTCCACCTCTCCAGAAACTCTTCAAAACTTTGTCTCGGTCTTCTAACTTTATTGCTTCTTCCAGCAAGTCTTTTTCCGACTTCTTCCTCTATCATTCTTTTCATCGTGGCAAGTAGAAATGTCACAACACTACATCGCTCATCAGCATGGTCGGGGTGATAGTTCTTCAAAGTACTTACGTGGATGACAGGATGAATCTCCATCCACGACGGTAATTGTACCCGATAAGAGGCTTTTTCAACCTTTTCTATGTCTTTCACCGGTCTTTCATAGCTCCTTATGAGGCGATGTTTTCTTTAGCCTTGCAATCGAAATTGTTTTGGGCGTAATTTTACCCAAACTTTATCCCCTAGTAGAAACTCTCGATATCTGGGCTTCCTTTTCCTCTATCTATTCGTATGCTTTGATTCGTTCCCTACGTAAGCACGAGCTATATCGGAAGACTGTCTTCCTCTTCTGGTGAAGTTATGAGCTCAAGAGCTTTTATTCACACAATGGCTTTCTATAGTGCATGACATGAATGCTTGTCTACCACGTACAATCTCTTGATCAATTATTCTCTTTGGAGGTAGAGACATGTGTAAGCTGTTCAACTCGGCAACACGACACTTTTCTAAGACACACAAAATGTTTTGAGGGGCTTTCCCTTCTATGGTTTCAACTGACTCGTAGGTTTCCTTAACTAGAGAGCTGAGATCATCTTTATCCCATTCAGCTGTTTGATTCCAATATGCACAACGGTGTGCTTAGACCCTATGATCACTAAGCATTTGGTGAGGGGTATTGGATTACCTTGTGTTCAAGTAAGAATTCCATTCCCAACAATACGTCAAATTCGTCCATTTTAATGATCACGAAATCGATAGGGCCACTCCAATCCCCCAACTTTACGATTGTTCTCTTTACAATTCCTATAATAGGTAAAGCCGCAGAGTTTACTGCTTTTATTTTCACTGTGCCTTCTTCCTAACGAAGATTCAACCGTCTGACTTCTGTTTTAGACATAAAGTTATGGGTGGCTCCAGAGTCGACCACGGTACTCTTGGCCAATCTATGGTTGACTCAAGCATCTACATACATGAATCCATCTTTTTGGGGGTTCCTTTGTTTCTCCCATATTCCTTTTAAGGGCAACTAAGAATCTTAGGGCCCCAACTCATGGGGTTTCATCTTCTTATGCTTTCATCTTCTCGTCCTTTGTATGAACAGTTTTTCCTTTTGAATTTGAGGCTAATGAGGCTTGAAAGGAGTTAGAGGCTGCTTGTTTCAGAAATTTGCTTGCCTTGTGTTACCTTTTGCATATATAACAGGATAGAGGGCCATAAAAATTATGTTGATTTAGCTCTCGCCACGTATTTTCAGTCTTTTGTTGAAGTGATTTACCATCCTCGTTAGTGTCCCTATCTCCCTCACTATTTCGTGGTGGGCTTGAGCAATTGCTCTTACTTCCTCTATTTGGGGATCTCAAGTGTTTCCTTTTCTCGCGAGATTCTCTAGTTAAGTTAAACAGACGTACAACCGCTGCATATGCGGCTGGGAGATCTTGTACTATCTGTTCATAAAGTTTTGCTTTCGTCCACGGTTTCAGACCTCTGACAAAATAAAAAACTTTGTCCCTTTTGGATATATCACATATGTCCAACATCAGCCCGAAAAATTGTTTCACATAGTTCTTAATAGTGCTTGTTTTAATTCTCGTAGCTTACGTCTTGCCAAAACTTCAACATTTTCGGGGAAGAACTGAGAACGAAATTCTTGCTTTAGTTTCTCCCATGTGTCGATGGTGCATTGACCTTTTTGGATGTCCATGAAACGGGACCTCCACCATAACTTGGCATCCTCTGCTGGATGCATCGTCACGCAAAATGATCTTGGACTCTTCAGTAGTTGTGTTCGTAACTTTGAAATACTGCTACATATCAAAGATAAGTTTTTCTAGCGTTTTCATGTCACAAGCCCCATAAAATGGCTTAAGATCGGGTACTTTTATCCTGTTGAATTGGATTGCACCACCAGCTGGGGCTTGGTTTCCCACCGCTCTCATGGTGAGGTTAACTCTTACAGTGATGTTTGCAATCTCTGCCTGGATGACATCGAGACTGGTTAAAAAAACTTCAGATTATTCAGTTATCATCTAAATTATCGGCTTCTGCGAGCTGTTTAATTCTTCGATACGCTCTTCCATAGAGGCAACAGAGCCTGTCGAGCCATCCCCATGCTCAAAATTATCAGTTCTCATAGCTTTTGCTTTTAGGGTCTCAACCATTGTTAATAATTCCTTGACGAGCATTCAATCCAAGAGGCCAACCATCGCGTCGATTTCACCGGCCTTGTTAGAGACTTCTTGTAACCGAGTTTCTAAGAACCAAACTTGATCGGGACTTCTATTAGATAGAGCATTTGTTCTTCTATCTCGACCAACCGGTCAACATGGGACTTGCTCAACTATTTCATAGCAGACATGATCACGGTTTCTCCACTTCACGAGCTAACTTAGCTCTGATACCAACTATCACAATTGCACGCTCATAAGAGTCTCAAGGCGATTGTGTGACACTTGTTCTCGCCCTTGAACAAGTCAGCCGATCCAACTTCGAATAGCTGATGGCATAAAGGGCGTTTCTCGCAACCCCTACCCCCATTCTTGAGAAAATATTTTAGAAAACGGGTATAGAGAAAAAGGCTTTCGCAAACTTTTGAAAGCATGATTGAGCAATGAAGATTAATCATACAACTAGAAAGCAATAAAAGGGTCAACAATTCTTTATAGAAAATAACTCTCGGATGTGAATATAGGACAACTAGTCATACCCTCACCTATTGCATTATGAATAAAAAAATATCTGCCACCCTTGCATATAAAAATGGACGAGCAGTCATATACTAAGAAAAGTACATAGAAAATAAAATAACAAACAAAATGAAATACATAGAAAGAAAGCATGGTAAAAAAATGTGGAGACAGACATGTGACCATGAGCAACATGTCCTGGACAAGCATGATCGTGACAACGTGTTGTCTGTAATCGGCTTCTGACACTTGATCATATCTGCTGGTGGAATTCTAATATCCACAGTGTTTTTGTCCTCTGTATTGGAGTGTTTAGTTTGAAGATTATTCATTCTTTGATTGCTCCTTTTTAGCCAAGCCATTAGGAGAGATGCGCTTTTGTGGGGAGGGTGCTTTTAAAAGATTTTAGTGTAGGCAATAGGCTGAGATATAAGGTTTAGAAAGTTGTTTGGTATGTTGTTATTTATCATATTGTAATTGCATTGGATAACATTTTTAGGGATAATAATTAAGTGATAGCAACATTTTTAAAGAATTAGAAATATAGCAAAATCTATCAGTGATGGATCCTTATTAGTTGTATTGTCTATTATTGATAGCATTCGAAAGCAAAATCTAAAATTTCATATATTTACAAATTCTTTTGAATTGTGCTCTATCTACAAATACTCTTGGATTTGATTGTTATATTTGCAATGACCTCTTTATCATATTTGGAGAGAGCTTAGTCTTTGTGTCTGTTGATGGAAAATTATAGACAGGAAGACTCACTTGATCTTCACGTGCCTTCGATATTGAATTTATAATTTTATGGAAGAAAGACGACATGCAAGACAAGAAGAGAAAACACCGGTGTGATGCCTGCTATAGAACCTCAATTACTTAAGTTAGTATTTAGTAAAGGGTCGAGCAAGCTAGAAAAGGGTTGAAGTACTTATCTTGGGTGTTACCTGTGACCGCTTATTTATAGTGGGTGGACTTGGGATCCAAATCCAAAAGGGATTAGAGAATGTAAATTTGGGCCATGCAAAGGGGCTTGGATCATGGCCTATAAGAAGCAAACTTTCAGGGATGGAAAAGGCCCGTCTCGACCTCGGAGGTGGACAAGTTGGGCCTTTTGGGCCAACACCTTTCATTTCTCTGGTTTCTTCCTCCCTTGGCCCACTAGCTCGTTTCTTACATTCCTTTTGTCTTCTTATTGTTTTGATTTTACCTTTCACTTGTCTTTCCGAGCTCGTGATTCTTGGTCCAAAATTGGCCCATAATAGTGTCCATGAGGCTACCTTGCATCCTCACCAAATAGTTAGCAAGGTTGTTATGATATGGTATTTTTATTTATTGTTCGAATTTGTGTAGGGTTCTCTTAGGAGGATTTATGGGGGCTTTACATAGATTCTTATATAATTATTTCTATTAATTATTCAAATTAGTAAGTAAATTAACAAATATTAAATAAAATATACAAATGGCATCATTTAACTAATTCTTGAGTCTAATCTAATTAAAGCATAAGGTCGAAAACAATAAAACATGATAAGTTTAAGAATAAAATTTAACTTTTTNATTTAAAAAAAAAAAAAATCCTCATGTCATTTTCTTAATTTGTTTATTTTAAAATCAAAAAAGGAAAAAGAAAAAAAGAAAAAGAAAAAAAAAGGTTGGCTCTGTTTGTTTGTTCTGTCTCGCGTCTCGCCTCTCAAAATTATATATCATCGTCGTCTTCCCAGAATCTTTCCTTTACCGTAATTTCTTCTCTGAAATCTTCTTCCATTCTTCTTCCCCTAATTCCCCAGTCCTTTTCTTATTCCCTTCTTCCATTTGTCAAATCCAATCCCCCTTTTCTCTTAATCTCAAATCTCCTTCTTTTATGGAGAACGAAGCCACCACTACCGCCACCAAACTTGGTTCTGATGGAGTCAAGCCAACCCCCACCGCCACTACCACCGCCGCCTCCTCCGATAATGACCAAAACCCCAATTCCAATCCATCCCCGCCCTCTGTTTCAGACCCCCAGAATGACACTACTGGATCCGACTCCACCTCCCTTCAAACCCCTTCTCGCCACTCCTCCAGAACTCCCTTCACTAATCTCACCCAGGTCGATGCTGACCTTGCCCTCGCTCGTACCCTTCAAGAACAGGTCATCTCTCTCTCTCTCTTTCTCTCTGATGTTACTGTTTCTAATCTCTTCTTGTTCCTTTTCAATTTCCGCTTTCGTTTCTTGTGTTGTTCTGTGTTCAATTCGGTCTGTTGTCGGCTGCCTTTGGAGCTTTCTGATGGAAATCCTATCTTGATTTTGTTTCGGTGCGAGTTCTTTTAAGAATTTTAATTGCGTGGTGGACTTGATGTTCTCCTTTGTGGCTCTCTCATTTCAGTAGTAAACAACTATCCTGGGAGTTTATTTGTTGTTTAGGTTCTGGATTTAGTTTTACTTTCTTGATTATCTGATTGTGTTTTATTGTCCTTGATTGCCCTGGTTTTTCTAGCATCGACTTCGTTTGACTTTGTTAGATTTCTGCTGGGTTGCGTACGGAAGAGTGGAAGATTTGGGGAAGTTGTTCACAAGAGGAAAAGCCAATTGTATAATGACTAATGGGCATGCTTTTGTTTCTTTCCTTTCATCTATTGGTATTGATTGATTACTTTGTTTTGTTATTGGGGAGCATATGTGTATCAGTTAATGCAAAGTGTTTGAAGCTTGATTTGGAACTGATGAGTTTCCAGCTTATGGACGGAGGGGGATTTAAGATGGATGATTGACTGACTCCAGTGCTACATTGTTGTTCTGTCGAAATTTTGTTTTCAAATGTTGCATTTGTCTTATCGTGTTTTTAGAGAATGAAAGAGTGATGGGTGGGGAGTTTAAGTAAGATTCTGTCCTCATCTTACTTGCTTAGGATGGTTGTCTAGATTTTGGTTATAGGAGCTTCTATATTTTGGGAAAAAAGGGTTTTCTAAGCATCGTGTTTTCAATTGACAATGACAAATTATGAGCAGGAAAGGGCATACCTGATGCTTAGAATGACGAGTGAGGGGAGTGATTTTGGAAGTTGGGAAGCTGGAAGTTATGTATTAGACGATGAGGATGGTTTTGGTGATCCCCATGATCATACAGAATCTGATGGGGATGATGATGAGTTTGATGGAACAGATGTCAATGATGACGACGACGTGTTTGATGTGCATGCTCATGAAGATGGCGGAGACCATAACAACCCCAACTTTGAACTTGATCCAGGTAATTTTTCTAGTGACGAGGCTTATGCTAGAGCCCTACAAGATGCTGAAGACAGAGAAATGGCTGCCAGATTATTAGCCCTTGCTGGATTACAAGATCGTGAGTATGCTTGGCCATGTGGCTCCCCTTCTAATGCATTGTTACTTATGTGGAGGTCCCTAAATCATGTAAGACTAAAATATTTTGTTCTCATGTTGCAGATGACGCAGATGACACAGATGATCAAGGTGAAAACTCCCAGGTATTTTCTTTGATTTTCCACTTTAACCTCTTTTGCATTAGGATTTTTTTATTAACAATAAATACATTTTGATTCACTTGGAATTACTTTAATAGACAACATTGATCCTGAAATTCTCACTATATGGAATTCATGCAGAATAAGAGAAATCTTATATGGAAAACCTTCCTATAACTGTTAAGTAGCTAAACGTTGATCTGTATAGAATTGATGCAGAATGAGGAAAGTCTTACGTGGAATAGAATGTTTTAATTTTTCCCTCTTTGATAGCTTGGAAGCTACAACTTAAAAATTCACTTATTAATCTAGGGAGGCTTGCGGCTATAACTTTCTATTCGCTTAATGTTATAGTTAGTTTTGTTTGCTTGGCTTCTTTTGCTGGGCTCTCCTTTTGTATGGTTCTTTATATTTCTTCCTTTTTCACAATTAAAGTTGGCCTTCATCAAATTTTTACTAGCCTCTGCCCCAACTCTCAAGTGCTTGATTGTAGAAAAATTGGTTTCATCCATCATTCTACCTTGGCCGTAAGATCCCGGTGCTCCTTTACTTCATTATCATTCATACTCACAAGTTCGAGTATATTTTTCAATGTCACCATGGTTTTTCTCCTTTGAGAATTTGGATTTCGATGAATAATAGGAATTTCAAAACGTGTTCTCTTTTGGACATTTTTTGGGATCTCGTCAGATATATAAATTTTAATTTTTTTTGGCGTTCCTTGTCCAAACTATTTTTGTGATTTTACTTCTTTGATCAGCACAAATTGGGAAGTTTTTTTATTTGTAGCTCCCTTGGTTTCTTGATGAATTTCTAACCTCCTTTTCTGCTCCTCTTGTGATTGATGTCACTTCTCTTTTCCTAAAAGACAAAGCGGTGCTGTGTGTGTTTATGTCAACCATTGTTACACCTTCAAAAAGTGTCCTTGTGTCTCCATGCTTCTCAGGCTGGCTTTCACCATCCAAAAGTCCTTCCAAGACGATGTATGTTTAAATGTGAGTATCCTTAGCAACATTAACTAGAGCTTCAGAAGTTAAGAGGAATTACGTTGTTGGGATGTTAGGAAGAATGGCTTGTGCCTTAAATCCCATGGAAATAGGCACTGTCATCACCAATGAGAATGCGACTCAAAAGTAGTCCTATAATCACCAAATGCTGCCTGTCATGCCAAAGTAGTATCTGGGAGAACCATTTCTAATCTCTTTGATAGCTTCTGCCACGGTCTTGTTGAAACCTACACTTTAGTCCAGCCAGCATTGGAAGTCGATAACAGCTTGACAGTCAGTCTTCTTGAGGATGAGGAAGATGAAAGTTCGTCTTTACTAGCATTGACCATATCTTTCTAAATTTCGTTTGTACTAGCGTTGACCATAGCATTGGTCTCCCATTTTGGGGGAATCTGAGGACTATTTCTTTTTGGGATTCTCCACTTGAAAAGATTAGGAAAAGGCTAGCTTCATGAAGAAGAGCTTCTTTCTCCCTTCCTACAAAAATCGTCCTGTTTCTGATTTCTTGGTTTGGACAGGGAGCTCAATGTCTTTCTTCTTTGGTTTTCGTCGTCCTTTGTCCAATAGGGAAATAACGGAGGTTGCCTCTTTGTTGGTCTTGCTTGATGAGTTCAATTTTAGGTTGGGAAGGAGGGATGTTCGCATTTGGAGTCCTAATCCTTTTGAGGGTTTTTCTTGTAAACCCTTTTTCGATTGTTGTTGGATCCCTCTCCTAGTAGAGAGTCGGTCTTTGATGGACTTCGGAGGATTAAGATCTCTAAGAATGTTAAGTTCTTTACATGGAAAGTTGCTTAGTCGTGTGAACACTACTGATAGGCTTTTGAGGAGGAAGTCTTCGCTTATGGTGCTTTTTTGTTATATTCTTCGTCGGAAGGCGGAGGAAGACCTGGATCACATTCTTTGGAGGTGTCAATTTGCGAGATGCGTGTGGGACTATTTCTTCCAAGAGTTTGGCTTTGAGTTAGCTCGCCAAAGAGATGTTTAGGAGTCAATCGAGGAGTTCCTTCTCCATCTACCATTGAAGGAGAAAGGTTGGTTTTATGGTTAGCTGAGGTGCGTGCTATTTTGTGGGACATTTAGGTGGGGAGAATAACAGAGTTTTTAGAGGTGTGGAGAGGGGTCATGGTGATGTGTGGTCCTTGGTGAGGTTTCATGTTTCTCTTTGGGTTTTGGTTCGAAGACCTTTTGTAATTATCCACGAGGTAGCATCTTACTTAGTTGGAAGCCCTTTCTTTAAAGGGGCTTTGCGGGATTTTTTTTTTTGTGGCCCTTGTATTCTTTCACTTTTTTTCTTAATGATAGCACTTGATTCAACCAAAAAAAAAAAAAAAATCCTTTTCTGAATGTTGCAATGGCAGCCCAAGAATCTTCCCCTTGAGACCTCTTGACAAAACTCTTCAGTTTTTTTAAAAAAGTAATCATCATAATTCTTGAATTCAACATCAATTTTTTGCGCCCATTGGTCAGACTCAGACCGCTACCCTTTTCAGATCAAGTGATGTTCTTCATGTGCTAACCTAATATTGAAGTCTGATAGAGTTAAAGAAGTGAATTTAATAGTAGTATTGAATTTACAAAGAAGAGTTAAAAAACCACCGTTCATCGAGTTGCCTCCTAAATGAAGATCAACCCAAGTTCTTGTCTACTCAACAACTAACTACCGCCCTCCCTTACATTACACTCCCATGTGCCCTATCACTACAATTTACGTACTGTTACTAACAATATTTACAGAGGAATAGATCCACATGCCCTTCCTTTATAGCTGCTATACACTCCATCCCCATCTTGTTTGGATAGACCCACAAAACTTTCTTCAAGAGAGTAAAATTCCCTGGAGGCTCGTTATTTTTGTCAATTTTCATATTTTTTGTTTCAGTTTTTATGTCGAGTTCAGTGAGTGCTACTATTAATCTAGTTTTTATTAAGAATCTCATAAATAAATTACACAACACGTCCTTTAAACTCCCTTTGGAAACCGTGTTTTTCCTAGATACGATTAATTTAAATACTGCTTTGGTTTTCAATATTTGTATTCCTTCACAAATTAAATTATGTACTGCTTCCCAAGCAACCTTGCACACATCTGCGTTAGAGTACCACCTAATAGGAATCTAGAACGGAAATATATTGAAATATAAAGGATTGAGAACTACAGGATAGACCAAGTATAAGACGATTGGAACTGCCTCTCTTGAGTATGCTAACCCAAACCCTAAATCACTCAACAATTCCCTCCCCTTCTTCAATCTCCTCCCCTCTTTTTATAATCAAATGCTCTAACTCCCTAACTAATTACCCTTGTGCCCTTACCAATACTACACTAATATCCCTAACTGAGAATTTTACACGCTCAGATTCCCAGAGGTGGCTGCAAAACCCTTATTCTATCTTTTGCTCCAGTTGCCTGAAAAGGCCGGAGAAGGGGATGAATTTCCCAGTCGAGAAGTTGAATGCATATCTGAGATTCTTGTAATATAATTGCCTCTTAATGATAACTGATAAGGTGTCTTCTCTTTCCACCTACCAATACCATGAATTTATGATAAAACTCGTCTTGTCATCCCCTTCTCTGAGCCATTACTGTTTACATCTGTCTCAGAGGGAAAAAAAGCTCCTTATCTGCCACACCCATAGGCTATGTTTTTTTAGAGTTTTCCGTCTGTTCAATCTGCTATTGTTCAAGCCTGCCTCCTCTGTTTTATCCAACAAAGAGATCTTCTCCCTTGGATCTTGCTTTTAGTGGATGTTGTTAAAAGTCTATCATTCCGACTTCTCTTAGCAATTTTCTTTGTAGCTTTCAACTTGAATGTGATGTGATGACATGTTTGAGGGTGATTTTAGTAGGATAGTGATTGAAGGTGACTCAGTTGCAGGGCAACTCCAGAATTTGAAACTGCAACGTTTTTAGTTATACTGACTAAATATCTTTTCAAATGGCTCCGTCAACTAAGAGAAGATCTGCATTAGTGAATTAAGGCATTGGCATTTTCTTCTTGTTCTAGGTCGCATAAGGATCCTCAAATGACCATTTGTTCAGTGAAGTTGAAGTCACTCACTCCCATAACCCTAAAGCAGGAAATAGATTATGAAAGGCCTTTTTTTCTTGTAAAAAATATCTCTACCAAGGTAAGAGAGAGGACTCCAGTTCTCTCTTCTGTACCTCCTCCTTTGTCTTATCTTCTAAATAGAATAGTTTACATTCTCCAAAGGCTTCTCTTTGGATCACTTTTCCCTCTTGTTTTATTTTCCGTAATTGGAACAGTATATACTTTTATGTCTCAACCACATTAAAAGCTAGATGTTAGAATGAGCAAGAATCTATGAATGCTTCGGATTTTCTGAGTTTAATCCACAAACCTTACCATTGAATCTAGAAGCCTCCATATTCCCGCCTACCAACTGGACCTTCCACACTTTAATTCATGTTTAATAAGAGAGAGCAAGGCTATTTGTTCCTATGTAACAGTGAGTCAGTGTCACTGTTCAAATTTCCGCTGTTGGTATTGGACTGCCCCCCACTGTTTTGATGAATACAAACAAGTCTTCCCAGTTGCTTTTCATTATCCTTCAAAAGAGCTCTGTTTGCGTAGAACAGGTTAAGTTCACAACGAGGAGTTCTTCGCTCATGCCTAGTGCAAAGAATATCGATCTTGGTGACCAGGCCTCATGATTACTGTGGTTTGATCTCGATTTAAAGTATCTAATTCATTGGACTTACTCTTCAAAGAGCTTACCCTCTTTTTTCCAGATCTAGTGTTTCTCCAAACCTTTAAATCATATTTATATTCTTCTGCCCATAGTTCTGAATCTTTCTTTCTTTCTTTCTTTCATTTTTTTTTTTTTTTTTTAAAAAAAAAATAATAAAAAAATTTAGCCTTTTGAACTAGTTAGGATAGAAATAAGTTTTCAATCCTAGCTCAGAAAGTAGCTATAATCTGAATATCAGATGACATCCAATTTATCCTTCGATCAAAATACTCATCACGCGTGGTTTGCAGGATACGTGGGAGGACGTTGACCCAGATGAACTGTCATACGAGGTGAGTTTGGCTTGCTGGAGTGCTGATGCTTTCTTATTGTTGATTCCTGAGAGGTTATTAATATTTCAGGAGTTGCTTGCATTGGGTGAAGTGGTAGGAACTGAAAGTAGAGGGCTATCTGCTGATACAATTGCTTCTCTACCCTCCATAAACTTCAAGGCAGGGAGTGGCCAGACTGGAAGCAACGATTCGTGAGTCATCTCGAGCAAGGAGTTTTTTTTGGCATTTTTATCTTTTCTTACTTAGCTTTTGGTTTTGGCGCTCATCTTTTCAGGTGCGTCATTTGTCGATTGGATTTCGAGGATGGTGAAACCTTGACCGTTCTCTCTTGCAAACACTCCTACCATTCTGACTGCATAAATAATTGGCTAAAAATAAACAAGGTAAAATGCCCATTTACATTCACTGACCTATTAAGCAATAATAATGTACATATGTATGATGATACCGAACCCGAGATAACTAAAGCTTGCTGTATGCAGGTCTGCCCTGTTTGCAGTGCTGAAGTCTCCACGGCTACCGGAAGCAGTTAGTTGTAGCATGTGGTATTGAATGTACTAAATGAAACATTTTACATATAAGTTAAATCACGAAGGATCTTAATTTCTGTTTTCATCATTTTGGCAACACCCATTTCAGCTGAATATCTATGGAAAATGTCTATGGTGGGTCGTACAATCTCTGGTTTCATTCTGTAATCCAAGCCTAGGAAATTAGTTTGCCTTGTTCATCATACATGAATCTAATTTTTTTAAAACTTTTTTTTTCTCTTTTAAATTTCTCCTTAATATATCCCAAATCTTGCCTTGTCTCTTCAGTGTGTAAACACAAAATTTGCTCAGGGGAAGAGCCATGAGTTATGAATCCTACGTTCATCTTTTTGTTCTTGAGGTTCCTACGGTGTGGATTTTCACTTGTTATATCATATGGTCATGTCTCCATTTTTATTCTTGACCAGAAGTATTGAATCACAGATTTTAAGGATGATAGTACAAACACTATGTCAATTGAATTATGCTAATTTTGATATTTTTAATTTAAGTTTTACCCATGTCTTAATATTTTATTACTTTAATGACATAGAATATAGATTTTGAAGATTGTATGCATGCCTCAGAGTTACAGGGTTATTGGGGTATTAAATTTTTGTCGACATGTTGATGTTTTGTTGATATTTTTATGTGTATGAATTCAACGTCGACACAAAAGATTAATTGATATTTTTTTTACAACATAAAAAATCTGTGGCAAAAAAAATCAACAAACAAAATGTTGTGAATTATTAAAAAAATGTAATTTTTTATTTATTAGTTTTAACTTTTTGCATATTCAAATAAATAAACTTTTGTTGGTTTTTTTTTAAAATTTAATTTTTTTACGAATATCCATTAACATCAATATTTTAACGGTATTTCTATTGATATTTTTACAAAATTAAGATCAAAATTTTGATATCTATGTTGGCATTTTAAACTTTTGGTTGTCATAAATATACATTTCAACTTTCAATTTGACTATCCTGAAAAAAATAAAAAAAACCTTTCAATTTGACTTTCTACAATTGGTTGGGTAACTAATGATTTAAAAAATCAAGTCAATTTTTAAAAATAAAAAAAAATAAAAAAATAATTTTCAAAAAGTTACTTTTTGATTTTAGATTTCAATTAATGATATAAGTGTTTCTCTAATAAAATGTGAAAACTACAATTAGAAATTGGGAAGAAATCAATAGAAATTTCAAAAACAGGAAATTAAAGATGCAATAATTAATTTTTGAAAATTTGTTGTTATTAGACTCTTAAATATTACAAAATAGATTAACCATCTATGAGCTATACTGTATGCAATACAGGTTGTCCTAATCAAAGTATTATTGGGATTTATGTCTTAAATTTCATATTCTGTATATTGTAAACAAATTATTGAATAAATAAATGTTGGATTTTATATCATAAATCTCGTAGTTTGTAAATTAATAAACATATTCTGTTTTGTTTTTCGATAAAGTTGTTATTGAAATTATAATCTTGAATCCAATAAACTAAGGTCCTGAGGCTATTTAATGTAGTTTGAACTTTATGTAGTGACATAAATGTGGATCAAGTTCAAATATATAGTCAAAATGGTCTATAGTATATGAATAAGGTTGGCCGCCTTATTTTGGGGACACTATGGATGAGGCTCACTTTGTAGTTAGTACAAACGATGTGATCCTGAATCGTTCATATAGAGATATGTGAGTGGGGGCATCCTATGCAATGAGTTTGCATAAGACTGAACCATGAAATAGTCACTTTTTACGTTCTAAATGTCGTTTTATGTATAAAACTGACTATTTCGTTAATTGATGACCTAGGTAACTTAATCTTAATCCTGAGCTAACTATGAACTCCTGTTCACTCAGAATTATCCTTAGATTTGCATAGATAAGGGCAGCACATCATCGCTGGCCCAATAAGCCTCCCATTTCAGGGGTAAGATCAAATGGATAGCTGGGAACATAGGGTGCAAGATGGAATTCACTCTACCCATTATAGGAATAGTAGATAGATTGTTCCCTTTAGTACTGAATCCAGGTCTTGAACAAGGGGTCCCACTTTCTTCTTGGCCTGAGAGGGGTTCGATTTATAGGTTGGACCTTAAACCAATTGTTCATTAGAGGATTAGTGGAACTTAAGGAATAAGATGTAGTCTCATGGATAAAACGGTTTTTATGATCCAGCTGAGATTACGAACAACCTGTGAAGGATTAGCTTACTAATCATGGTTATATCAAATGGACACAAATATATCTATAGTGAGGGGAGTGCAACTACAGGACTATAGTGGAATGACATGTTGATTAGCTCCGTCTAAAGAGTTTAGCTATGCATAATTTCAGATCGTTGGAGAGCCCATGATCTATAGGTCCATTAGGTTCCCCTACTAGCTCATATGGAAATAAACTTAGAACAGTATGATCGAATGATTCAAATTGTTTGAATTAGGTGAAGAGGAGAAATCGACAAGTATATATAGATATAGTAGTCGGTTTTCAGTTAGAGATACAGCTTTAATATTTAAATGTGATTTAAATATAAAAAATATGAATAAGTTCATATTCGGAAGCTCGGAAATAATGGAAATGATCAAAGAATGTAAAAAGTCAAAGAGTTGACTTTTTGACTTTGAAAAGTCAAACTTTGACCGACCTTATTATTCAAATGTGATTTGAATTTCGAGAAATGAATGCGGATTCATCTCGGGAGGTCAAAATTAGTCAACACGGAAAAAAATCATAAAAAGTCAAATGTTGACTTTTTTGGTCAAAGTTGACTTTGACAAAATGAAGCTATTTTGCCCTTGACTAAAGTTAGTGGAAAATCTCAAACTTGTTGGTATAATTCCACTAACAAAATAGTTGGTAGGTCTGGCTTATAGTGGAGACATTAAGCCCACTTAGATAATGGATTCTAGGTGTTGGGTTTTTATGAATTTATTTCATGCAATTATTGCATGGTTTTTTTCTATAAATTGACCTTTCAATTTGGATGAATTTTTTTTTGACATTTTGCTAATTTTTTTTTCATAATTGGGCTGAAAAATTAAAAACCCAAACCCAAATTCATTCTTATTTTTTTTATCTCCTTCTCTCTTGGTTTTCTTCATCCCCACAACCCGGTTCTGAGTCCAGAGGATAGTAGGTCAACTTTAGTGGTGGTCTGGAAGAGTTTGGGTCGAGATTCAGCGAGGAAAAGTGGTTTTCTTGAGCTTCAAAGGTAAGTTAATTTATTGTTTTTCCTTCATTTTGCATGCTAAATTCCTTTTGATTAAAAGCAGTTAGAGTATAATTAGGTCCTTATTCCGTTGCGTAGTCTCGTGTTCCATCATGTGGTATCAGAGCATGCTTTAATTACGCTCAATTTCTTTTGGTGGGTGTTTTTTTCCTTTCTATTCAACAATATTTGACAAGACATTCTGTACCTTGCTAAAAAACCGATCATTGTTCGTCTGAGAGCTAAATTTGCCTCGATTGTTTGTCTCTTGCCCTGAGCCTCCCTCAAGTTAGCTTCCGCTATTTCAAGAGTTTGAATGAAATATGGACTAAAGTGGATTTATTATGATTTTGGCATTGTTTTTCTTTAAATTTATTGTGAAAATTTGTAATTGCTCACATATTTATGAGCATCAATGTGTGAAAAAGGGTCTGTAAACTTGTTGGAGTCATTAGAGTTGAAATTAGACTCTAATTGCTTGAATCCGGGAGAGAAGATAGCAGCAAAATTAGAGAAAAATGGCTCACAGAACCGAATTTGGCCACAGACTCGAGGCAAGCTCCAGACCCGACCGCAGCCCGAGATCCGACCCAGTTCGGAGAAGCCCCTGCACGCGCCAGCTGTTGGCAGAGTATCCGGCCCATTCCACGACCCGACCCGGTTTCGATGCCCGCCTGCTCGTGCCCGCGATTTTCGTCCTATTCCGGTTCGAAGCTGTCTCGCGCTGTCGCTTGCTCGCATGACCCTGGCGCTCACTCCCACACGCATTCTGTCAATCTGACCCGCCCCGTGCTCCGTTGGACTACGCCAATGGCATGTCAAGCCCGGTCCAGACTATCTTGGAATCGGTCTGTTGACCTGGTTGAGCCAGTTGATTGGTATCAACTTGGTTTTTTTGGTGTTTTTGGGCTGTTGTTCGATGTGGTTCTTGAGCTAGGTCAGATGGCTCAATGATGTTGAAGCCAAGTTCTCAGGAAAGCTGTGTTCTGTTTATTTAATAATTTAGTTATTTGTTGTTTTTAATGCACCAAAATGGGTCACTATAGTGTTGTTTACCTATATGCATGCTTGATTGTATAATGTTGTTGATTATGTGTGCATATAGTATGCAATATAGTTTATCACCCACCATTTAAGAAAAGCATTGACTTGACATGCATTGTTATATCTTATAATGTAGTTATAAAATATTACTATGCGATGCTAGTATTTATATAAGTTGGTTATATTAAAAGCATGTTTGATTGAGGAAAGCTTGTTATAGATGAATGCTCTAGGTATAAGTTGTTATAAAATAACTCTAGACTTCTTAAAATCTAAACAAAGATTAGATGTCATGCTCAGTTTATGTTAACACGAACATCCCATTTTTCATGATAATAGGTCGATATCTTGTAAAACCGAAGTTACAAGCAAAAACCATCCGCAATGTCTTGGACAAAAGTCGTATAAGATGAGTAATGGTTTGAAGGTTTTAAGTTTGACGGTTCACGAAACACCTATACCTGGAGATCGATGCCGGTGTCTGACGTTAGGTTAAATCGGTTTTATGAGCATGTCGTGAGCGCGTTGAGGTAATAAAATTTGTTTACATCACCTAGACACGTAGGGTTAAAATCCAGTATTAAAAGTATACTCGGAAATGAATCACCTAGACTATAGAGATATTATAAAATAGTCAATGTATCGCTAAGTTATTTATAATCCAACTGTCATATGAACACTTCAGTGGAGAGAGTAAATGTAATTTTAGCTCTAGCGTCCCCCATAAGAGTTCACACTGTGAAGATCATGCTTGGTTTGAGCCGCTGGGAGTGGACTCCATTCGGAGAGTGTTTGCATGAGTCAATACCAAGGTGAATAGGGGAAGTTATTCATAGTAAGTGGGAGAAGGAAGTGTGTCAACACATCCTACGGTCTCTTCCATTAGGTCGCATCGTGAGATTCCTATAATGCGCCTGCATGTCTGCCCTGGAGCGACCTTACCAATCGGAGGGCTGTATTATAGGATTTGAAACTTCGCAAACTCTAGAAATAGATAGGGTCTCTCAGGTCCATTTTCATTCTTGTCTTTCTAACTTCAAGAGCATAATGATTCCGATCTTTGTGGTCTGAAAATGGAGGGTCACACTTACGAGAATTACTAAGTGTTAGTAAATTCTTGACCAAAGTAGCGATAACTGAGTTACTATAGGAATAAGAGTTATTCTGGTGATAGTATCTAGTCGAGATAGTCTTGGTTCAACGAAGGAATGGTCGATCACCCCTCGGTAAAGGTTATTCTAAACCATTGAAATATCGTTGCAAAATATAATTATGAAGGGTACATTATTAGATTTTTTGCTAAACTTGATTGAATTTAAATGATTAATGTTTTTTTGCTAAAAAGGATATGTTTTTCTTTTCAGCATGACTAGCTCTTTAGATCAACTATTAGCTTCTGAAAAACTTAACGACGACAACTACTCAACATGGAAAACAAATCTGAATTCAACACTAGTAATAAATGACTTGAGATTTGTCTTAATTGAGGAATGTCTTCAGGCCCCTACCTCGAAAGAAGCACAAGGTAAATATGATTTACTAGTTACTAAAACATGTTTAGTGGAGTATGATACCTCAACCTGGATATTGGATTCAGGAGCCACTAAACATATTTGCTTCTCTTTTCAGAAAACTAGTTCCTGGAAAAAGCTTGAAGAAGGCGAGATCACCCTCAAGGTTGGAACAGGAGAGGTCGTCTTGGCCGAAACAATGGGAGACTTGAAGTTGTTTTTCAACGATAGATATATCATACTTAAAGATATTTTGTATGCTCCTAAAATGAGATGGAATTTAATATCTATCACATGTATATTGGAACAAATGTATAAAATATCTTTTGAAGTTAATGAAGCGTTCATTTTCAGAAAAGGTATTCAAATTTGTTCTGCTATACTTGAAAACAACTTATATAAGTTAAGACCAACTAAAGCAAAATTTTTCTTAAATACTGAGATGTTTAGAACAGTCGAAACTCAGAATAAAAGACAAAAAGTTTCTTCTAACGCCTATCTATGGCACCTAAGACTTGCCCACATAAATCTCAAAAGGATTGAGAGATTGGTTAAGAATGGACTCCTAAATCAGTTAAAAGACAATTCTTTACCTCCATGTAAGTCTTGTCTTGAGGGAAAAATGACTAAGAGATCTTTTAGGGCTCAGAGGCACAATATCGTTAGAGCTCGTACATTCGGACCTCTGTGGACCGATGAATGTCAAAGCTCGAGATGGGTATGAATATTTCATCAGTTTTATTGATGATTATTCTAGGTATGGTCATATTTACCTAATGAATCACAAGTCTGATTCTTTTGAAAAGTTCAAAGAATATAAGGCTGAGGTTGAGAACCAGTTAGGTAGAACAATTGACACTACGATCAGATCGAGGTGGTGAGTACATGGACTTAAGATTTCAGGACTATATGATAGAACACAGAATCAAGTCACAACTCTCTACACCTAATATGCTCAGCAGAACGGTGTATCTGAAAGAAGAAACAGAACCTTGTTGGACATGGTTCGCTCAATAATGAGCTTTGCTGAGTTACCTGATTCCTTTTGGGGACATGCATTAGAGACTGCTGTCTATATTTTGAATAACGTTCCCTCTAAAAGTGTTTCAGAAACACCTTACGAGCTATGGAAAGGGTGTAAAGGCACTTTACGTCACTTTAGGATTTGGGGATGCTCGGCACACGTGTTAGTTCAAAATCCTAAAAAAATTGGAACGTTGTTCAAAACTAAGCTTATTTGTAGGTTATTCAAAAAAAACAAAAGGTGGTCTATTTTACGATCCTCAAGAGAATAAGGTATTTGTATCGACAAATGCCACATTCTTAGATGAAGACCATATAAGAAGTCATAAACCTCGCAGTAGACTAGTAATGAATGAAATTTTCAAAGACGCTACAGATAAAACTAGGTTTTCTACTAAAGTAGTAGATAAAACTAGTACATCTGGTCAATCACATCATTCTCAAAAGTTGAGAATGCCTCGACGTAGTGGGAGGGTTGTTCATCAGCCTGACCGTTACTTGGGTTTAACAGAAACACAAGTCGTCATACCTGATGACGACATAGAGAATCCATCGACCTATAAACAGGCGATGAAAGATGTGGACCGTGATCAGTGGGTCAAAGCCATGGACCTCGAAATAGAGTCTATGTACTTCAATTCTGTCTGGAAACTTGTAGATCAACCAAACGATGTAAAACCAATTGGTTATAAGTGGATCTACAAGAGAAAATGAGACTAAGCCGGTAAAGTACAAACTTTTAAGGCTCGACTTGTGGCAAAGGGTTATACCTAGAAAGAGGGAGTGGACTATGAAGAAACTTTCTCTCCTGTTGCCATGCTTAAGTCGATTAGAATACTCTTATCCATTGCCACCTTTTATGACTATGAAATTTGGCAGATGGATGTCAAGACAGCCTTTTTAAATGGCGATCTTGAGGAGAATATCTATATGGCTCAACCAGAAGGGTTTATTGCACAGGATCAAGAACAAATTGTAAACTTCAAAAATCCATTTATGGGTTGAAACAAGCTTCTATATCTTGGAATATAAGATTTGATAATGCGATCAAATCTTATGGCTTTGTACAGAATGTTGACGAGCCTTGTGTTTATAAGAAGATCGTCAATTCTACTATAGCGTTCTTAGTTTTATATGTTGACGATATTTTACTCATTAGGAATGAAGTAGGTTACCTAACTAACATCAAGAAATGGCTAGAAACGCAGTTCCAAATGAAAGATTTAGAAAATGTGCAGTATGTTTTTGGGATTCAGATTATTCAAAACCGCAAGAACAGAACACTAGCCATGTCTCAAGCAACTTATATAGACAAAATGTTGTCTAGGTATAAGATGCAGAATTCCAAAAGAGGTCTGTTACCTTATGGATATGGAATTCGTTTGTTAAAGGATCAATGTCCTAAGACACCTTAAGAGGTTAAAGATATGAGACGCATTCCCTATGCTTCCGCAGTAGGGAGCCTGATGTATGCAATGTTATGTACTAGACCTGACATATGCTACGCAGTAGGGATAGTCAGTAGGTATTAGTCCAATCCTGGATATGATCATTGGACTGCCGTTAAGAATAT
>NC_052355.1:34943090-35007499 GCF_009727055.1 Benincasa hispida | reverse complement strand
AATAAACATATTCTGTTTTGTTTTTCGATAAATTTGTTATTGAAATTGTAATCTTGAATCCAATAAACTAAGGTCCTGAGGCTATTTAATGTAGTTTGAACTTTATGTAGTGACATAAATGTGGATCAAGTTCAAATATATAGCCAAAATGGTCTATAGTATATGAATAAGATTGGGCGCCTTATTCTAGGGACACTATGGATGAGGCCTACTTTGTAGTTAGTACAAACAATGTGATCTTGAATCGTTCATATAGAGATATGTGAGTGGGGGCATCCTATGCAATGAGTTTGCATAAGATTGAAACATGAAATAGTCACTTTTTACGTTCTAAATGCCGTTTTATGTATAAAACTGACTATTTCATTAATTGATGACCTAGGTAACTTAATCTTAATCCTGAGCTAACTATGAACTCCTGTTCACTCGGAATTATCCTTAGATCTGTATAGGTGAGGGCAGCTCATCATCGCTGGCCCAATAAGACTCCCATTTCAGGGGTAAGATCAAGTGGATAGCTAGGAACATAGGGTGCAAGATGGAATTCACTCCTACCCGTTATAGGGATAGTAGATAGGTTGTTCCCTTTATTACTGAATCCAGGTCTTGAACAAGGGGCCCCACCCTCTTCTTTGCCTGAGAGGGGTTCGGTTTATAGGTTGGATCTTAAACCAATTGTTCATTAGAGGATCAGTGGAACTTAAGGAATAAGATGCAGTCTCGGGGGTAAAACCGTTTTTATGATCCAGCCGAGATTACGAACAACCTGTGAAGGATTAGCTTACTAATCATGGTTATATCAAATGAACACAAATATATCTATAGTGAGGGGAGTGAAACTACGGGATTATAGTGGAATGAACCGTTAGTTAACAAATATTGATTAGCTCCGTCTAAAAAGTTTAGCCAGCTAATCTCAGATCGTTGGAGCCCATGATCTATAGGTCCATTAGGTTCCCCTACTAGCTCATGTGGAATAAACTTAGAACAGTATGATCGAATGATTCGAATTGTTCGAATTAGGTGAAGAGAGAGAAACCGACAAATATATGTGATGTAGTAGTCTATTTTCAGTTTAGAGATACAACTTTAATATTTAAATGTGATTTAAATATCAAGAATATGAATACGTTCATATTCGGAAGCTCGAAAATAATGGAAATAGTCAAAGATGTAAAAAGTCAAAGAGTTGACTTTTTGACTTTGAAAAGTCAAATTTGACCGACCTTATATTCAAATGTGATTTGAATTTCGAGAAAATGAATGCGGATTCATGCTCGGGAGGTCAAAATTAGTCAACACGGAAAAAAATCATAAAAAGTCAAAATATTGACTTTTTGGTCAAAGTTTGACTTTGACAAAATGACTATTTTGCCCTTTGACTAAAGTTTGTGGGAAAATCCAAACTTTTGTTGGATAATTCCATTAACAAAATAGTGGGCTAGATGTTGGCTTATAGTAGAGACATTAAGCCTACTTAGATAATGGATTCTAGGTATTGGGTTTTTATGAATTTATTTCATGCAATTGTTGCATAGTTTTTTCTATAAATTGGGCTTTTAATTTGGATGAATTTTTTTTGACATTTTGCTAATTTTGTTTTCATAATTGGGTTGAAAAATTAAAAACCTAAACCCAAATTCATTCTTATTTTTCCATCTCTTTCTCTCTCTCGATTTTCTTCATCCACTGGGTCCCACAACCCGGTTCTGAGTCTAGAGATAGTAGGTCAACTCTAGTGGTGGTTCGGAAGAGTTCAGGTCGAGATTCAGCGAGGAAAAGCGGTTTTCGGGAGCTTCAAAGATAAGTTAATTTACTGTTTTTCCTTTATTTTGCATGCTAAATTCCTTTTGATTAAAAGTCATTAGAGTGTAATTAGGTCCTTATTCCACTGTGTATGTCTCGTGTTCCATCAATAAAATTTTATTTATTTTCTAAATAAAGTGTTATTTATTTTCATGCATAACTCAAATCTAATAAATTAAGAACCAAAGTTATTGAATGTAACTTGAACAGTATGTGATTGACATACAAATAAATTGTGTTCCAGGAATAATCTAAAAGGTCTATAGTATATGAATAAGGTCGAGTACCTTATCCTGATAATATTATGGATACGACTACTTTCTAAGTGTTGCAAATGATTTGTCCATCCTTGCTATTGAAGTTTGAATAAGAAATGAAAAAGCAAAATATTCTCATTCGATCACGGCAGGGGAGCAAGTAAAAATAGATAAACTCCCGAAGAAAAGGTGGTTCACTTCCTTTCGGTGGAAGCAGGAAGTGGGATCAAGACGATTTTTCACCGAGGGGATGGATCGAAGCGATTGCCCAACTCTATCTTCCTTATCAGTGAACCAGAAATAGTGTATAGATATTCTTCAATGCTGCGGGAAGCTTTGCGACTATGCTATTCTTGGCGACAGTGGAAAGTCATCTCACTGAACATATGATTATATGACTCAAATCGTTTATGTGATGACATGTAAATACAGGTATCCTGTGTATAAGACCATATTATCTCTCTTTTTGATACCATTAACTGAAGAGATTAATATTTCAAACAATAACCATGTAACTCGATCTTAATTTTGAGTTAGTTATGAACTCTTATGTGAGTCATTCTTGATTTGTATGGGTGAGAGTGAACCTTAGTTGCCGACTCAATATTCCTACCATTTTGGGGACGATACCGAGTGAGGAGCTGGGAACATAGTCTCACAAGATGGAATTCACTCCTTGACTTTAGGGTAAGTAGATAGGTTGTTCTCTTAAGTGCTGACTCTGGGACTTGAACAATGAGACTCCACCCTCTCACTGGCTCGAGAGAGATTTTATTTATGGTTGGACTATAAAAAGAATTGTTTATTAGAGGATCAGTGTACTTAAGGAGCAAGAGATGATTACAAGGGTAAAATGATAATTTGACCCACCTGTAATTACGAACAACTTGTGAATGATTGACTTATGTTGATTGCTTAGATTAATGGACACAAATATTCTATGGTTCATAGGAGTGTAGCTATAGGTCTTTAGTGGAGTGTCCCATAGTTAATAAATGTTGATAAATTTAATTAAAGAGTCTAATTAATTAATACCGTATTATTAGAGCTTATAACTGTAGGTCTATTAGGTTTCTCTGCTAGCTTACAACGGGTTAAAACAATGTCGAAAGAATTTGAAGTGTTCAACTCATTTAAGAGAATCATGTTAATTGTGTAAGATATAATTAATATATCGTATATAGACACATTATAATATAAAGTTAATTTTGGATCAGATATAAATTGAAACTTTATTATATTAGAGTATTAATATTTGAATAAGATTCAAATATAAAATTAACGTGAATAAGATCTTTAGTATAATATAATGTTAAAATTAATATAATTAATTAAATATTTTAATTTATTAAGTTAATATGATAACTTCTTTGAAGTTACAAGGAAGTGGTTAGTGGGGAGGGGAGTTACAACTCTCCTTACATTTTTTGTTTTCTTTTACGGGGGCGTTTGGCAGCACAAGCGAGTTGGGTTGGTAGGCTTTGTAAGCCCACTCGTTGTTTTGTTTGACTGATTAAAAGAAAACNATATGAAGTAAAGAGCGTTTGGTAGCCCATGAGAGTTGGGCTGGGTGGGTTTCTAAGCCCAACTGTATTTGTTTGACTGATTAAAAGAAAACAGTGGGTTTAACCCACTGTTTTACTCCAAAAAAAAAAAACCCTAATAATGTCTATTTTCAATTATTTTCCTTTTAACCCTCCTCTGACGTGTCTCTCTCCCTCATTTGTTGCTTCACATTCCTTCCATTCTTATCTCTTCCATCTTCTCTTTTCTTCATCTGACTGGTAACATCCTCTTTGTCTCCTCCATTTCTCTTCTTCCGATTGTCTCTCCTTGCTCGATTTTCTCTTCTTGCATGAAATTTTTGGTTCAGCTCTACTTTTGTTACGAGTTCTTGGTTTAGATCTATTTTTTTTTTCAGAACTATTTTTTTTTTTGTAGTTTTTCGTTCATGTCTAGGAAGTTTTTTTTTGTTGAGATCTACTTTCCTTTGGAGTTCTTTGTTCAAATTTACTTTTTTTTGGGATTTTTTTGTGGTTTTGGATATGTAGGGTTTTGTGTGGTTTTTTCTTGGATTTTGTGGGGTTCGATTTTATGATTATGTGCTTGATTTTTTTTCTTGGATTTCTTTAATTTTTCTTGATTTTCTATGGGGTTTTCTTCCTTTTTTGTACCTTCAAATGTTAATTTTTTTTAATAATAATGTTAAATATGCATATATGTATGTGTGTGTATATATATATATAGAAAAGACTTAGAGTTTTTACGGTTTTTGAAAAGAATACGGTGAAAAGAATATGTTATCTTTTAAAAATTGAAAAAATGAGAGTTTTTATAGTTTTTGTCATAACAGGGTTAAGAAAATAAGTGTATAGTTGAAAATTAATCAACAATTACAAAACCAAAAAAAAGAAAAGAAAGAAAAAAAAAGAGAACCAATCTCATTTACAAAAATTACATCAGATACCTCGATTTAACTCAACTCAATTCTGCACCCCAAACACAGACTTTCTAACTCGACTCAACTCAGTACCCCAAATATAGATAATAATTATCAACTCAACTCAACTCTACACCATAAACACCGACAATTTAACTCTCAGATAATTTAACTCCCTAGACAATAATTACCAATTCAACTTAACTCAACTCTATACTTTTATTGCGCACCAAACACCTTCTTAAGAGTTATCTCAAAACTCTTGTGAAGGTGTTGAATGTGAAATCATATAAAGAAAAAAAGCTCTCACTCTCCCATATAGTTCTCTCTCAAATTTTAACGGAGAAGGTGTTCTCTGTCAAAAACTCTCACTCATTCCTTGCTCTTTCAAAAGGTTCCCACAAACCTCCTTGTCCAAGAGAATAGCAGAGAAGGCATTTTAGTGGTGTCCAAATTTCGGTACGTACTTTTTTTTTCTCGGAAGACCGGGAGAAGAGAAGAAGATTGTTCTTCAAAGGTTTGTTTAATCTTCTTCCCACCGTAGAAAAGCATGCTGAATAATGTTTTTGTTCTCTGTTCTGTATAATATTCCTGTAATAAAATTGGTACAAAAGCGATCACACACTTCCTATAACAAAATCGAAAGAGTTGTGGATTCTTCGATTTTTGGTAAGGAGATGTGAGTTTAGAGAGAGTTCATGGGAGGAGGATTCTTGTAGAGAATCTTTCACTATGAGCCTCAGTATTTTGTCTATTTCATTTAGACACTCATTACTTTCCTTTTTGTGAGAGAGGGGAGGAAGTTATTTCTCAAATAATTTCCCACTTCTATGTATTGAATAACTCCTAAAAGGAGTTATTAACTTAATATCATTAAACTAATTTAATAAAAAAAAAATATTAAATAATATTTAGTATACAGTTAAATAAATAAAATTAATTAATTAATAAATAAATTAAATATCACATATTTAACTTAATTTGAATTATATTCAAATAATATGCTCTCACATAATCTATAGTTTTATATAAATCATATTCATATAAATAGTATTTAAATCTTATTTAAATATTCATCTCTCTCATGTAATAAATTGTAATTTTGAATCTCATTCAAAATTAACTATGTTATAATTAATTTCATTATTTGATTTGAACAATTCAAATTAATCCAAAACTATTTGATTCTTATTTAACCCTTAATGAGCTAGTAAGGGGACCTTATGAACTTACCGATTAGAAACTCCAATGATATGAGCTTAATTAATTAAACTATTTAATTAAATTAATCAATATTCATTAACTACCGGTCACTCCACTAAAGAATCACAGTTGCACTATTCGCACTGTAGATATTCTGTGTCCATGGAAATAACCAAAACAGTGAGTTAACCCTTCACAAATCACTTGTAATTATAGTTGGGTCAAATTACTATTTTACCTCTATAATTACATCTAACTCATTAAATACCACTGATCCCTCTAATGAACAATTAGTTATAGTTTAACTATAAACTAGACCCTTCTCTAGCCAGTGAGAGGGTGGGTGTTGGATTACAAAAACAAACAGTGGAAGAAAACAGGATAATTAAGCATTCTAATTCCTTAATTTTGACATTAAAATAATCATGTTTAAAGGGAAATAAGATAGTTTCAAGAAAAACATACGTTTGAAGAATTCCTCTCCGGTCCAAGTTGCTCCTTGCGAATTCTCAGCTCCAAATCTTCAGTGAACCACCAAGAGATCTTCTCTACTATTCTCAACCTTGAATTTGAGTAGTGGAACTCACAATTAAGCTGAATTTGTGAAGGGTAAGGGATGAGTTTTCAGGTGAAGGAGAAGAACTCAACATAAACTTTTTCTTCTAGTTCTTCAATCCTCCTCCTCCCGAATTCTCACAAATTGGAGTGTTTTTATTCTTCAACTACATACGGGCATCAGTGAATTCAGTCAAAGACACCTCAAACTTGAAGATTAAGTGGGATAGATATGTGAATTGTAGAGTTCCACCTACTAGTTGGTGAAACATTGGATTTTTCCACTAAGTGGAAAATTCCAAATTTCAAATACAATCTGAATTTTAATTTCAATTAATTAAAAATTAATTCAAATCAAAAATTCAGAATTCAATTTCTCAAATTGAATTAAATTTAAAAATTAATTAAACATATTTAATTAATTAAATAATAATTTAATATCAAATATTAAATTAATCACACACCTAATTTTAAACATGAATCCTATTCATGTAATTAATATTTAAATCAATATTTAAATATTATAAACTCTTTAATTTTGTTTAATTTCGATAAATTAAACGTTAATTAATTATATATAGTTATACAAACCTTAATTTGAATTTGAACTATTCAAATTCAAACCCTAAATTCAATATGAACATTTCGAATTGAAATTCAATTTGAATGTTTCAATTTGAAATCATTCTAAATTCACTCAATTTACTAATTCAAGGTGTTCATGTTTTACGAGCTAGTAGAGGGATCTTATGGACCTACAGATCATGAGCTCCAACGATGTGAGATTAATTGGCTAAAACTCTTTAGATCGAATTAATCAGTATTCGTTAACTATTGAGTCACACCACTATAACTTGATAATTACACTCTCCTCACTATATATATTTATATCTTCTTGATTTAACCATAATCATTAAGTTGACCCTTAACAGGTTGTTCGTAATAACGGTGGGTCAAATGCTGTTTTACCCCCAAAATTAAGTCTTGCACCTTAAGTTCCACTGATCCTCTAATGTACAATTGGTTTGTGATCCAATCATTAAATCGGATCCCTCTCGAGCCAATGAGAGGGTGGGGCCCCTTGTTCAAGACCTGGATTTAGTATTTAAGAGGACAACGTTGCTTTTATCCCTAAACCAGATAGGCGTAAATTCCGTCTTACACCCTATGTCCCCAACTATCTACCCGGTCTTTCTCTTGAAATGAGAGGCTTATTAAGCTAGTGCTATCCTCACCTATGCAAATCTAAGGATAATACTGAAAAAATAGGAGTTCATAGTTAGCTTAGGATTAAGATTGAGTTACTTAGGTCATCTAAGCGAAATAGTCAGTCTTAAGCAGTAAACAACGTTATAAAGTAAGAGCGACTTATTTCTTGGTCCGATCTTATGCAAACGCATTGCATAAGATGCCCACACTCCTCATGTCAATACATGAACGAATCAGGATCACTTCGTTTGTAGCACTTTACAATAAATTGTAACAACTACAAAGTGGGCTGCATCTGGTAGTGTTACCAGAATAAGACATCCAACCTTATTCGTATATTATAGATCATTTTGACTAATTACTCGAACCTAATCCAGTTTTATGTCTCCACATAAAGTTCAAGTATTTATATAATAGCCATGAATCTTAGTTTATTGGATTTAGTCTTTACAAGTTCAATTTATAAATTCAATAACAACGTTATTGAAGAAATGTTAAATAACATCTTTATTGATAATAGAAAATGTTTAACTCTACAAAATGCGAGTTTTAGGACATACAACCGAATAGTGAGGCGCTATTGAGATTAGTGTCCAAAATCTCTTGTATTCTCGTAGTTTGTAAACATTGTATAAACAAATTATTATTAATAAAGTAATTGTTATTTTATGAGCATATACTCAATCCAATAAACGAAGATCCTAGGTTATGTAATTTAAATAAGTATGTAGAGACATACAGGTGGATCTTGTTTAAATAATAACCTAAACGGTTTGTAATAGATGGATAACGCTGGGTACCTTATCCTGGTGACACTACGGATACAACCTGCTTTGTAGATGTTACAAGTATTGTAAAGTGCTACAAATGATCTGATCCTGATCATTCATGTAGAAACATGTGAGCGGGGTATCTTATATAAAGAGTTTGTATAAGATCAGACCACGAAATGGCTAGTTTCATTATATAACACCATTAATAGTATAGAGACTTACATTTCACCAGGATGACCATAGGTGACATAACTTGAATCTTGAGTGAGTTGTGAACTCTTACTCATGAAGGCAGTCCTTTGATTTGTATGGGTGAGAGTGGCCAGATTTCCAACTCAATATGCCTACCATTTTGAGGATTTATTTGATTGGGGAGCTAGAGACACAACTACACAAGACGAAATTCACTTTTTTCTTGATGTCGGGGTAAGTAGATAAATTGCTCCCTTAAGGTTGATTCTAGGGCTTGAAAAATGTGGCCACACCCTCTCCTGGTCCAAGAGAAACTTTATCATAGTTGGACCATAACTTATTGTTCATTAGAGGGATCATTGGTACTTAAGGAGTTAGATGTAACTACAAGGGCAAAACGGTAATTTTGGCCTAGTTGTACTTACGAGCAATATGTGAAGGGTCATCACACTGTTGACTAATTATATCCAATGGATATAGAAATATATCTGTAGTACGAAGAGTGCAGCTATCAGTCTTGAGTGGAGTGATCGAGAGTTAATGGATGTTAGATAATTTAATTAAAGAGTTTAGTTAATTTTCCAAGTACCATTGGAGCTTCAATCTACAGGTCCATGAGGTCTCCTTTATAGCTCACCAGGGATTTATTGAGAATTAAGTTTTTGGATTAATTTGAATTGTTCAAATAAATTGAGAAAATTAATTATATATGATACAATTGATTAAATTAATTATATGTGATATAATAAATATAATGTATTTGATATATTATAATATAAAGTATTTTGAGACGAATCAAATATCTGAATATGATTCAAATATTTGTTATACGGATGAGATTCATATAATTGAATTTAGTATAAATATGATTAATATTAAAATGTCATGTAATGACGAGAGAAAGTAAAACTATAGGTTATATTTTATTTGATACAATATAAAAATTATAGATTATGTGTTATATTTGATATAACATATAGTATATATATAATAAGGTAGTTATTGTAATTATATATACACATATATATTATTAATTAAATTAAATTATTTTATATTATTTTAATTTAATTAATGGGAGGGATTTATAACTCCCTCCTATAATCTCTCTCAAACAGATCGTGAAACTTAGGGGTTGAAGGAAGTTGTTCCACCTTTGGTTTTTCCAAAAAAAAAAAAAAAAAAAAAGAAAAAAAGAAAAAAAGAAAAGAAAATACAGAGAAGAAAAATCTCCTTGTTCTTCCTCTCATCTTTTTCCTCCTCTCTTCACTCTCTAGAATTCAAGCAAAGCCCACAACTCTTGCTTCAATTCTCAATCCCAAAAGAACATAGAGGGTTCTCAAGTGGTGGTGCTCTTTTTGGGATTTCGAATTCAAGATCTGGACGAAGCGTTCGTGATCGTGGATCAAGGGTATTATGCAAAGAAGGTGTTCTTCAAGGGTAACCTTTTTCTTCCCAATTCTTCTCCTTCCCATAGCATGCTGTAAATTTCTTGTGATAATGCATAATTTTTGTTTCTATTATGTAATTCTCAAATTCTGTGAAAATAAAATTGGGAATGATCCCCGCTTTCGCACAAGGACCTTCATCGGTTCCCTTCATGCGCCTCATTCTTCAAGACCCGGAATCAGTCCTTAAAGGAGATATTCATCTACTTACCCTATGACTGGGAAGGATGGTTGTCCAAATATCTCTCGCAATGAATCCATAATCTCGCGTGCAATTACCATGAATTCCTGTTTCTTTGCCAAGATTTCAGTTAAGCTGATGGCACGCTCAAGTGAACGTGGTCAAGTTGTAGTAATTAAAACGACGTAAAAGGTTGAGTATTGTCGTCAAGGATCAATGATTAGTTGCTAATTATCTATTTAGAACCGTGTCAAGTTTAGCTAAGGAATTGGAAAATAAATTTGAGTGATTTTTTTTTATTAAATTTCAAGAAAACTAAACGACTAGAAAAAAAGTCAAATGTAAATTTCAGAGTAAAAGAGCATTATAGGGTGTTGATTTCATTAAAAACTTCATTAGATGATACTTAGATTTATCATGAAATTATTTAAAACAATTTACCTAAGTCTAGAAACTAAAGTTCGAATTATTATCCTTAAAAAACAACTCTTTCTCATGCAATTCTAAATGATAACTAACATTGTGATACCAAATTAAGATCCATGACATTAAACATTGTCATCAATAACTTTTACTCTTCCACTAACTATGCACATGACAAGTTAATACAACTTGATGTTATAAGTTCGATTAAACACTCAACCTACTGAAAGAACATTTACTCTAACATTCATTGATGGACAATCAATAGAAAATTAATAAAAATAACATTGAAAGATAAAAAGTTCTATAATTACATGAAATCACTAAATATCATACTAAAAATCCATAAGAAAATCCATGAGAGTCTAGCCACCCATGGTTCTAAAAAACATACTTGCATACACTTTTGACAACATTCAAGTAAAGAAAAGTAAAGAATCAGAGAAGCCCACGTCCGGAATGCTTCTCCTTAGGTAGAAATCACCAATCTCTAGTCTCCATGATATTCTTCACTCTCTATCTGGGCAAGAACTCACTCTTTTAGGTCAAAATTTTTGTCCCTTGAGTGATGAGAAACGTCTAAATATATAGAAGATGCAAAATTGGGACAAAAATCCTTAAAAAAGTTGTAGATTTTTCATTCATGAATAGACGACTTAATTATGGTCAAGACCAACGTAACAACATTGGTCTGAAGATACCGAAGCGTAAGGTTATGCTCATTGTAGTGTAACTATGTTGCATCCTAATCGCAGCTACTGCCTTCAAGCATAACGGGTAGAGTGTAGCTACCCTTCTTGCTATGCTGCTTCAAATGTGTTCGAGCTTCTTCTGTTAATTATCGTAGCATAACAATGCTACGCTATAGCGTAGCGACGTGCCAATTAGAGCAGTTATTGCCTTTCAGCGTAAAGGGGCAATGTTGTTATACTATGCATTACGCTGCCTTGCCCTTTGATTGTTTTGACATTCTTCTATCTTCCCTTCACCCTCTTTGTCCATTGCTCAGTTTTACCTCCTTTAAGAATATTTTGATCCTTTTTAGCTCATTTTGAGTATAATTCTATTCTCGATCATAAATTCTGAAAATCACTAGAAAACATGTCAAATCTTATAAAACAACATATAAAAAACCATCCTAAATCTAAGGCAAATAACACACATTTTGTGTGCACCCACCCCAAACTTAAGATTTTGCTAGTCCCGAGCAAAGAAGAAACAAGAAAATAGAATAGTTTTAAATAAGTGTGCTAGTGATGTTAGGATTGGTGTCTTAATTTTCCTGGAGTCTCGTTGTTTGTAATTATACACATTGTTTATGAATAAAATAAGAGTTATTTCATTTTGGCATTTACTCATATCCAATAAACAAAGCTCCATGGTTATTGTATGTAAACTTAAGCATGTATATGCAATATACAAGTGGATCATGCCTTAAGTGATAATCTAAATAGGTCTGTAGTATAAGGATTAAGGAGGGATTTCTGATCCGGGGAACACTACGGATACGACCCGCTTTGTAGAGGTTTGCAAGTGTTGTAAACTACTACAGATGGTTGATCCTAACCATTCATGTGGAGACATATGAGTGGGGGTGTCCTATATAAAGAGTTTGTATAAGACTGGACCACGAGATGATTCGTCTCTGTATATAACGCCGTTGATACTTGAGACTTACATCTCACCTAAATGACCATAGGTGATATGACCTCAATCCTGAATGTTTTGGGAACTCCTGCGTTTAAGGACGGTTCTTTGATTAGTGTAGGTGAGAGTGACCAGATTGCCAACTCAATATGCCTACCTTTTTGGGGACTTATCTGATTTGGGAGCTGGGAACTCAGTCATATAAGATGAAATTCACTCCTTCCCTGAAGCAAGGGTAAGTAAATAGATTGCTCCCTTAAGGGCCGATTTCGGGGCTTGAACATAGTGGCCATAACTTATCTTTTGAAGAGAGAACTTAGTGATAGTAGGACTATGACTTATGTTCATTAGAGAGATCAGTGGTACTTAAGAAGTTAGATGTAACTACAGGGGCATAACGGTTATTGGCTGAGCTGTACTTATGAACAATCTGTGAAGTGTTGTCGCACTGTTGATTGGTTAAGATGAACATATAATATATCTGTAGTAAGGAAAGTTCAGCTGTCGGTCTTTAGTAGAGGCCTGGCAGTTAACGGATAGTGGATCCCGTGACTAAAAGAGTTTAGTTCAGTTATTCACGTATCGTTGGAGCTTTCGACTACAGGTTCATAAAGGTCCCCTTAGTAGCTCAATGGATTCAAGCTGAAGGATCATGTTCTTGGTGGTTGATTTGAAATGTTCAAATTGATAAAGAAGTAATTCGATTATATATGATATGATCGGTATGGTGTATGAATTTACATTAGTGGAAGTTTAATGTAAATGAGATTTACATTAAGGACCATAAAATAGAAAAAGAGCTATGGTTTAATATGTTCATGAGAATGAAATGTTAAAACTATAGGTTATAATATAAGTATGATAAGTTGGTTATCATTTATATTTATAATAATATTAATTATTTGATAATTATCTTTTTTTCTCTAATAATCAATTAAGTGGGAGGTTATGTGGTAGTTTCATGGTAACCGTGAGATAAAGGAAAAATGGTTTTTCCTAATTTAGTAGTTGTTGAATTGAGATTTCCATCTCGAAATTACTCACGGAAAAGTTGTCAAGTAAATACGATTTATTAAACGAAAAACTGGAGAGACTAGAAACGATCGTGGCGAGTGTTTCTATACGATAGACACTCAGCTGGCGATGAGCTAAACGATCGTGCAACTTTAGCTAAACGATTGAATAGACATTTGTTTAAACGATTGGGCATTGTCTAATATGATAGACTTTGACATCCCCACTTGCTCAATCGTTTACACCATTGTTCTTCCTCCGGTCTCATCCTAACCAAGTTCCACACAGAGCCCACACTTCTGGATTCTCACCACCGAGAAAACAAGGTAGCCATTGTGGTGGTGTCATACTCAACTCGACATTTTCGAGATTTTTTAGAGTGTTCATGGTGTTCTTGTGGAGTCCACTGTGTTCGTGATCTTGGAGATCGTTGGTGTTTGAGTCTTTTTGTTGATCGTGCTGTGTTGCGGTCGTGGTTGAACGAGCGTTCGAGTGTTGCAGTCTTGCGGGTTGTTTGAGTGTTCGTGATCAAGGGTCTTGAAGATGAGTCTTCAAAGGTATGTAGAATTCTATCCCTTGATCTTTAGAAAAGCATGCTGTAATTTTGTATGTTGCATAGCCTGGTTTTTCCATTTGTGTACTGTAATTGTTATTGTTCATATACGATTAAAATTTGGAACAATCCTTCCGTTGCTCATGGAAATCCTCATATCCGATTCTCTTCAAGTGATTCATGCCTTAGAGAATAACTAGTTGAAAACTCAAGCAAAAACATTCAAGCAAGTTTATCGTTGTGGTCGTTCATGGCCAAATCTAATCATCTCCCATGTGCATGTGTGCAAGTCATATTCAATTCAAAACTCAGAAACTAAAGTTAGGTTCAAGAAAGCTTCTCTAGTTTTTCCCTATTCTGGCTCAGAAACATCATTGCAAAATAGATGTAACTTAGGGTACACTAGACTATTTTGCTAAAAACTGATTGGTTTTCTTAAGTGGTTTAATGCAAGTAGATTAAAATAGTTTCAGATCTTTGTGGTCCGATGAATGTTAAAGCTCGAGGAGGATATTAGTACTTCATCAGTTTTATTGACGATTACTCTCGATATGGCCATATTAACTTAATCAGTTACAAGTCTAAAACTCTTGAAAAGTTCAAAGAATTTAAGGTTGAGACTATAGAGGATCAGTTGGAGCTTAAGGAGCAAGATGTTTTTGCAAGGGTAAAGCAATATTTTTTACCAAAATGTAAGCACCAATCATCAAGCATCTATACATTTCAAGAAAGTAATATGTCCACTAAGGTTCCTTAATTACAGTTTGGGATCTTAAACTTGCATAATTTACCTAGGGGCACTATTTTTCACACTCACCGTAGGGAATCATATCCAGTCAATTCCCAGGTGTCCTAACTGATCACAATAATGGTAGCTCTTTTTACCCCAATCCAATACCATTACAAGTTTAAATAATGAAAAGATATTTCTTTGAAGCACATGATATTGAGTGATTACTATATATTTTTTTCAAAGGCAAACATAATATTCTTTTCTTTTCCTCTTAGTATAACATTACAAACCATCATGCACATAAACTCTCTAACAGGTGGGACCTTTGGAGGCGAAAACCAAATACACTTAACATGATTCTACTTTTAGTTAAAACTTCTAAATTGAGGAGACTATGTGCTCAGGATATGGGAAACTCAAAAAGGGACATAAATAGATCATAACTCAAGATAATGCTATTCTATTTCTACAATAAGTCATCCACATGCATATTCATGTCTTGTCATGAACAATCAACATCAACAACAAACAACAAAGAACTAATCAAAACTCCTCAATTTTCAATTAAAAAAATTTAAAATTTTCTCCAAATTTTCAAATACATGCATAGCAGGATAAAATCAAACAAACACAAAGGTATGAAGGACACCTCCCACCCCAAACTTAGAAATTTTCATTATCATCAATGCAAGAAAAAAATGTAGCATAGAAAAACAAGTCTGGGAGCGTGCAGGAGTCCACCAAACAAGCTAGTGGAAAGAGTACCTTTTGTGTTGAACATATACCCTAAAAAATATGATAAAAAATGAGCAGCTCGGATTTTAAAAAGAAAACAACAAAAGAAAAAAAAATAATAAAAAAATAAAAAATAAAGAAAGCAGTAAAAAATTGGGTTGCCTCCCAACAAGCGTTTGATTTAAACACATAATCAACTACAACTAATATATATATAACCTTCTGAAGATATTACCAGTATGTTGGCACCTATCACAAGATTTAACAAAAGTATAACAGTCTCTAAAAAGAGAAGGCCAATAAAAACCTGATTGAAGTATCTTAGTTGTAGTCCTCATGGGTCCAAAAATGACTTCTATAGGTGAAGAATGACAAGATTTCAAGATACTTACAACTTCCTCTTGATAGATACATTTTCTTATGAGACCATTTGCACATACCTTGTAAAGAAGAGGATCCTCCTAATGATAAAACTTAATTTTTTTTTTATAAGAACCTCTTCCTTTATTGTGTGGTGTTATTAGGAGGTAACACCTTACCTGCAAGATAATTAACAATATCAGCAAACTAAGGCAACCTATCCTCCACCTGATATAGGCATTCATCAGGAAAAGTCTTAACAATAGATGAGCTAGGTTTTTCATTCTCTAGCTCAAGCCTAGACAGGTGGTCTAAAACTACATTTTCACATCATTTCTCGTCCTTTATGTCAAATTCAAATTCCTGCAAAAGAAAAACCCATCTCATCAATCTCGGTTTTGATTCTTTTTTAGAAAACAAGTATTTCAAAGCTACATAGTCAGTATGAACAGTTACCTTAGAACCAAGTAAGTAGGGCCTAAATTTATCAAAAGCAAACACAACAGCTAGTAACTCTTTTTCAGTAGTAGTGTAATTCTGTTGAGTACTATCAAAAGTGTTACTAGCATAATATATCATCCTAAAAATGTTATCCTTGCGTTGGCCTAAGACAACACCTAATGCATAATCACTGGCGTCACACATAATTTCAAAAGGTTCAGACTACATGGGTGTTAGGTTGTATGTCCTAAAACTTGCAGTTTGTAATGTCAAACATATTCTATTATCAATAAAGATGTTATTGACATTTATTCAATAAACTTTGTTGTTGTGTCTGTAAATTGCACTTGTAATGACTAAATCCAATAACCTAAAATCCATGGCTATTACTGAAGGAAATCAAACATGAAGATTTTCGTGAGCAGTGGAAGGATTGTTTCAAATTTCAATCGTATATGAACAACATAATTACAGTACCAGAAACGGAAACATATGGTCATGCATAAAACGAAATTGTAGCATGCTTTACTAAACGATCAAGGGAAAGAATTCACATACCTTTGAAGACTCATCTTCAAGACCTTTGATCACGAACGCTCGTTCACAACAACATTTGCAACACTCGAACGCTCAAACACTTCGCCCGCTGCACTGCATGATCCATAGGTTTATTTCTAACCTGGAAGGGCGGTGTCAACCCTTTCAAAGACTAATGAGAAAGGGAGAGATTTGAATGGGATGAGGCCTGCCAGAATGCTTTTGATAGCATAAAGAGGCACTTGATTAGCCCTCCTGTCTTAGGAGCCCTAGAGCGGGCAAGCCGTTGATACTATACATTGCACTACAAGAGAGATCACTTGGGACACTGTTGGCGTAAGAAAGACAAAAAGGAAAAGAACGCGCTCTCTATTACTTGAATAGGACCTTGAATGGAGCTGAGATTAATTATTTCTCTATAGAGAAGACGTGCCTTGCGCTTTTCTTTGCCATAGATAAGTTGAGGTACTACATGCAGGCCTTGAACACTGGGATAACGAACACAACGAATGCAACGAATAGCCACCACAGAACCTCGACTGTGTCGAGTTGAGTATGACACGACCAAAAAGGTTACCTTGGTATTCTCGGTGTAAGAATCCAGAGTGTGAGCTCTGTGTAGACTTGGTAGAGGATGAGACTGGAGAAAAACAATCGTGTAAACGATTGAGCAAGTGAGAGATGTCAAAGTCTATCGTATAGGACGATGCCCAATCGTTTAAAAAAAGCTATACGATCGTCTAGCTAAAGCTATGTGATCGTTTAGCTCATCGGTCAGCTAAGTGTCTATCGTGTAGAAACACTCCACAATTGTCTAGTCTCTCCAAACTATCATTTATTAAATCTTATTTACTTGACAGACCACCGTGAGAACTTTTCGAGAGTGGAAATCTCAAATTAACATTACTAAAATTAGGAAAACATTTTTCCTTTTTATCTCACAGTTACCATGAAACCACCAATAACCTCCCACTTAATTGGTTATTAGAGAAAAATAGATAATTATCCAATAATTAATATTATTATAAATATAAATGATAACCAACTTACCATACTATATTTATAACCTATAGTTTTAATATTTCATCTCATGAAACATATAAACCACAGCTCTTTTTCTATTTCATAGTACTTATTGTAAATCTCATTTACATTAATCTTCCACTAGATGTATCTCATACACCATACCGATCATATCATATATAATCGAACTACCTCTTATCAATTTGAACATTTCAAATCAACACTAAGAACTGATCCTCAACTTGAATCCATTGATCTACCAAGGGGACCTTATGGACCTGTAGCTCGAAGCTCCAACGATATGTGAATAACTGACTAAACTCTTTAGTCACGAGATCCACCATTCGTTAACTTCCAAGCACTCCACTAAATACCGACAACTGAACTCTTCTTACCATAGATATATTATGTGTCCATCTTAACCAATCAACAGTGTGACAACCCTTCACAGATCGTTCGTAAGTACAACTTGGCCAATAACCGTTATGCCCCTGTAGTTGCATCTAACTCTTTAAGTACCACTGATCCCTTTAATGAACATAAGTTATAGTCCTACTATGACTGAATCAGAAGAAGAAGTTGTGGCCACTATGTTCAAGCACCGTAATCAGCCCTTAAGGGAGCAATCTATCTACTTACCCCTGCTTTGGGGAAGGAGTGAATTCCATCTTGTGTAACTGAGTTCCCAGCTCCCAAATCAGACAAGTCCCCAAAAAGGTAGGCATGTTAAGTTGGAAATCTGACCACTCTCACTCATACTAATCAAAGGATCGCTCTCAAAGGCAGGAGTTCCCAAAACACTCATGATTAAGGTCATGTCACCTATGGTCGTTCAGATGAGATGTAAGTCTCAAGTATCAACGACGTTATATATAGAGATGAATCATCTTGTGGTCTGATCTTATACAAACTCTTTGTATAGGACACCCCCGCTCGCATGTCTCCACATGAATGGTTAGGATCTACCATCCATAGTAGTTTACAACACTTGTAAACCTCTACAAAGCGAATCGTATCTGTAGTGTCACTAGGATCAGGAATCCCTCCTTAATCCTTATACTACAGACCTATTTAGATTATCACTTAAGGCATGATCCACTTGTATATCTCATATACATGCTTAAGTTTACATACAATAACCATGGAGCTTTGTTTATTGGATATGAGTAAATGCCAGAATGAAATAACACTTATTTTATTTATAAACAATGTGTATAATTACAAATAACGTGACTTTGGGAGAATTAGGACACCAATCCCAACAATTATATGAATACTTGAACTTTTTGTGGAGACATAAGGATGGATCGAGTTCGAGTAAATAGCCAAGAGTTTATAGTATATGAATAAGGTTAGGTACCTTATTCTGGTAACACTATTGGATACAACTCACTTTGATCTAGTACAAATGATGTAATCCTGAATTGTTCATGTAGAGACATGTGAGTGGGGGTGTCATATGCAAAGAGTTTGTATAAGACCAGGACCAAGTCACTCTTACTTTATAATGCTGTTTACTGTTTAAGATTGACCGTTTCAAATCGATGACCTAGGTAACTCGACCTTAATCTTGAGCTAACTATGAACTTCTATTTATTCAGAATTATTCTTAAATTTGCATAGATAAGGGTTGGCTCAACAATCCTTCAATTTTAGGGATAAGACCGGGTAGATAGTTAGGAACATAGGGTGCAAGACGAAATTCACTCCTACCCATCTCTAGGGATAGTAAAGAGGTTGTTCTCTTAAGTACCGATTCCAGATCTTGAACAAGGGGCCACACCCTCTCATTGGCCCGAGAGGGACTCGGTTTAGTGATTGGATCACAAATCTATTATTCACTAGAGGATCAGTGGAACTTAAAGAGTAAGATGTAATTTCGGGGGGTAAAACAACACTAGACCTAGCTGTTATTATGAACAACCGGTGAATGATCAAGTTACTGATTATGGTTAAATCAAGTGGATAGAAATATATGTACAGGAGGAGAGTGCAACCATCGAGCTATAATGGTGTGTCTCAGTGGTCAATCAATATTGATATCTCAAATTGTTGGAGCTCATGATCTGTAGGTCCATAAGGTCCCTCTACTAGCTCGTAAAAGATTGAACCTTGGATTTTATTGAGCGAATTTGAAATGTTCAAATTCGAAATTAGGGTTTGCAATTTGAAATGTTCAAATTTAGTTTTTAGGGTAAATTATATTCGTTATAAATAACGTTTAATTTTGTTGAAATTAAACGTAATTCAAGAGTTTAAAATATTTAAATAATGATTTAAATATTGATTACATGAATAGGATTCACGTTTGAATTAGGTGTTTTATTAATTTAATATTTGATATTAAATTATTATTTATTTAATTAAATATGTTAATTATTTAAATAAATCATTTTTAATTTATAAAATTCAATTTTAGAATTGAATTTTAGTTTTTTTTTTATCTAAATTAATTTTAAAGGTAAAATTAATTAGATTTAAAAATCAAATTAAAATGAGTTTTAATTGTTGAAAGTGGGTTTACCCCAATTTCAATTAGATAGTGGATTAATTCACATTTTAACACCTATCGTACTCACTAAGTGCTAATTGAAGTGTCAATTTACTGAATTAGTTAGTACTTGCATGCTTGAACATGATAAAAGCTTCAATATACTGAGATTGAAGCTTTATGCAAGTTGTTTTTGAGAATTTTTTTAGCAAAAATAGTTTTTTGAGAATTTTTTTAGCAAAAATAGACTCTCAGGCTCTCTCAAACCCATCACAATCCTTCTTAATTTAGAGTTCTACCACTCAAATCCAAGATTGAGAATAGTAGAGAAGATTCTCTTGGTGGTTGTTAGGTTTTTAAAGGATGTACATTTTCTATGTTAATTCCCCCAAGATTGTGTTGATTATTTGCTTCAATTACTAATTTTGTAGGATTAAACGATCTCCGAAGTATTTTGGAGTCATTACAAGAAAATTGTGTCAAAAAGATAAAAATGACCAAGAAAATCAATCTTTTAGATCATCGACCATCGAGTATTTAACAGAAGACTATCAAATACCATTGTCTATCGAGTCATCGAGTTTCTTTTAATCTATTTTCCATCGAGTTAAAGCAATCAAGTAAAGAACACCGAGCATTGAAGAGCGAGTATTAAACATAAAAAATCGATGCTTCATTCTTCTTTTTGGATTTTGACGCGATTCATCTGCGCGCTTCGACGCTTTGCTGCTGGTATAAATGAGTTCAGTTCTTCAGTGAAACGAGATTAATACAGAGAGATATCATTTTTTTTTTAGAAAAATCCATCATTTCTATAGAGAAAAACTTAGAAGAAGAGAAACCCATTTTTTTAGAGAGAGATTTCGATTTCCAAGAGCAATTCTTGTAATTTTCTGTGACATTGAGTCGATTTATACTCAGACTTGTATCAATATGCAACTATCAATGGATTGCTTAAAGAACTTCATCCTCCATGAGTAGGTAAATCTTTTTCTTGGGTAACTATCTAATTAGGAATTTTCTTGAGGTTTTTTTTTTTTTAAAATTTTCTTTCATGTAATTACTTTCTTTTGATTGCTGAGATTTAGAATAAAATTGATTAAGATTGAATTGATGACTCAAGAATAATCAATTTTTGTATGAAAAAATTACATGATTTTTTAACAATATTGTAATTGTAGTTGCAAGAATTAGTAGTCTTGATAGAAAATGTGGACTTCTTTTCCTATTTTCTTTAAAGAATCTATTAATTCATAACATTCATGTAATCAATCTTAAATTTTCAGTCTTTTGATTTCAAGATTATAGTAGTTAAGAAAATCCATGAGTTTAATGCAATTTAGGGATTAATTGTGAAATGTCTTTAGGAAGCAATTAAGACCTAGATTAGGGTTAATTGTGAAATTAGCTAATTAGGGTATTAGGAATTTATTCTTAATGAACTATTGAATAATTTAATTTCATGATTTCTTATTAAGACAATGATAGATTTGCCTAGTTATATAAAATCCCCAAGATTTCATTTCCATTGAATTTTATCTCATAATCTCTTCCTTATTTCTCTCATCAATAAATTTCCTATATCAATTCTTGTCTTTTGCTGAGTTAGTTTCTTTTAGTTCTTAAAATAAACAAATCCCTCATTTAGTCTTTTGCATTTAGGAATTCAAATAGTCTATTTTAGGCCATTTAATTGCGGTTCTCTTGGGATCGACCTCTTACTTCCACTATTATTACGTGTTAGTTCTAGTTGTAGTTACAGTTTAAATAAATTTCATTTGTTTTGGGTAGATAGAATTAACGACACCTACTTTATGCCGAACAGTGGTCTACTGGAGATTTGGTGATCAAATTCGTGGAGATTGCAAAGGATTAAGTGGAAATTATCGAAGGTTATATTTGTTGAAACCCTTCCTTGATTTAAAACTTTTTTTAGCATGCTTTTGACTCAAATGAAGTATAATTAGAGTGCTTAATGATTCTGTTAGCTTCCATTTTATTTATTTTTTCCATCAATAGGTGCAACAATGATAGGAGTAAAAATCAATTCTCTTTCAAATAAGTAAAAGCTTTTAGAGAAATCAATTTCTCTTTAAAATAAGTAAAAGCTTTCAAACATGCATCATCAAAAGTTTAACATCTTTTTCTAGCAAGTTAATCAATGGTTCAACAATTTTGACAAATCTTTGATAAATCTTTTGTAAAACCTTGCATGTCCTAGAAAGCTCCTAACTCTCTTCACATTTGTGAGAGGTGACAATTGTTCAATTATAGAAATTTTTTCTGTGTCCACCTCCAAACCATTTTGAGACACTTTATGCCTAAAGACAATGTCCGCATTTACCATGAAATGGAATTTTTCTCAATTTAGCACAAGATTGGCTTCTTGACATCTCTGCAAAATAAGAGTAAGATTAGAAAGACAAGAATCAAAAGAAGATCCAAAAACAAAAAAATCATCTATAAATGCTTCCATGATTTCCTTTATCAATGCCTAAAAAATTGACATCATACATCTATGAAAAGTAGTATGGGCATTACATAAACCAAAAGGCATTCTTCTATGAGCAAATGTCCCATAAGGACAAGTAAAGGCAGTCTTCTTCTGATTCACAAGAGCAATGGCAATCTGATTAGACCCTGAATGTCCATCTAAGAAACAATAATGAGAATAACCTGCAAACCTATCAAGCATTTGATCAATAAACAAAAGTGGAAAATGATTTTTCTAGTAGCTTTGTTTAGCGTCCTATAATTGATACAAACATGCCATTATGTTACTAATTTAGTGGAGATTAATTCATCTTTATCATTCTTAATGACAGTCATACCGCCCTTTTTAGTAACAACCTGCACAGGGCTCACCCAAAAACTGTCAGATATAACACAAATAATCCCTACATTTAAAAGTTTCAGAACCTCTTTCTTAACCACATCCTTCATAGCAGGATTAAGTCTCCTTTGGTGTTCTACTAATGGAGTGGAGGAAACTTCCATCAATATTCTGTGCTTACAAATTGATGGACTAATGCCTTTAAGATCCTCAATAGACCAACGAATAGCAGATTTATTCTCCCTTAACACTCTCAATAATTTCTCTTCATCACATTCATTCAAATCAATAGAAATAATAGCAAGGAAAGAAGAAGAATCATCCAAGAATGCATATTTCAGATGAGTAGACAATTACTTCAACTTTACAATAGATTTCTCTACCCCACTCAAAGCATGCAAAGACTCAAGAGGCATGGATTTATACACTTTAGTACATACTTGCAAACTATCTAACCATTTGGCATACAAAGCAATGTCATCCATACAAGTGTCAGCATCATCACAACCAAAATCTATAATGCTCTGTTCTAAGTAATCTCTAGTAAGTAAGACATTTGTATGCTCTTCAATATTTCTATCTATCCATTCACATGCTCTTCAACAGTTCTATCTATCAAATCTATCATATTGCAAGAACTAACCTCATCATGGTGTTTCAAAGACCTATAGATATTAAAGGCTACCTTTTCATCATTCACCCTTAAAATTAATTCACCTTTTTGGATATCAATTAAAACTCTCCCAGTGGCCAGGAATGGGTGCCCCAAGATTATAAGAATTTTAGAATCCTCCTCCATGTCCAACACCACAAAATCTGTAGGAAAAATAAACTTGTCAACTTTGACTAAAACATCCTCAACAATACCTTTAGGATATGTCAAAGATATGTCAGCTAGCTACAAAGAAATTGTAGTGGGTTGCACTTCTCCAACATCAACCTTCAAGGAATAGTAAAAATTTCTGGATCTTTGAGCGTTTGTGGTAACTTTTTCTGAAGATGATCCTAATTCCTCCACCTTTTCCTTCGGTTGCTCTTTCTTAGCAACTTCCTCAGGTTCATGTTTTTCACTAGACTCATCACTGAGCTCTTCCACTTCTTGTTCAAGAGGCTCATCATCATTGTTATCTATCAAAAGGTTGGCTAGATTTTTCCCACTCCTTAATGTCAAGACTTTGCATTCCTCTTTTGTCTTCTCAGGAAAACTAGGGAATTTACCTTTTTGAATTGTCTGAAGGGAAGTGACAATTTGACTAAGATGCACCTCCATATTTTGATTTGTCTTCCCATGAGCCTAAATTTTGTTCTCCAAAGCTGTGGTTCTCCCTCTAGACTCTTTCATAAGTTCTAACATTGCTTTCTTAAGAGAAGATTTCTTTTCTTCACTTGATGTGCTTGTACCAAAAAAACCAGGAGGTGCCTGCAAAACATTCTTATTATTAACATAGGAAAAATTCTCATGGTTTCTTAAATATGGGTGATAGTGAGTAGGAATTTGATGGTGGCCTCTATAATGCCCTCTATCAACATAATTAGTTGTCTTATTCTCCTACGTTTCCCAAATTTGTTGACATTCAACTACCATGGTTGCTTGAGAGGCTATGGATGGTGAATTTAATGCTTGATCGGCTGCAATCAATTTATTCAAAGTGTTAGTAATTGTGGACAACTGAGCCTTAATGACACTTACCTCATCAACATCATACACTCTGGTGGTTTTGGTGGTGGAATCTCTATCATTTGGCCAATTGTAACTTGTAGTGGCTGATGGCGAGAAATTGGAAGTCAATTTTACTCGACAACCAACTTCCCTTAGACGCATTATTGTGATGCATGTTCCTAAGATATGCGTTGATGGTCATGCGTTGGAATGAAAAATGTGTTAATAGAATATATGCGATGACCATGAGTCCTGCCACAAGTTTTCTTACGTTCACACCAAGTATAACACGAGCGCAAGTTTCTCGGGTAATCCGAAGTCGAACATAGGGACTTGTAACTACATGTTTGCAGTGATTGTGCATGCGACGGTTGAATAAAAGAATGGAGGGGATGTTGCTACGTTAATCCTACTCCTACTCCTATCTAACAGACAACACAATGAGAATTATGCATGAAAGATAGAGATGCGACAAACCTTGACATGAAATAAATGTATGGAAAAGTAGATAAAATGCGGAGATGTTTTCATTGCAAAACTTAAGAGTGATCGCAAGGGCAACCCTAGTTAACGCAAGCTAATGTGATCATGCAACACTCATACAATAGTAAACTACCTCTCGGTGCGAATGTTACGGCTTCTAATGCTAGAACGCATGTGATGTATGTGCAGAGGTGTCTATAGAGCCTACACATAAGCCTCTAATTCTTGTCTATGCGATGATACACAAACAAGGCGACCATATATCATTATTCCTATTCCTAGGGTGCACACGATGCAGTGTTGACAAACTGAGCTTATCTTTAAGTCCCTATCTCTTGCTTATGTCAATCTAATCTCGCTCTCTCGAGTCTAGATTCACCTAGCTCTCTCGAGTCATTAGGTATTTTCTTTAGACTCTTTCTCGAGTAGCTCTAAAGAGGTGTTGAGCACAACATAAGACAAGAAAAACATATGAACTTGTTTGACGCAAGATTGTTACTTTCCCTAGTGAACAATGCATACTTTGCTTAATGCGTCCAACCACTTACCCTCTCGGGCAGTTGATTGTTGCTGACTTCACTCATAGACAAGCAATGCGTTAGCCCATAGACAGGCATTACAGCAGCTTCACACTAAGCAAATAAGATTACTCACATACTCGCACAACGCACACCTCTCGGTGGGTTGCTACATGCTTCATATTCTTAATCCACATGACTAAGTATGCAATACCCAAGCAATCTCACTAAGTACAGAAATGCATTGAAAACACATTGTATTAATTTCTTAATTCAAAATGTCATACAATACAATATAGAAAAAGAAAAGAAAAGAAATGACTGGCTGGAAGCAAAACTTTGCTTCCAGTGGATGCGCGTCAAGGCTGCCGGTGGTGCCATGGATGGGCAGAGGAGCTGACTCTCTCGAGATCTAACTTCGGTCGAAGGCTCCGATCGTCACTTAGAATGGATGAAGAAGGCGAAGAACTCTTAGCCATCTTCTCACGCGTTTGTCTGGATCGCAAGGATCCGCCATAGGCGACCCTTAGGCGAAAACCTTGGATAAAATGAATTTCAGCTCATCAACTTCTATTTATAGAGCTTGGGTCGCTGACAGCATTATTTGGACTGCTCTGAGTCTAACGTTCGACGCGTTAGTCCTTTTCTAAACCTCTACCACTAACGAGGTGGTAGGTGAAATGTCAACATCAGCTTTGGATTTTCTTGAGGTAGATGCGTTGATGCGTTCATTCCACCTACCTTGCGTTGATCCCATTAGAATACGTTGTCGCGTAGCCACAATCACTCAATGGCCATATTTGATTAACACTGCAACTCTACATGATGACCGCAATCGCTTGACATGCGCAACTCCCATGCGATGGACGCATACCGCTGATTATCACAACATCCATGCGTTGATCGATGCGTTTGCCTTGCAATGGAGTGTTTCTCCGCATGCATTCATCTATGTGATGGTCCGGTTCCCGCGTTTGCGTTCATTTCCTGTATTGGCTATAAAAATAGAACATTGAACGCATAATTAACGTAAAATAACGGGTTAGCTGAGATTCGACATGTTGATCGATGCATGCTCATATTCTTGTGAATTTCTATCATGATCAACGCATATTCTGCCTAACAACCTTCATAATTCTAAGTAAAAGGCCTAAGATGACGTGCATTTCTGCATGTCATTAGTGGCTATGTCCTCCAAGATAGCATAAGCCTCAATAGTAGTTTTTCCAAAGATCAATCCCCGAGCAGTAGTATCCAGGATGGGTTTAGTATTACCACTCAATCCATTGTAAAATAATTGAATTTGTAACCAATTGGGATATCCATGCTGCGGGCATCTCCTCAAAAGATCCTTGCATCTTTCCCAACATTCATATAAGTGTTCATTGGGCTGTTGAGAGAAGGCTAGAATCTCCAATCTCAATTTAGAAGATTTAGTGGGCGGATAATACTTGTTAAAAAAGACTTGAGCTAGTTCCACCTAAGTTGCAATGCTCTCTGGTAGAATTGTTTCAAGCCAATCCTTAGCTCTATCCTGGAAAGAGAAAGGAAATAATCTCAATCTTATGGTATTGTTAGAAACTTCACTAATTTTTTCCATCCCACAAATTTCAAGAAACAATCTTAGTTGTTGTTACAACTCCTGTTTTCCTGTTTCAATTTTCGGGAGTGAATGTAGGAAGTTCAAACAGTGGATCACGTGTGAATGAGGATCTTCAGTAGGGCGTCCTCTAAAAGCAATATTCCTCGCCATCTGGATCAGCCCTGACTTAAACTCAAAGTTGTTTTCATTTATGGGTGCATTCACGATCTCGAGTTGAGTTATGGGAAAGGGTGGTTGGAAATAATCCTAATAGCTTTTCTTACTTCCTCGGCCATCTCTTCCCCTTCTTTTGCTTGTGTTTCCCTAAGATTTCTCCTCCAAGTGCATTCAATCTCAAGATTAAAAGGTAGAAGAATAGTGTCCTTGTCACGAGTCATGCATTAGAGAAAAACTCCAATAAGATTAAGCACAAAAAGAAGCCTTGGTCTAAAATTTATCCAATTCTTGAATAGTAAGCACAAACCGTTGTTTTGATCCCCGGAAAGACGTAAAAAACTTGATGGTACATGTATGTGAATGTGGTCAAGTTATATTAATTAAAACGGCGTAAAAGGCCAAGTATCGTCCTCAAGGATCAATGAAAAATTGCTACTTATCTATTTAGAATGGTGTCAATTTTAGCTAAAGAATTGAAAAATAAATTTGAGTGATTTTTTATTTAATTTCAAGAAAACTAAATGACTAGAAAAAAGTCGAATGTAAATTTTAGAGTAAAAGAACGTTTTAGGGTGTTGATTTCATTACAAACTTTATTAGATGATACTTAGATTAATCATGGAATTATGTAAAACAATTTACCTAAGTCTAGAAACTAAAGTTCAACAAATTACTATCTTTTGGAAAAAAAAAACTCTTTCTCATGCAATCCTAAATGATAACTAACATCGTGACACCAAATTAAGATCCATGGCATTAAACATTGTCATCAACTTTTATTATTCCCCTAACTATGCACATGATAGGTTAATAGCAATTTAATGTTATAAGTCCGATTAAATATGCAACCTATCGAATTGAATATTTAATCTAACATTCATTGATGGCCAATCAATAGAAAACAAATAACAATAACATTGAAAGATAAAAAGCTCTACAAATCCATGAAATCACTAAGTATTAAACTAAATTTGTTGAAAATAAAAGGACATTCACCTTTGAACCCTAAGGGCATTTTAGTAATTTCATCTGGCCCATGTCTGTTTTAGGGTTTCCTACATGTCTATTTATATTTGTGCCCTCTGTTGTATGTGATATAGAAAAATAATAAAAAGTATTCTACTATCATGGTTTTTTTCTCCCTTTTCTAAGGTTTCCCACGTAAACATTGTGTGTTCTCTTCTTCCTCTATTTTCATCATGGTATCAGAGCATGACAATGAAACCCTAGCCGCCATTGATGAGAATCAACCAGGAGTCACATTCTCCACTAGTCGGCAACACTGCTTCTGCAAGACTTAGTGGCACCACCACTGTCGATGTAGCCGCCATTGTACAAGCGACCGTAGAACAATATTTTCAGACCATGCTTCGATATCCCCTCAAGCTGACATTATTCTCGGCTGAAGCCAAGACCGTTCCAGTCGCAACCGACCAGCCAAATGGAGTCAGTCGCGCATCCTTGACCAGTCCAAACAACCACCAGACGTGATCGACCAGCCAACCGAACGTCTCCGACCAGTATACCACCGCTGGACTCGATCAGATCTGTACCATAGATGCCTTCTACCACCACATCGGAGCTGTCTTCGACCAGCTCCATGCCGCAGCCGACTGTTCGCGTGCTTCCTTGTCAAGCAGCAACGGTGCGCTGAGACCAATTTAGGGATTCTAGTGGACTAATCCCTTAGCCGCGCCAAGTAGCAGCGACGCACCTGGAATTCTGATTCCGGTGGCCTCGAGCGGCGGTGCCAGCAACAACCAACTGGGTGTTTTTGAGATTGGGGAGTCATTTTCTCCGTACCTTGGATAGCAACCTGTTCCAAGGAATCAAGGCACTATAGGTCCCATGATTTATCTCCAATAGAGGTCCAATGGCAGTTCGCCCATCTTCAACAATAGATTGCAGCTCTCGGAGCGGTTCTTGGGACAACCACAAACACTCAATCTACACCGGTCCACTCATATTTCTCTTCCAACCTACCGATGTATTCTAAGAAATCGGTAAATTTTTTTTCCTACTTTACCCACAACAAATTTCTTGTATAGATCAATGGGAAATTCTGTAGGGTTCATTACTAAGGAGAAGTTGAATGGCCAGAACTATTTCTCAAAGTTTCAGTTTATCAAAATGGCTTTTGAGGGACATCATAAATTTGGGTATCTAATGGGTGAGACACCAAAACCTAAGCCTGGTGATCCTCAAGAACACATCTGGAAAGGAGAGGACTCGTTGCTTCGGTCAGTGTTAGTGAATAGCACGGAACCATATATTGGCAAACCCTTACTTTATGCTGCAACCGCTCGGGACATCTGGGATGCAGTGCAGAAGTTATACTTAAAGAGACAGAACACATCTCGATTGTATACGTTAGGTAAACAGGTTCATGAATGTAAACAGGGAACGATGGACGTGACGTCCTATTGTAACAAATTATCCCTACTTTAGTAGGAGATGGACTTATGTCGTGAGATAGTCTGAGACTGCCCTTGTGGTGGAGTACATCATTTCAAGATTGAGGAAACAGATCGAGTGTATCACTTTCTTGCTGGTTTGAATTCTAAGTTCGATATAGTGCATAGTCGAATATTAGGACAACGACCAATACCCTCCCTCATGGAAGTTTGCTTAGAGGTTCGTCTTGAAGAAGACAGATCAAATACCATGAATAACCCCATAATTTCATCAATAGACCGTTGCATTTACTGCAAAGTCTTCTGGACCTGATAGTGATAAATAGAATAGTAGGCCTCCTTCAATTTGTGAACATTGCAAGAAGCCTTGGCATACTAAAGACCAGTGTTGGAAGTTGCATGGTCGTCCACTGAATGGTAAACTACGTCAATCACATAAAAAGTCAAATTCTAGACGGGCGCTTGTGAGTGATTCAACAAATGGTAATTCTCAGTCTCAACCTTAGGTGAATATTCAGACTGATTCTAGTACTGTCGGGATCAGTGTTATTGCTCAATCAGGTATGATTCAGTTTTAGTATTAATGTTAAAAAGTTGTGGATTCTTGATTTGGGAGCTACGGGTCATTTGACCAGCTCATCTGATCAGTTTATTTCATTTTTTTCGAGTGCTGGTAATGAAAGAATTAGGATTGTAGATGGGTCCTTCGCTTCTATTGCAGGAAAAGTTCATATCTTCCCATTTAAGGGTTTGACCTTACAGGACGTGTTATATGTCCCGAAAATTTCTTACAACTTATTGCCTATCAGTAAAATTACGAGGGATTTAGGCTATCAAGTTGTTTTCTCACTTGATATTATTTTATTTTAGGACCTTAGCACGAGGACGACGATTGGTACTGCCCGACACGATAACGGGCTCTATTTCCTTAATGCTGATGCTTCCTCTAGGAGCAATTATAGGGCTAGTTTTGTTTCTTCTTGTTATTCTACTTCTAAAAAAGACTATATGTTGTCACCCTAGTTTTCAATATATGCAATATTTATTTCCTCATTTGTTTCATAAAGTTAATTTCTCATCCTTGTCTTGTGATGTGTATATTCGTGCTAAACAACATAGGGTCTCGTTTCAATCTTAGCCTTACAAACCATCTAAGCCTTTCACTCTTATCCATAGTGATGTTTGGGGTCCCTCACCCATCACCACCTCTATTGGAAAACGTCGGTTCGTAAACATTATTGATGATCACACTCGCCTTACTTGAGTTTTTCTCCCTACTGATAAGTTAGAGGTATCATCTGTGTTCCAACAGTTTTATACCACTGTGGAAACGCAGTTTAACCCAAAAATTGATATCCTTAGAAGTGATAACGAGCGAGAGTTCATCAACAATACCCTTCGTGATTTTTTGGCATCTAAAAGGATCGTTCATCAAAGCTCTTGTGCATATACTCCTCAACAAAATGAGGTGGCTGAACGAAAACGCCACCTGGTTGAGGTTGCTAGGTCCCTCATGTTGTCCACCTCTCTTCCGTCATACTTATGAGGAGATGTTGTCTTTGTTGGGGTTGATGCCCTAAAGTCTCGTATCCTGTAGTTTGTAAACAGTTTGTACGAACGTTTGTGCTGTTAATATATGATATTTACTTTGCATCTTGTATTTTTCTCAGTTACTTGTTTTATTTGCTTTACCACAAACCAATAAACATTAAATCCCTGGTTATCTGTATGTGACTCAAGCATGTATGTAGTGACATACAAGTGGATCATGTCTTGAGTGATAACAAAAAATGGTCTGTAGTATATGAATATAGGAGGGAAACCTTATCCTGGTAACACTACGGATGCGGTCCGCTTTGTGGAATGGTCACAAGTGTTGTGACTTGTCACAGATGGTCTGATCCTGATCATTCGTGTTGGGGACATGAACGGGGCGTCCTATAAAAAGAGTTTGTATAAAACCTGACCATGAAGTGTTAACATCTTGTTATATAACACCGTTCATGATAGAGACTTCACTTCATTAGAATGACCATAGTTAACATGACCTCAATTCTGAGTGAGTTGGAAACTCCTGCCATTGAGGGCAGTCCTTTGATTTGTATAGGTGCGAGTGGCCAGGTCGCCGATTCAAACCTACCGTTTTGAGGATTCGTCTGATTTGGGAGCTGGGAACTCAGCTACATAAGATGGAATTCACTCCTTCCCCGAGGCAGGGGTAAGTAGATAAATAGCTCCCTTAAGGGTTGATTCCAAGGCTTGAATGATGTGGCGCCACACACCTTCTTTTGGCCCGAGAGGTGTTCACACATAGTTGGCCTATGTTGCATTGTTTATTAGAGGAATCAGTGGTACTTAAGGAGTAAGATGTAACTACATGAGCCAAATGGTAATTTGGCCCAGCTGTACTTACAGGCATCTGTGAAGGATCATCGTACTCATGATTGGTTATATCCGATAGACACAGAAATATTTCTGTGATAAGAAGAGTTCAACTGTTGGTCTTTAGTGGAATGCTTGATAGTTAACGGATGGTGGATCTCGTGGCTAAAGAGTTTAGTCAGCTATTCACGGACCGTTGGAGCTTCGAGTCACAGGTTCATTAGGTCCCCTAGGTAGCTTAGATAAAGTCGAGAACCAGTGTTTGGGTTAATTTGAAATGTTCAAATTGAAAAGAGGAAGTTTGATTATATATGATATAATTAGACTGGTTAATTATATATGATATAATTAGACTGGTTAATTATATATGATATAATTGGCTAAATGTATGAGATACATTATTTTGGAGGAAATTAGATATAAATATGATTTATATCAAGTAGAGGAGAAAATACTATAGTAGATATGTGATATCAAACTATATGTTAAAAATATAATATGATTATATTAATTAATTAATTAGTTGGTTAATTATATGATAATTAATCCAAATTTCACGTTCAGGCGTGGGTTAGTGGGCAGCATCGATTATTGTAACCGATGAATTAAAATGAAAATAGTTTTCATTTTGTTCAATCGCCCAAAATAATTCACAAGAGCGCGTTGGTGTTTCCAAAATGATCGCTTAAGAAAATCGAGAGCCTATACGATAGTCGCTCTTCGTCTAGACGATCGTCTACCTCGCGCCTAAACGATCGCACACTATTTTCTACACGATCGTATAGCTTCTCTAAACGATCGCATAGTGTGCCGATTTTGCTAAAGGATAGTATACCTTTTCGTAAACGATCATTCAGTAAAATCTACACGATCGTGTAGCTTATCCTAAACGATAAGTACCGTGCTATACGATAGTGCCTTTTTCCCTCCCACTTGCTTATCGCCTACACAATTTGTGTTTCCTCCTTCCTCTACCAAATTCACCAAAGACCACCCTTTGGGTTTTCACACCGAGAATACCCTGGGCTCTTTAGTGGTGGTGTCATCCCCGTTGCGGTGGTGAGTTTGGTTATTCGTGCTGCTGTTGTTGACGCTACTGCTGGGCATTGGTAGATCGCGTGGAGGTTTTTTGCTGCTGTGAGTGCTGAAGTTTGAAGAACGTCTTCAACTGGTATGGCACCATTTCCCTTATTATTTTGTTGTTCATAGCATGCCGGTAATTAGTGTTGTTTGCATAACTATATGTATTGAATGTGTAATATGTATTTCGATCACGGTGAGATCGAAGCATTCCAAAGGCGCTCATGGAACTCTTCGGTAAGAGATCCTTCAGTCTTAACTGCAACACATCTGATTACCAGGATGTCTTCCCATGGTCTCAAATTTCACACTCCTCTTGAGTGTTTCAAAGAGTCATATCAAACCACCCGTCTTATTTTCGGTGTCCCTCTCCTAGTGTTTGGGTGTGTTACTTTTGTCCATATTCACAGTCCTAATTGTACCAAATTTACCCTTTGTGCTTAGAAATGTGTCTTTGTCGGCTATCCTCTCCATCAATGCGGGTATAAATGTTATCACCTGTCATCTTAAAAGTATTTTGTTTCGATGGATATCACATTTCTTGAGGATCAACCCTTTTTTGCCATTAGTCATCTTCAGGGGGAGAGTTCTAGTGAAGAGACTAATTGGTCCACATCTTTGTTCCCTTCCGATTTCTTCCCTAAATCTATCCTAAGTATTAACGCCAATGTCTTACCTACAAAATAGATCCCATGGATAACATACTATAGGAAGAATCTCAGGAAAGAAATCGTGCTACCTGTTGTTTCTCCGGTTACGGTCCATGAGTCGAACCCAACATCAGCTCAAGGTACTCATACTTCTGTCTCTAATGATCTTGATATCTGTGTTGAGAATGATAATGGTACTCATACTTCTGTCTCTGATAATATTGATGTTTTTGTTGAGAATGATATGTATACTATGGGTGAGAATGATATATACACCAAGAAAGCCATGTGCAATGCTGACGTGGTTGGGAGTGACCGAATTGAGGCAACAATTCTAGAAAGTGATACTGTTGCGGGTAAGGATGAGTTATCATAAGGTGAAACTTTACAGTTGGAGACTGAATGTGGAGGTATTAATGAAGGGTCAGACAAAGTAAAAAGCAAGGATGCCTCACTTGATCTTCCCATAGCATCAAGGAAAGGTACTAGATCTTGCACTAAGTACCCCATGCGGAGTTATCTATCTTACGATAATCTTTCACCTGAGTTCAGGGCTCTTACTATGAGCCTAGATACAATAACAATACCAAATAATATACATGTGGCAATGGAAATCCTTGAGTGGGAAAGTTGTAATTATAGAGGAGATGAAGGCTTTCGAGAAAAACAATACTTGGGTTCGTGTTTCTCTTCCTAAAGGGCCTAAGACAGTTGGATGCAAGTGGATGTTCACCATAAAGTATAAATCTGATGGGACTCTTGACAGGTACAAGGCCAAGTTAGTTGCTAAAGTGTTTACTCAAACCTTTGGAATAGACTACTCAAAGACTTTCTCTCCCGTAGTAAAGCTAAACACTGTTTGAGTTCTTCTTTCAATGGCTATAAACAAAGACTGACCACTCTATCAGCTTGATGTGAAAAATGCATTTCTTAATTGTGAGTTAGAAGAAGAAGTCTACATGATTCCTCCCTCAGGCTTTAAAGCTCAGTTTGATCACCAAGTGTGTAATTTAAAGAAGTCCTTATACGGGTTAAAATAGTCTCTAAAAGCGTGGTTTGACAGGTTAACTACCTTTGTTAAGTCTCAAGGTTATACTTAGGGGCACTCTGATCACACTCTGTTCATAAAAAGACCAATATCAGGGAAGGTTGCTGTTCTCATAGTGTACATGGATGACATTGTGTGTCCGGAGTTAATGCTACTGAAATTGACAGGCTGAAAAAGAAAATGGCTGAGGAGTTTGAGATTAAAGACCTCGGGAGATTAAGGTATTTTCTATGAATGGAAGTAGCAAGATCGAGAGAAGGAATTTTCGTCTCTCAATGGAAATATACACTTGATTTATTAAAAGAAATAGGTATAACTGGATGTAAGCCTGTTGATACTCCCGTAGAATTCAGTGCTAAGCTTGGCGATTCTATTAATAAGATTCTTGTTAATAAAGAGAGATATCAACATTTAGTAGGGAAATTAATTTACTTATTCCATACTAAACCAGATATATCCTACATTGTTAATGTGGTTAGCCAATTTATGCAAGCACCTTACGAAGAGTATATGAAGGCTGTAGAATGCATCTTGAGATATTTGAAAACTACTCCTGGTAAGGGTTTGATGCTCAGAAGAACTGAAAAAACGGTGTATTGAAGCTTACACTGACTCTGATTGGGCAGACTCTATTGTAGACAAAAAGTCAATGTCCAAGTACTGTACCTTTGTGTGGGGAAATCTTGTCACTTGGAGAAGTAAGAAACAAGGGGTGGTTGCTAGATCAGTGTCGAAGCAGAATATAGGGCTATGAGTCTGGGAATATTAAAGAAATCTAGTTGAAGAAAGTTCTATCAGATCTTTGTCAAGAAAGTGATCAACCGATGAAGCTCTATTGTGACAACAAAGCTGCGATAAGCATAGCCAATAATCCGATTCAACATGATAGAACAAAACACGTGGAAATAGATAGACACTTCATCAAAGAAATACTGGACAGTGGCAGTATCTATATTCCTTACCTTCTTTCTGGTCAACAAGAAAGAGTGGTTTTCATTATTCTATGGAACCAGAGAGATTCTAGTTTTCGGGCATAAGTTCATTCATCCATTTAGGCCCGACTAGGAACACGTGGATCCAGGGAGGTCGTAGATATTCTCACAAAAGGATCACTCAGGCAAAGCTTTGAATTTTGTGTTAGCAAGTTCGATCTTATTGATATCTATGCCCCAACTTGAGGCGAATTGTTGAAAATAAAAGGGCTTTGAACCCCAAGGGAATTTTAGTAATCTCATTTTGCCCTTGTCTATATCAGGATTTCCTACGTATCTATTTATATCCGTGCCCTCCCTTGTATGTGATATAGAAAAATAATAAAAAATTATTCTTTTATTGTGGTTTTTTTTCTCACAGTTTTAGGGTTTTCCACGTAAATATTGTGTGTTCTCTTCTTCCTCTATTTTCATCAAAATATATAAGAAAATCTATAAAAACCCTAAAACAACAGAGTCTAGCCACTCATGGTTTTAAAAAACATACTTGCATACAATTTTGACAACATTCAAGTAAAGAAAAGTAAAGAATCAGAGAAGACCACGTCCGGAATGCTCCTCCTTTGGTAGAAATTGCCAATCTCCTCTTCGTCAGCACATCGGGAAGTTGAATGGTCTCCATGATAATTCTTCACTTTCTAACTCTTTTTGGACAAAAACTCACTCTTTTAGGTCAAAATTTCATCCCTTGAGTGCTGAGAAATGTCCAAATATATAGATCATTGCAAAATTTGGGGGACGGGGGGGGGGGGGGGAAATTCCTTAAAGTCGTAATTTTTATTTATGGAAAGGCAGCGTAATTACACTCGGGACTTGTGTAACAACGCTGGTTTGAAGTTAACAAAGTTAAGGTTATGCTCATTGTAGCATAACTATGTTGCATCCTAATTGCAGCTACTGCCTTCAAGTGTAATGGGTTGATCGTTATTATGCTATTTGCTACTCTACTTCAAATGTGTGCGGGCTTCTTTCATCAATTGTCGTAGTGTAATAACACTACGCTATAGTGTAACGATGCTCCAATTAGAACAACTATTACCTTCCAGCATAACGGGGCAATGTCATTACGCTATGCATTACGCTGCTCTACCCTTTGATTTTTTTGACATTCTCCTATATTCTTTTCACTCTCTTTGATCTATTGCTTAGCTTTGACTCCTTTAAGCATATTTTGGTCTTTTTTAGCTCATTTTGAGTATAATTCCATTCTCGATCATAAATTCTGAAAACCATTAGAAAATACATCAAATCTTATAAAAAAAATCATATAAAAAACCATCATAAATCTAAGGAAAATAACACATATTTTGTGTGCGCTTCATAAGCTGACAAGAATATACGCCCTGGCCTTTTTATTTGCCTTTATACCCACCTCTCATAAACATCTCGAACATTTCAAGGTGCATTTTAAGTGGGAACTTGATGACAATCCTTAAATAAGACAAATCTTATGATCAATGATGAATATAGTGTTGATTGTGTTTTTCCAACTAGCGTAATTATCACCAGTTAATTTATCGACACTTAACAAGTTGATTATAGCGCTAGTCATTTTGAAGTTTGCTGAAATCATACAAATTATTTATATTAGTTATATGCACAACTCATTAAATCCATTCAAGTTTAGTAAAATTTTGATGTATCTTATGTGACATCTAATTTTGCAATGATGCTTTAGTGAGTTAGAATAAAAAGCCACCGAAGGGTGATCAGTTATCCCTTCACTAAATTGAAACATTCTCAACCAATCATTATGCAATAATAATACTTATTCCTATAATGATTAATCACCATTGTCTGGACAAGAAATAATTAACTTGCTTAACAATTTTTTGTAAGTGTAACCCTTTCATTTTAGACCCTAAAGTTTCTTTTCAATGAGCCAATCGAAGGAAAAAATCGATTAGAGAAAAAACTAAAGAAATTCTATCCATTTCTGGAGCTTGTGATCAATTCCATGCAAACACTTTCCGAATGGGGGCACAATAAACAATGCCATGAAGCAAAACATGAAACTTCACAACAAACTAATGAAGGAGACTGCGGGATGTGTTGACATGTCCCTCTCCCACTTACTAAAGCCTTTCTCCATTCACCTTGGTATTGACCTATGCAAACACCTTTCGAAAGGGGACACAAGCAAACAGTGCCATGAGGCTGAGCATAGATCTAACGGTGTAAATTTTTAAGGGAGAATGTGAAAAGAAATTGACATCATATATATCAATTTTTCTCCGACTAATTGTTTTAAACCTAGGATTCTTTGCTTAGGTAAATCCGACTAATAATTTATCTAAGTCTATTGTTAAAATGACTCAATATAACTCTTATATTGGATAGTTTAACATTATATGATTATTGTTCATTAAACACTTTAATAAACTTAATCATGTATTATGTGCTTATAAAATATTTGTCTAATTCACCTTCCAGATCAGCTCCTAGGTAGGGATATTTCGTTTCTATTAGTTTAAATTCTCTAGCCTTAGATAGAACCTTCCTTAGACAAGTGTCCTTTATAGACAATTATTTTACAAATTTAATCATACTGAACAAAAAATAAAATATTAACCTATTTCTAATCATATTAGAAATATTTTAACATAAGTCTAGGTGAGTTAATTTTAAACTATTTAAAATTAATTAAGACATATGTTTGCATGCAACTCTTGATTATAGATTTTAATCTAATTCATTAAACTTATAGCAATTATAAAATAATGAAATAATAAAACCTATAATCATGTATCTAACGACATTAATTAAATATAACATTTATACTTACTTAGTAATGTCATGCTCAATGTAATTTTATTTTCATCATATAATATAATATTTATGTTAGTCACTCATGAAAATAAAATATATCCATCATACATGTATAACATTCATACTAAAGTATGATGCATGGATATACTTAATAATGCATACAACCATATAATATAACGATTATATTAATTATGATGTATGAACATGCTTATAAAACCATGCAACTATATAAAATGATACATGATTAATGTTTATCTTAAAGTGGAAATTTTAAAATTATATGGCCTATATTATGCAACATATAAAATTTAATCATACATCACATGTAAAGTTAAATAAACAGCAAAAATAGACCAAGTGTTGGCACCCCTAAAATTAATTAAATCAATATAACAATCATATTAATTTAATTAATTAAAAAATAAAATTACATAATTTGAATTTTAAATGAAAAACTAAAGAAGACTGCTAAATTTGAATTTTAAATGAAAAACTAAAGAAGACTGCTCCAGAAGGCTCGATCCCATGATCAACGGACAACAACTACAACATGTCAGAGCACAATTGCGCTGGTGGGGAACGCGCCACACTCTCGTCTTATTTCTTGAGTGCAGCTTGGCGTTGGGCAAAAATCGCATGCAGCACTCATGGTACTCCAAATGATCTCTCTCGAGCGCCGCTGCGCTCTCGTCTACAAACCTTTTCCTTCTTTTTTCATCAGTTTCTTCTCTGAATTCTGGTCTCCATCATGACAAACGTTTTACCACAAACAACATGGACTAATACATACTCGATAGTGAAATTAAATTCCCAAAAACAACGGGCCCTTCTAAAATGAAGAACAAATAGCATGATTTGACTCTGATACCAATTGAAGGAATGAATATCCTCGTGGAAGTGAGTGACCGCCATGTATTAGGAGTTCAATTTTGAAAATATAAAATATGGAGAAAAACTTATAGAAATTCGCAAAGGATAAACATGGCTATTAAGCATGAAAAACTAGTGAGAGGAAAGGAAGAAGAAATTACTCTCCCTTGTAGAAATTTCCCCATCCTCGTAAATCCTCTCCAAGAACTCAACACAACACGAACACCAAAGAATTCAACCCAATGAACTCCAGATCAAATCCTTTGAACACTGCACTGTTCTCCAATATAGGATATTACCACATTAGTCTTCCTTACTATTCTCAAGGTAAGAATCGAAGGAGTTGCGGGCTCTTCAATTTTGGTAAGGAAATGTGATTTTAAAGAGAGTTCTTGAAAGGAGGATTTTTGCAGAGAATTTTTCACCGTGAATCTCAGTACTTTGTTTATTTCATTCAGAACACTTCTTACGTTCCTTTTTGTGAGAGAGAGTGGGAGAAGTTATTTCTCAAATAACTCCCCAGTCCTATGTATCGAGTAACTCCTAAAAGGAATTATTAACTTAATATCATTAAATCTAATTTAATAATATTAATTTAATTAAGATATATATTAAATCATATTTAATATACAGTTAAATAAATAAAATTAATTAACTAACAAATAAATTTTGTTACATATTTATTTAATTTGAATCTATTCAAATAATATTCTCTCACGTAACCTATAGTTTTATATAAATAACATTCATATAAATAGTACTTAAATCTTATTCAAATATTCATCAAATCTTATTCAAATATTCATCTTTTTCATATGATAAAGTATAATTTTGAATCTCATTCAAATTTAAATTTATATTATAATGTATCTATATCCATTACATTAATTGTATCTTATATAATTAATTTTCTTATTTAATTTGAACAATTCAAATTAATCCAAAATTAATTTGATTCTTATTTAACCCTTAATGAGCTCGTAAGGGAACCTTATGAACATATAGATTAGAAGCTTCAATGATGTGAGATTAATTAATTAAAATCTTTAATTCAATTAATCAACATTTATTAACTACCAATCATCCACTAAGGACCTTATGGACCTTTATGAATCATTTGTAACTACAGTTGAGTCAAATTACCGTTTTACCCTCGTGGTTACATTTAACTCCTTAAGTACTAGTGTTCCTTCCAATGAACAATTAGTTATAGTCTAACTATAAACTAGACCCCTCTCTGGCAGTGAGAGAGTGAGGTGCCTTATTGTTCAAGACTCGAAATTAGCCCTTAAGAGAGAAATTCATCTACTTACCTTATGATCGGAAAGGAGCGAATTTCATCTTGTGTACTTGTGTTCCCAGCTCCCACCCGAACTAATCCCAAAAATGGTAGGCATATTGAGTTGAAAATTTTGGTTACTCTCACTCATACTGATCAAAAGATTACCCTCATTAACAAAAGTTTATTAATCACTTAGGATTAAGGTCAAATCACCTCTAGTCATCTTAGTGAAGTGTAAGTCTTTTCAAGTAACGGTGTTATAAAGAGAGACAAATCATTTCGCGGTCTGGTTTTATACCAACTCTTTATATAGGTTACCTCCACTCCATATCTCTACATGAATGATGAAGATCAAATCATTTGTAACATTTTACAACTATTGTAACAAGTACAGAGTGGGTCGTATCCATTGTGTCAGTAAAATAAGGTACCCAACCTTATCCATATACTACATATCGTTCAAGTTATTACTTAAACATGATCCACTTGTATGTCAATTACATACATGTTAAAGTTGTAGGGAACAAATCCTGAGCGGAAGCATTATGATCGCCTTGCATTCGATTTTTCCATTTCACGAGAAACAAAAACAGCAAGCAAATCATAGAATAAAAGGATAAACATCATACATTAAATTTTTACAGCATGCTTTATGAAGGACTAGCAAAAGGGAAGAATCGTTTTTACCTTTGTAGACTCCCGAACTCCTCGAAATTCTTCTTGATCTCCACACGAACGCCTTATCAACGATCACAGACACTATCATGAGAATACCTTTTTATTCTCTAGAAATTCCAAGAGTTGGATGAGTGGTCTCCAATCCTTAGAAGAGGAAGAGGTAGAGATATTGTGGAGAGTGTAGAGAGGATTTAATTTATGGAGGCTAGGGTTTTTATTTCACCAAATCAATTCTTGCTCTAAATGGGCTAATATGATAATTATATATGGAGAGAAGTTTAAATTGAAGGAACCCTTATCAAAGAGAACCTATGACTGGAAGCAAGATCGTTCCAAATTCATTGTGATAGAATTACACGCATTAACAAACATACAAATAAGTTATGCATTTCAGAACAAATTACGACATGCTTTCATAAATTAAATACAAAAGGGAGTGAGATACTTACCTTTGAAGAACTCTTCTTTAACATGTCTCTCGTTCTCGCAAAGAATTTGGACAGCAACAACTTTCTCTCGTCCGGATCGTCTATCCAATCGTTCAAGTCACGAACAAACTTCTCCACGAACAATTTTCTCCATGAACAAGTAACCTCTCGGATACCACCACTTAGTAACCTTGGTATTCTCGGAGTGAGAATCTAGGAGGTGTGGGCTTTGTTGGATTTGGTAGAGATTTGGAGGAAACAATGATCGAACTCAATGACCAAGCAAATGGGAGAAGGATACTGTCTATCGTATAGACTGTGGTGCTTGATCGTTTAGTAAAGGTACACAATCATTTAGGAAAACAAGTTTAATCGTTTACACAATCATTTAATGAAACTTGCTAGTCTCTCGTGAACTAAACGATTGGCAATGTTCTTAAATGATGCGATTTTCAGTTATGAAAACTGAATACAACCTCCAACTTTCACGCACGGTTAAGGAGAAACCATCCACAATTATCTCAGAATTGTTTTAGTTATAAATAAATATAATAACTAACTTATCATATTATATTTATAGCCTATAGTTTTAATATTGCATCATATGCAACATTTAAACCATAGTTATTTTCTCCTTTACTTGATATAAATCATATTTATATCATTTTCCTCCAATTAATGTATCTCATACATCATGTCAACTATATCATATATAATTGAACTAGTTTAATCAAACCATATATAATCAAACTCCCTCTTGTCAATTTGAACACTTCAAACTGACCCAAAAACTTATTCTAAACTTGAATCCATTGAGCTACCAAGGGACCTTATGGACTTGTAGCTTGAAACTCCAACGGTACGTGAATAGGCTGAGTAAACCCTTTAGTCACGAGATCTACCATTTGTTAACTGTCGGGCACTCCACTAAAGACCGACAGTTGCATCTTTCTCACTACAGATATATTTTCTATGTCCATTGGATATAACCAACCAACGTACGATAACCTTTCATAGATGCTCGTAAGTACAGCTAGGCCAATTTTCCGTTTGCCCTTGTATTACATCATAGTCCCTACTATAAGTGGACACTTCGCTGGCCTTGGGAAGGTGTGTGGTGCCAGATCGTTCAAGCCCTGGAATCAGCTCTTAAGGGAGCAATCTATACTTTACCTCTGCTTCAGGGAAGGAATGAATTCCATCTTGTGTAGCTGAGTTTCCAGCTTCCCCAATCAGACGAATCCCCAAAGTAGTAGGTTTAAGTCAGCGATCTGGCCACTCGTACCCATGAAATCACCCAAGGACCACCCTCAAAGGCAGGAGTTCCCAACTCACTCAAGATTAAGGTCATGCTACCTATGGTCATCCTAGTGAAATGAACTCTGTCATGAACGTCGTTATATAACGAGACTAAACACTTTGTGGTCCGGTCTTATACAAACTTCTTTGTATAGGACACCTCCGCTCACATGTCTTCACATGTCTGATCAGGATTAGACCATCTGTAGAATTTTCAACTTCAGCCTACGAAGAGACACAACCTCGAACGTAGAAACAAACACTTAATATAGGTCTAGGCTGAATTAAAAGATTAACCTACTTCTAATCTCATTAGAAATACTTCCAATATAGGTCTAGGTGAATTAATTTTAAAACATTTTAAAAAAAATTGGACCTATGTTTGCATGCAACTCTTAATTATAAATTTTAATCTATCCCATTAAATATATAACATTTATATTTTAATGCCATATTAAAACCTATAATTTGCATCTAATGACATTGATAAAATATAATGCTTATATTTATCTAAGTGGTTCATGCTCAATGCAAGATTCGTTTTCGTTGAAAAAATATAACAATTATATTTGCCATCCATAAAAAATAAACATACATATTCATCATCCGCCATACATTATAACATTTATAACTTTATATGATGCATGAATATGCTTAATTAATCATACATACAAAAATATAACACTTATATTATGATGCATGGGCATGCTAATTATATCATGCATCCATAAAATATAACACTTATAATTAATGATGATGCATGAACATGTTTATCCTAAGATGAGATTTTGAATCTATATGACATACATTATGTAATATAAATTCAAATATTAATTTAAACATACACCCAATGCATAATAAATTAAAACAACAAATATTGGACTAAATTTTTGCACCCTAAAAATTAATTAGATTAATATAACTAATTTATATTAATTTAATTAATAAAAATAAAATGAAATTACATCAAATGAGAAAATACAGTTGCAAACACGGAAGGGAGGCTCAACCCACGACCATTAGACACTCGCACACGTCTGAGAAGTTTGAAGCGTTGCAACACTGTAGATGATTTTCATCTCCCCTGGACCCCTAGCATCATAATGCTTCGATAGCAGCGTTGTGACGCTGTAGTACAGAATGCTCACTTTTTGCATCATTTTGCCTCAAACTTGGACCGAACACCTCTATTTTCTCACTGACCTCTTCAGTAACACTTGCTCCTCGATCGACATGGACTTACAGACTTGATAGCAAAACATAAATGCCCAAAAACAAGGGGCCCTTACTTTTTAATCTGATTAAAACGTAAACCTAAGTGTCAAAAATTGTAGACATCCAATATTGTAAACCTTCGTTCAAAATGCAGATTATGAACCCACCTTTTCTACTCTGATTTTTTTTTTTTTCCAAAATGTGAAAAACCGATATGCAAAAAGTTGACTCTGATACCAATTGTAGGGATAGAATCCTGAGCATTAGGATCGCATTGCATTCGGTTTTTCCATTTTATGAGAAACAAAAACAGCAAGTAAAACATAGAATAAAAGGATAAACATCATACATTAAATTTTACAACATGCTTTATGAAGGATTAGCAAAAGGGAAGAGTCGTTCTTACCTTTGTAGACTCTCGAGCTCCTCGAAATTCCTCTTGATTTCCACACGAATATCTTCTCAACGATCACAGACACTACCACGAGAATACCTTGTTATTCACTATGAATTCCAAGAGTTTGATAAGTGGTCTCCAACTCTTGGAAGAGGAAGAGGTAGAAAGATTGTAGAGAGTGTAGAAAGGAATTAATTTGTGGAGGCTAGGGTTTTCATTTCACCAAATCAATTCTTGCCCTAGATGGGCTAATAAGATGATTATATATAGAAGGGTTTACCCTTTCTCCAAGTAATTCCCTTTTTACCCTTGATGTTAATTAGTTAAATAACACCTTATTTAATTAATTGGCACATTAATTAAATAATCACATATTAAATCTAATTTAATATGTATAGTTAATTAACTAATATATATAAATATCACATGTTTATATTCTTCCACCTCTCTATCATTTCTTAATCAATTAATTAACCATTAATTAATCAATTAAGTAACTATATTAAATCATATTTAACATAGAGTTAATTAACATATAAATACCATATATTTATATGTATACATCTCTTTAGGAATCTAATATATATAAAACTAATATTTGAATCTCATTCAAATATAACTCTCTTACATAATTTGAATTATAGATCACATCTATCATTAATTATATATTAATCACATCAATATACAATTTCCTCGATTGATTTGAAATGTTTAAATCATTCTTCATTAATATCCATTAGTGAGCTAACAAGGGAACCTTATAAACCTATAAATCAGAAGCTCCAGCAATATGAGATTAATTGGTTAAACTCATTAACCAAATTAATCAATATTCGTTAACTGTGGGTACACTCCACTAAAGACCCACTCTTCTCATTGTAGATATATTTCTATATCTACGGATATAGACCAATAACAATAAGTTAATCATTCGCGACTGTTCGTAACATCAACTGGGTCAAATTACCATTTTACCCTTGGATTATCTCTACATCCTTAAGTACCAGTGCTCTTCTAATGAACAACTTGTTTATGGTCCAACCACTAAACAAAAATCCTCTTGGGCTAGTGAGAGGGTAGGACGCTTTGTTCAAGTCACAGAGACACCACTTAAGGGAACACTCATCTACTTACCCTAAAGTTAGGAATGAGTGAATTCCATTTTGTAATATTATGTTCCCAACACCCCACTCGGTCTTATCCCAAAAATGGTAGGTTTATCGAGTTGGAGAACTGGCCACTCTCACCCATACAAATCAAACGACAATCCCTAGTGAGTAGAAGTTCATAATACACTCAAGATTAAGACTAAGTTGCCTAGTTCATCCTATTGAGATAGAAACCTAACAAGTCAACGATGTTACATCTAATGGTTACTATTTCGTGGTCCGATCTTACGTAAACTCATTGCATAGGATACTCTCACTCGCATGACCTACACGAACACAGTGGATCATTGTATTTATATAAAATACAAAGTGGGTCGTACCCATAATGTCACCAAAATAAGATACCCAACCTTATCCCCATTCTATAGACCTTTTAGGTTGTATCTTGAATATTGATACCCGTATGTCCCTACATACTTTTCAAGACTCATAAGACAACCTTGGATATTAATTTATTAGATTTAGGGTTATCAAGACAAAATAAAATATAACACGATCAATAACATTTATTGAAATGATATCGATAACTCTTTATTGACGACATAACATAATTAGTAACATTCATTGAAATAACAACGATAACTATTTATTGATGAAGGTCAATTATTTACATTAACATCTAGGAGTTTTAGGGCATAAAACTCAACAAACTTCCACTTGTACTAAAACTCTAGTCAGTGAGATGTTCATACTATTACTATCCAAAGTAATGGGAATGGTAAATAAATACAATAAACTAGGGCATCTGTATACCCATTACACATCTCCCACTTACCCTAGATTACACAGTGTACATGTCTTGCGGACATAGACTTTCTATATGACACTCGAACACTTTGGTTGAGAGAGCCTTCATAAATGGATTAGCAATGTTGTGCTTCGAAGCAATCTTTGTGATGATCACATCTCCTCGTTGCACAATCTCCCGTATCAGGAGATATTTTCTCTCAATATTTTTTTCCTCGTTTGTGGCTGTGAGGTTCTTTAGAGTTGGCTATTGCCCCATTGTTGTCACAGTATAAGATGATGGGTAAGTCCATATATGGAACCACTTCCAAATCACTTAGGACTTTCCTGAGCCAAATTGCCTCTTTTGTATATTCCACCTCCATGGTGAAGTTTGCAATGCATCCTTGCTTGATGTTGCATCATACTACAACTCTCCCGTATAGGGTAAACACTGATCCTAACGTGGATTTCCTAGAATCCTTGTTAGTTTGGACTATAAGCTGATGTATCCCATAAGGATCAAATCCTTAGATCCATACACCAGCTTATAGTCCCCCGTTCTCCTTAGATACTTGAGGATATTCTTAGCCGCTGTTTAGTGGTCTAACCTAGATTGGACTGGTACCTACTCACTATTCCCACTATATAACAAATGTTTGGCCTAGTGTAGAGCATAGCATACATTAAGCTACCCACAGTTGAGGCATAGGGAATATGTCTCATATCCTCAACTTCTTGAGGTGTCTTAGTGAAGGATCTCTTATTCAAGAGAACCATTGAGAGGAAGCAAGATCGTTCCAAACCTATTGTGAAAGAATAAAGCATTTACAACTATACAAGAACAGTTATGCATTATATAGTAAATTATAACATGTTTTCTTCTCAAAACCAACTAGAATCGAGTGACATACCTTTGAAGTACTCTTCTTCGTGTATTCCCTCGATCTACACCAGTCATGCGTCCCAGCAAACTCGATCACAAGCACGAATGCAATGAACAACCAGTGCAATTCTACGAATTGTCAGATCCTCGAACCCAATCGAGTAAGACTCGATCCTCGAACAGAAACACTCGACACTACCACTCAGTTACCTTGGTATTCTTGGTGTGAGAATCCAAGAGGTGTGGGCTCTGTGAGTTTAGTAGAGGGAAAGAGGAAGTATACAATTGAGTTAAACGATCGAGTAAGTGGAAGAAAGGCTTAAGTCTATCGTATAGACTGGGTACTCGATCGTTTAGTAAACGAGAAGTTGTCATCTAGTAAACTCGCTCGTTGTTCACTCTCTCAAAGGCTATCGTATAGCTTTTTCTTTCACTCGAACAAAATCTATTTTTAAAAAATGAAAACTTTTTTCATTTTTATCCATCAATTACCAAAACTGATAGTAACTTCCCACTCATATAACGATTAAAGGAGAGAATAACCAACCAAACAATTTTGAGATAATTGTTTTTATTATAAATAAATATAATAACTAATTTATCATATTATATTTATAACCTATAGTTTAATATCACATCATATGTAATATTTAAACCATAGTTCTTTTCTCTTTTATGACATTTAATATAAATCATATTTATATTAATTCTTCCATTTAATGTATCTAATACATCAAATAAATTATATCATATATAATTGAATCAATTTAATTATATCATATATAATCAAATTTCCTCTTGCTAATTTGAATATTTCAAACTAACCCAAAAACTGATTCTTAACTTGAATCCATTGAGTTACTAAGGGGACCTTATGAACCTGTAGCTTGAAGCTCCAACAGTACGTGAATAACTAACTAAACTCTTTAATCACGATATTCACCATCCGTTAACTGTCGAGCATTCCACTAAAGACTAACAGCTGCACTATTCGCACTACAAATATATTTCTGTGTCCATTGGTTATAACCAATCAACAGTATGATGACACTTCACAAATCGCTCGTAAGTACAGCTGGGCCAATTTACCGTTTTGCCCCTATAGTTACATCTAACTCCTTAAGTACCATTGAATTCTCTAATGAACAATACATCATAGTCCTACTATGAGTGAACACTTCTTGGGGCTTGAGGCCATGAGAATGTATGGTGCCACATTATTCAAGCCCCGAAATCAGCCCTTAAGGGAGCAATTTATCTGCTTACCCCTGCTTCGGGGAAGAAGTGAATTCCGTCTTGTGTAGTTGAGTTCCCAGCTCCCCAATCAGACGAATCCCAAAGTGGTAGGTTTGAGTCAGCAATCTGGCCACTCGCACCCATGTAAATCAAAGAACCGCCCTCATAGGCAAGAGTTCCCAACTCACTCAGGATTAAGGTCATGTTACCTATGGTCATCCTATTGAAATGAAAGCCTCTATCATGAACGGTGTTATATAACGAGACTAAACATTTCGTGGTCCGGCCTTATTCAAACTTCTTTGTATAGGATACCCCCGCTCGCATGTCTCTACATGAATGACTAGGATCAGATCACTTGTTGCACTTTACAACCCTTGTAACATCTACAAAGCGGGTCGTATCCGTAGTGTCACCAGGATAAGCTTTCCTTCCTTTATCCATATATTACAGGTTATTTAGGTTATCACTTAAGGCATGATCCACTTGTATGTCTCCACATACATGCTTAAGTTACAATGATAACCAAAGAACTTAGTTTATTAGTTTGTGGTTAATGCAATTAAAATATCTCATATTTTATAGATAATAGTGAAGAAAATATCTCATATTATTACATCACAAATGTTGTTCATACACGTGTTTACAAACTACAAGACCCTACGAGATTTAAGGCATCAACCTCAACAATCTCTCACTTGTCCTAAAGGTAGTGGGGTGTACAAGATAAATACAAGTACAAACCAATAAACTAGGGCACTAAGGCCCATTACAAAATCTCCCACTTACCCTAGTCTAGCCGCAGTCAGTCCTGTAGACCTATGCTCTGTAGGTGAACCTCAAACACTATAGCCGTGAGAGCCTTTGTAAATGGATCAGCAACGTTGTGCTCTGAAGCTATCTTCGTGACTATCACGTCCCCTCGATAAACAATCTCACAGATGAGATGGTATTTCTACTCTATATGCTTGTCGCGCTTGTGACTCCTAGGCTCCTTGGAATTCACCACAACACCACTATTATCACAATAAAGGGTGATGGGCCTAGACATGTCTGGAACAAATTCCAAATCAGTCAGGAACTTCCTGAGCCAAACGACCTTCTTAACGTGTTATAGTTCTATTTTAGGGACAAGACCGAGAGAGGAGCTGGGAACATAATATTACAAGATGAAATTCACTCATTTTCGATTTTAGGGTAAGTAGATGAGAGAGGTGGAAGAACATAAAATGTGAGCAAATTCACTCGTTCTCGATTTTAGTGGTGACACTATGGATATGACCCGCTTTATAGATGTTACAAATGTTATAAAGTGCTTCAAATGATCTGATCCTGATTATTCATGTGGAGACATGCGAGCGGGGGTATCCTATACAAAGAGTTTGTATAAGATCAGACCACAAAATGATTAGTTTCTTTATATAACGTCGTTGATAATTGAGACTTACATTTCACTAGGATGACCATAGGTGACATGACCTTAATCCTAAGTGAGTTGAGAACTCCTGCCTATGAGGGTGGTTCTTTGATTTGTATAGGTGAGAGTGACTAGATTGCCAACTAAACAAGCCTACCATTTTGGGGATTCGTCTGATTGAAGAGCTGGGAATTCAGCTACACAAGACAGAATTCACTTCTTCCCTGAAGCAGGGGTAAGTAGGTAAATTTCTCCTTGTTAATTTTGGGTCTTGAATATAGTGGCCACACCCTCTCTTGGGAAGAGAGGGCTCAGGCATAGTGGGATTATGACTTATTGTTCATTAGAGAAATTAATGGTACTAAAGAAGTTAGATGTAACTACAGGGGGAAAACGGTAAATTGGCCCAGCTGTACTTACGAGTGATTTGTGAAGGGTCATCGTAATATTGATTGATTATATCCAATGGAACAGAAATATATCTGTAGTACGAAGAGTGCAACTGTCGATCTTTAGTGGAGTGCCCGACAGTTAACGATTGGTGGATATCGTGATTAAAGAGTTTAGTAAGTTATTCACGTACCATTGTACAGGTCCATAAGGTCCCCTTGGTAGCTCAATGGGTTCAAGTTGAGAATCAAATTAACAAGAGAAAATTTGATTATATATGATATAATTAAATTGATTCAATTATATATGATATAATTGATATGATGTATTTGATACATTATTTGATTGGAGGAATTAATATAAATATGATTTATATTAAATGCCATAAAAGAGAAAAAGAACTATAGTTTATGTGTTTCATATGATGAAATATTAAAACTCTAGGTTATAAACATAATATGATAAGTTAGTTATTATATTTATTTATAATATATTAATTATGAGATAATTAATATTATTCTTTTTCTCAATAACCGACTTGAGTGGGAGGTTATTTACAGTTTTATGGCTAACTGTTGGATAAAGATGAAAACAGTTTTCATTTTTTCATAACACACGCTACAAGCATCAAGTAATCAAATTACTTGTAGAGAGAGTAAACGATAGACATTGAGTATTCTATACGATAGTTACTCGTTGCTAAACGATCGAGTAGCAAGTCTATACGATAGGCTTATTCTTACTACACGATTACGATAGACTTCTCCTTCTTCTGTCGCATAGTCGATCGTTTACCACCTCCATCCCTCTATCCAAAGTCATACAGAGCTCACAACTCCTGGATTCTCACACCGAGAATACCAAGGTAACTCTTGTAGTGGCGTCTTGTTTACTTGTTGGTTATCGAGGATCGAGTTCAACTCATTGGTGATCGAGGATCTTCCAGTTGTTCGTTGAGATCGATTTTAGATCGTTATGTTCAAGTTCGTGCTATTGGACGCATTGCTGAACGATCGAGGGATACTTGAAGAAATGGTTCTTCAAAGGTATTGCATACTCGATCCCTTGTTTGTTCTTTAAGAAGCATGCTACAATTTAGTCTTTATTCATAATCGTTTCCGTTAGACTGTAAATGTATGTATTCTTTCTCAATGGAGTTTGGAACGATCTGCTTCCATTCACTGGTTCTCTATCTTAGAGTTCCTTCAATTACATGAGTACTTGAACTTTATATGGAGACATAAAAGTGTATCAGGTTCGAGTAAATAGTCAAAATGATCTATAGTAAATAATGTTGGGTGCCTTATTCTGGTAACACTATTGGATGCGTCCCACTATGTAATTGTTACAAGGAGTTACAAAGTGCTATAGACGATGTGATCCTAATTCGTACATGTTATGACATGAGGAGTAGGGGCATCCTGTGCAATGGGTTTGTGCAAGATCGGACCACGAAATTAGTCACTCTTACTTTGTCATTTTTTAAGACTGACTATTTCAAATCGTTGACCTAGGTAACTTGACCTTAATCCTGAGCTAACTATGAACTCCTGTTTATTCAAGATTATCCTTAGGTTTGCATAGGTAAGGGTTGGCTCAATAGCGTCAGCTCAATAAACCTCCATTTCAGGGGTGAGAATGAGTAGATAGCTGGGGACATAGATGGAATTCACTCCTACTCGCTTTCAGGGATAGTAGAGAGGTTGTTCCCTTAAGTGCTAACCTCGAGTCTTGAACAAGGGGCCCTACTCTCTCATTGACCCGAGAGGGACTCGGTTTGTTGATTAGATCATAAACCAATTGTTCATTAGAGAATCAATGGAAATTAAGGAACAAGAGGTAATCTCAGGGGTAAAACAGGCATTAGACCCAACCGTTATTACAAACAACCTGTGAAGGGTTAACTTACTAATCATGGTTATATCGAGTGAGGGGAGTGTAACTCTGGGCTTTAGTGTAGTGACCCAGTAGTTAATGAATGGAGGTTAATTCGATGTAAAGAGTTTAGCCAATTAATCTCAGATCGTTGGAGCCCATGATCTATAGGTCTACGAAGTCTCCCTACTAGCTCGTAAATGGATTAGCCTTAGAGTAACGTGATAAGTTAATTTGAAACGTTCAAATTAGAATTAAGAGAATTAGTAATTATATGTGATATAATTACACGTTTAATTTTGGAATTAAATGAAATTGGAGAATCAATTAATTTTTAAATATGATTTAAATATTAAATTCATGAATATGGATTCATGATGGTGGAATTAGTGTTAAATTAATTTAATATTTGATATTAAAGTAATTGAATTAATTAAATTGTTTAATTTATTATTAATTATTAATTTTATAAGAAAATTAATTAATTAATTAATTTTTTAAAATTAATAAAAGTTTTCAATTTTGGAAATCAATTTATAAAAAAAAAAATTTGAAAAAAGATTGAAAACATGGAAAATCCCAAAAATGGGATATCTCCACTTTCAAAAACCATGTAGCTCACTCATTTCCCACTCTTTTCATTGAGTCAATCTCCAAGCATGAGCTCCTCATGCAACAACCTATTTTACATGATGGTTTTGCAATAAATAGAGGAGATTGGGCTGAGAATCGAGCATGCAAACTAATGCACTTCATGAGTTTTTGCTGAAAAGCTTGAGAGGTTGAAGAAGGTGTTCTTTCAAGCTTATTTTGAGTCCCACAACACAATCTAAGACTCCAAGAGAATAGTAGGGAAGACTTTGAGGTGGTTACAAGTAGATTTGGAGAATTGCAGCTAAATTCGAGATTCAAGTGGTTCTACGAAGGTATGTTATGAAACCCTCTTATTAATTTATGAGCATGCTTAATTTATAGCCAAAATTAATGAATTAGAATGCTTATTGATCCTTGTTGCTTGCTGGTATACTCTAACAAATGCAACGGGTAGAGATAGAGAGACTAAATTTGGGGAGAGAAAAACGAACCCATACCGACGACGAACTGCTGAAGGAGGCACAGCGGCTGCTGAGCGGCGCAGATCTGATGCACGACTGGGCATGTGCGGCAAAGCTTCGGCTGGGCATCAGCGGTGTGAGGCTAGGCTGGCATTTGGCTTGGTCCCGGTGGCCACCTTCAATGGTGCTGACGAGGGCACGCAAATGGCGGCGCCAGCTTCGACAGAGATAGGGTGCGGCGGCTGGCTTTAGCTAGGGGAAGGAGAGGGACGCAAGGAGGAAAGAAGAAAAATCGGGCAGGGGGGGTGTGGTTTGCGTGCGAGAGAGAAGGAAAAGGGATTCTAAAATAAATAAATGAACAAATAAAATTTAATAAAAATATAATTTTATCTTATTCTAAACTATTTTATTTTATCCTTTCTTCCATACAAATATATAAATATGACTATATCTATTTCTAAAACTCTTCCCTTTTTCTCTTCAAATTCCAATCAAATTATATTTTCCAAATTTAAATTAAATTCTCGATATTAACTAAAAATTAACTTATTCAAAATTAAATTAGTTGCGACATAAGTCCAAATCTTCCCTTTAAACAAAACTGAATTTCAAAAATAATAAAATCGTCCTCAAATTTTGTGAAAATACAAAATTCAAATTATGAAAAGTTCGGGATGTTACATTAGAAGAGCAAAAGCTGATATTTGGAGTTTTGATCTTCAGATCTTCAGAAGAGTTACACTTTTCACAACTTTACTCTTTTGATTTTCAAAGCTTCGAGAGAGTTATGTTCTTCAGATCTTCAAAAGTTCAACATTTAGATCTTAATAGCTTTTAAGCTTTCGTCTTCAGAATTTCAAAGGTTCAAGTTTCGATCTTTTGAGCTTCAAAGCTTTAGTCTTTCGCATCCCCTTTAAATGAAAGACAAAGCCTCTATTTATAGAGTTCTTACGAGGTCATGGAATAAATTATTTGGATGAAGAAGGAAGAACAAGATGTCTTTGTTCAAATTGTGGAAATATTAATTGGAATAAATTAGATGACATAGACAAACATTTATATAAATATGACATGTCTCCAACTTATAGCTGATGGATATTCCATGGAAACATGGTTGATCTTTCTCCATTTTTAAGGTCTAATTCAAGGTTTCTAGGTTCAACATTTTCAGATTCAGTTGAAAGTAGAGAAGACAATGAAAATCTCAAAGCAAACAATAAACGTAGAAATATTGTGGAAGATGAGATGCTAGAAATGACTCATGATTTGCATGGTTCAATTTTTGAAAAAACTAAAAGAGAATTGAAATTGTTATATGGGACATCGTCGATATCTACTTTTAACATATGCATGGTGTAGAAATAGGTAATATGATGGAAAGCAAGAAATGCGAACAACTCTGAGTATATTCTCTGGACAAGATATTATATATCAATTGAATACAATAAGTTTTCCTATACTCAACAAGAATCCTGCAAGACTTAATAAGAAACGAAAAAAGGATAATAGTGAGCATAATTGGACTAAAAGAAGCATTTTTTTCCATATTCCGTATTGGCAAAACCTTAAACTAAGTCATAAACTTGATGTGATGCATGATGAGAAAAACCTATGAGATAATTTGGTGGATACCATATTGAATATCGGAGGGAAGACTAAAGATACCATTAAAGCTTGTGAAGATTTAGCTAACTTGATTATAAGAAATGAGCTTCACATACAAGAAATAGGAAGAAATTATTGGCCCAAAAGGTTGCATTGTGATATATCTGATGATTTGTATGCCCTTGCTTGTGGTCCGAATGAGTGGCAAGAGATTCATATTGGAACTGATTATGTGATCGATGGAAAGAAAAGACTTTAAACGTATTTCTGAAGCAAATACTAAAGCTCGAACCACTCTTCCATTCACTCATAGAGGTGGCATTGTGACGTTTTTCCATCATAAGAAAAGAAAGGTATATAACTCATTTTTATATCCATAATAAATATTTCTTATACTGTAACTTTGGTCAAAACATGCAGGAATTAGAAGACGGTAAGAAGTTAAGTGATATTGAATTATTTTAGCTCACTCATTCTAATACAAAGAAGGGAAGGGTGAATGAGACAAAAAATATTTTGCAAGTAAAATTTTATGTTTATATAGTTTCTTTCTTATTTTACACCAGATTAATACTATTATATAATTATTTCATAAGATGAAATGATGACATTAAAAATTATCTCAGAAGAAGTGGATGCACTTATGGAAGATAGAGAAATCTGCGAATGAGTGTTGGGTAAACGGTCGGGGCATGTGAAGGGCAAAAGTTGGGGACCAAGACCAAGAAATGCTAGGAATGATGCAAGTTACCAAAATGCTAAAGAAACAGATACTCAAGTTGCACACTTGCAAAGTATAGTTGAATCACAACAAGCCATGATTGAAGAAATCTTAAGAAGGTTGGCAACTCAAGAAGAGACATCTAACACGGAAAGGAGTTCGAAACAGTCTAATCGAAATTAAAATGTAATATTATATGACGTTCTTCTTACAACTCTAGTTTGTTAAAGTGTTGGATTATATTAAGTGTTGAAATGCTTCGACTATCATGCAGTTATAGTAATCTTTATATTTTGATTGGTTTCATGTGTTCTCTCTCTCTCTTTCTCTTGAAACTAGGAATTTAGAAGTATTTTGGTGTTTGTAGAAGATATTTGTGCTTTTCAACTCCTCTCCCAATTTATGATAGTATTTTGATAGTCCTTTTAATATGAAGTTGATTGGCTTTACTTTTCGTTGATAAAAGTGATCATGGCTTCTATTTGAAAATGAGCTAATTTGATTCTAGGTTAGTGAGTTTTGTTTAGTTTGCAATGTTGAGCATGATTTTCATATAGTTTGTGAGAAATTGGGTCGTAAGTATTTTTCCCTAGATGCTTTTTTCATTAAGAGTTTTTTCTTTGGTTCCGGATTGGCTTCATGTGTTCTCTCTTTCTCTTTCTCTTGAAACTAGGAATTTGGAAGTGTTTGAGTGTTCATAGAAGATGATTGTGCTTTTAAGTGTTTGTTCGTTTTGATTTTAGTGTTTGTCTCTAGATGCTTTCGTCATTAGGAGTTTTTGCTTTGATTCTAGATTGGTTTCACACATTTGTTCATTGTTTGTCATTCTCATGAATATAATTATGTCCTCTACTTCAATTCTTTATTATAATGTGCTTATATACTTTATTTTTCTTATTTTCCAGAAATTATCTCTCCATGGTCTCAACACGAGATTTCACAGAGCTCGATTTAGATGGAAATGCAAAGAATTTAGGTTCATATTTTATTATTTTGTTTCAAACCGGCCTCTTATAGCTAGCTAATGTTGGATATAACTTGGGATCATTTAGGAAATGGTCATACTAATTTTGTTATGTATTGTTTGCCATCCATACTTATGATCAAGTTGATATTATTTTGTTTTGTTTCAATGATAGTGTTATGATATTGGGAATGTGTATATTTTCATTTATAACTTTTTGTTTTAATATAAAATGATTAGTTAATAATTTAGGTTCAAGAGATGATTACATTTTAAATTTTGTAACAAGTTCACATATTAAATTAGGTATTATTTTTTTTAACTAATAAAACAATTTTAGTAACGTGTCAGTAAATCATAGTTTTTTTTTTTTTTAAGTAGCTTGAAATTTATAATGACACAAAGTACAACTTTTATTGACACTTACCTATAACGCAAAAGATGCTTGCAATGATCAACCATTCACATTTAGCAACAACCTTATACGTTGTCAAAACTTAACCTTTAGAAACAAAATTGTCATGTCACTATATAACACAAATAGCGACAAAATGTATGTTGCTAAAAGTAAGTTTTTAGTAACGCGTAAGTGTTAGTAAAAGTCACGTTTTAGTGGTGCACAGTGAATGTGTCACAGAAACTTTCGACTACGCGGCTACTCTGATGTCCACAGCAACATGTGTGAAAACGTTGGTAATACTTTCAGTGGCGTGTTTTGGCTTTCAGCAACGTATTTTTCTTGTCACTGAAAGTTACTTTTCTTGTAGTGCCAAATTTGGGCTTAAATCAGGTTATCTTTTAGGATATTTGTAATACATAGTAGAATAAAAGAAAAAATCTAAAAATATGTTACATCTTTAAAATATTTGCAAATATGGATGAATTGATTAGTCAATCTTTGAATTTTTTTTTTATTTCTAATTTTGCCCTCCCTTGTTTTATCTTGTTGTATACCTTCTTTTTTTAGTCTTTTTATTTTCTTTATTTTCTCCAACTTTTGCTTCTTCCCTCCCTTTTTTCATTTTCTTTTTAATCTTTTTATTTTCTTTATTTTCTTTGATTTTTGCTTCCTCCCTTCCTTTTTTCATATTCTTTTCTTTCTAAGTTTTTGCTTCTTCTCTTTTCTTTTTTAATTTTATTATTTCCTTTATCCGATTTTTACTTCTTTCCTTTATTTTTTATTTTCTTTCATTTTCTTCTTTTTCTCTTTCTTTTTCTTTCCTTTATTTTTTATTTTCTTTCATTTCCTTCTTTTTTTTTTCCTTTCTTTTTTCTTTCTTTTTTAATTTTCTTTTCTTTCTTTGGTTTTTGCTTATTTATTTTTTTATTTTTATTTTCTTTCTTCGGTTTTTGCTTATTTTTTTATTTATTTTTATTTTCTTTCCTTTCTCTGATTTTTACTTCTTCCTTTTTCTTTTTTTTATTATTCTATTTCTTTTCTTTCTCTTATTGTTTGCTTCTTTCCTTTCTTTTTCTTTTTTTTTTTTTAATTTTTCTTTCCTTTTTTTCTATTTAATTTTCTTTCATTTCTTCAGTTTTTGTTTCTTCTCTTTCTCTTATTTTTTTTTATTTTTCTTTCCTTTATTTGAATTCTTTCTTCTTCCTTTTTTTCACAAGAATTATGATGCTGAATTGTGTACCCAAGGCTTGAAAGTATTCAATTCATAAGTGATTTAACACCAACAAGTCAATCATTAAGTTTGATTATTATAACAAATAATAAATATAAATAGCAAATGAAAGTCTATCGGTTATAGACATTAATATTTTTTATCATTAATAGCTTAATCTTTGATTATATTTTCATAGTTAATAACCACTTATAGAAATCTATCATTGATAGCCAAATTAGTGAATTTAATTAATAAAGTTGAATAACGAACTAAAATGTAAGTGGAATGCCTAGAAGTTATCACTAATAGCATGTTTATCATGTTTATCAGTGATAAAAGCTATCATCGAAAAGAAAAGGGACTTATAAATATTTGGGAAGGACAAGAAAGGGGCAAAAAGGTATTCAATGACTATGATTGATAGAAGCTACTACTTATAGCATGTTACTAGTGACATAAGCTAATACCAATAGCACGTTATCGGTGATAGAAGCTACCACTGATAGCACGTTATCGGTGATAGAGAACTATCACTGATAGCATGATATCAGTGAGATCATTGATAGCATCTTATCAGTGATGTTTATCAGTGAAAGAAGTTATCACTGATAACTACAATATGAGTGATGTTAGTGATATCGGTGATAGAACTTAGGTGATATTTATATATTGAGTTTTTTTCAAAGGTGATAACCAGTTATAGAAGTCTATCATTGATAGCCTTAAATGTTAATATTTCAATGTTGATTCTAATTGATGAAAGTCTATCAGTGATAGCGACTGATAGCTGTTATCAGTGATAGCCATGATAAAAGATTATTAGTGATAGCTACTGTGGTAATCAAAGTTGTTGGTATTCTTTCAAAGTTGATCACTATTTATAAATCTATCATTGATAGTCATTGATAGCAGCTATTAGTGGCTATTACTAATAGCTGCTATCAGTGATAGCTTTTAATTTGAGAAAACTGGGAAGAAACGAGCAAAATGGTGGCCAGGCATGAGTTTTTTAGTCTTTTACCATTTTTTGATCTATGTATGCAATTATTTTATCCTTATACTACATATTCTATTATTTTGGGTTTGAATTCTATTTATGCAACTAGCCCTATCTTTTGACCCCATCATTTGGATTTGGGCTTGGACAAAAATTGGGCTTGAACTCAATCCTTTAGTTGACCTAACTTTGCACCATGGACTTGAATTAGATTGCAGCTTGGATCCAATATGATTTATCGTTCATGCCAAGTTGGACTATTGACCAAATAACTAATCGTTCTTAATCACTATTGAATTTGATCAAGAAATTTGATTGGTCGAAATTTCTCCAAGATAATTTAATTTTAGAGAAAGTCCGAACATGTTTAAAATTTATATTTTAGACAAAAGAATTGAAATTTCAAAGAAACACTTGAAAAGGTTTAGAGTTAGGAGAAGTGTATACGAGACTCAATGAACCCTTTATACCCAATTAGTTTAGAATTTGGAAAATTAAGATCCATTTGATAACCATTTCATGTTTAGTTTTTGGTTTTTGAAAATTAAGCTTATTTCCTTCCCATTTCTTACAATAATTTGTATATTTATCAAGTACAATGATTGAATTCTTAGCCAAATTCTAAAAACAAAAACAAGTTTTTAAAAGCTACATTTTTTAGTTTTCAAAATTTTGCTTGTTTTATTATATCATTGGTAAAAAGTAGATAACAAAAGAAGAAATTTGGAGATAAAAGTAGTCTCTATAGGCTTAATTTTTTGAAACAAAAAAAAAACTAAATGTTTACTAAACGAGACCTAAACTTATAATTTTATATCCTTTGTTTTTCAAGCCAATGTTTTGTTTTGTTTTTCTTTTTGGGTAGGGAAGTACAAGTAAGGTTATGGATATATAAACCTCAAGAGGACTTGAGAAGTATATGTGAATACTGTGATTTTCATTAACAGTGTAATTCATTTGAATAATATAATATTAAGATAATTCAAATTTTATACTGGATAGGACATCAACTAAGGGATAAGAACAATGGTAAATAAATTGAACAACTTTAATTACCATAATTGGCCTAAAAGATAAGTTGAATTTGGACTGAACAAATCTGTTAAATTAATCTGAAGGAAAAGAAAAATAATAATAATAATGAGTAAATATGTGATAAGATAAATGTCCCAAGAATAGGAAAAGTTGGAAAAGTAGTCATGTGTTGAAAGGAATAGAATCCACATGAATTTCCCTGAAAAATAGAGGGTAAAATGAATAGGAAAAAGTTTTCTTAGTTAAGAGTGAGGAAAGAAGGGGGGAAACCCTAATTTAAGGATAATATTGTTGAACAGATCAAAGGATGAGAAAAATAGGGAAAATGCTAAAAATGGGGTATTAAAATGGGTATATAAGCACCCAACTGAGGAATGGGAAAATCAAGCTCCAGGGAGAAGTTGAGAATAAAATCAAGCCTCTTTATTCTTTTCTGATAGAATGACATAACAAGGGATTTACATTTTTATTTTGTATTAATTCTTTCTCTTTTGTCTCAGTGGATGTAAGGGCCTATCAGTTTCTTATATATATATATATGTATATATATACTAGACTACTTAGTTACTAGTTGTGTATATATATATATATATGAACCTCTGTTTCTGAAAGGCCCCCATATAATCCACTGGTGAAATCTTTTCTATTCAATTACCCATCTCATATTTTGAAAGAATTGATATAAAGAAACATATTTTATCACAGAGATTATTGTATCTATCTGTAATCCCAATTAATCCCTTACATTTTACAAGGAAAGGAAAAAAAAGAATAATAAGATGGCTGGAGGAGGAATTGTTGTTCAAGGAGGAAGGAATTATGAGGGAGGAATCACTGGTTTTGTCATCGTCACCTGTTTGGTGGCTGCCATGGGAGGCCTTCTCTTTGGTTATGATCTTGGAGTTTCAGGTTTGTTTCTTTGTTTTGTTCTTAATCTTATGTATTTTAAGGATTTCGTTTTCTAAAACTTAGTTCTGGGATGTTTTGGTTTTGGCAGGTGGGGTTACTTCAATGCCAAGTTTCTTGAATGAATTTTTCCCATCTGTTGTGAAGAAGATGAAGGGTGCCCATGAAAGTGAGTACTGTAAATTTGACAGTGAACTCCTAACTTTGTTTACCTCTTCTCTATACCTTGCTGCTCTCGTGGCTTCCTTCGCCGCCTCCGTCGTGACCCGCAAGTTTGGGCGGAAACCGTCCATGTTTTTTGGGGGTTTTTCCTTCTTAATTGGCTCCATTCTTAATGGTGTTGCTAATAGCATTGCTCTGCTCATCATTGGTCGATTGTTGCTTGGTGTTGGCGTTGGATTTGCCAATCAGGTATGCTGTGAGTGTGAATATATCGATATAGTTATAGTTAAAAGACAATGAATGTGTAATGAAAATGAATCGATTGTTTGTCTGTGTGCAGTCTGTGCCAGTTTACCTTTCTGAAATGGCACCAGCCAAACTCAGAGGTGCTCTGAACATGGGCTTCCAAATGGCCATCACAATCGGCATCTTGGTGGCCAGTCTTGTCAATGTCGGTACAGCCAAAATCGAAGGCGGATGGGGATGGAGAGTCTCACTCGCTCTCGCCGCAGTCCCCGCCGTGATGATGACTGTCGGAGCCGTCTTCCTTCCCGATACTCCTAACTCCATTCTCGAAAGAGGGTTCACAGAGAAGGCCAAGGCAATGCTCCAGAAAGTTCGCGGTACCGACAATGTGGAAGAGGAGTTCCAAGACCTATTGGATGCTAGTGAAGCAGCAAAGAAAATAGATCATCCATGGACAAACATAATGAAGCCACAATACAGACCTCAGCTCGTGATGTGCACTATGATCCCATTCTTCCAGCAACTCACCGGCATCAACGTGATCATGTTCTACGCTCCTGTTCTTTTCATGACTCTAGGATTCGGCGACGATGCATCTCTAATCTCCGCCGTCATCAGCGGTGGCGTCAACGTCCTGGCAACCTTAGTCTCAATCTTCACAGTGGACAAATTCGGGCGAAGAATCCTGTTCCTGGAAGGGGGAGTACAGATGTTCATCTGCCAAATCCTGGTGGGAACCCTAATTGGCGTCAAATTCGGACTCAACGGAGACGGAACCCTATCGAAATTCGATGCAAACCTGATTCTATTCCTGGTGTGCACATACGTAGCGGCATTCGCCTGGTCATGGGGACCATTAGGTTGGTTAGTACCAAGTGAAATCTGCCCGCTGGAAATCCGATCTGCAGGACAAGCAATTAACGTATCAGTGAACATGTTCTTCACCTTCATCATCGCTCAGGTGTTCTTGGCGATGCTCTGCCATATGAAATTCGGACTGTTCTACTTCTTCGGAGGGTTTGTGTTGATAATGACGGTGTTCATCTATTTCTTCTTGCCGGAGACCAAGAATGTGCCGATCGAAGAGATGAACAGAGTGTGGAAGGCGCATTGGTTCTGGGGCAAGTACATTCCCGACGAGGCGGTCATCGGCGGCCATGTTGAGAAGCACGGTGGCGATGTTTGAGGAAACCTTCCCAAAACAAAAATAAATTTAAAAAAGAAAAAGAAGAAAAGGAGAAAAACAAGCTATTTTATAAATATCAAGTATTTATTTAAACGTTTAGCCTCGTGTATTTCTTTATTCATGTTTCTGTTTCATGGGGCGCTTGTTTTTCTCACTGTACATTCCAACTATCTTAAAAAATATTTATATTATGTATTTATCTAATTAATCTTCCTTCTTCTCTCTTTCATATGCCTTCTATTATCCTTCTATAATTCCTATTATTCTACTTATATTAGAACTTCTACAATTTCAAAATATAAAATCCTTTGTAATTCTAATCTCTTTTTTTAAAAAAAATTTAACACCGTATTAAGTCTATTATAAATTTAGATTTCTGTTTTTTTAATTTTTTTTATAAACATTAATTAAATATATATGTTATAAAATTTTTAATTGATCACGTCAAATTAATAATGTTTTTCCAAATGAAAAAATCAATTAAAAAAGTTTGTGTTTATTTTTTAAATTGCCAAAGGGGATGATTTTAAAATAAAGTATGATGTTAATTCAATTAGAATTAGCTTGAGCTATCTAATATTTAATCTAAACTCTCTTCATTGCAACAATATTATTACAGGAAAAATCATATGATTATTTTAGAACTTGACTTAACATAATAAATTAAGGAAAAGTTAGTCCCCAAGTTTTTTTTTTTATTATTATTATTTTTATAACTATTATTAGTCCCCAAGCTTTGAATAATATATTGGTGTGGTCCTTAAATTCTAAAAATGTACATTTTTAGTTTGGATTTTTAAGAATAAGTGCATTTGGTCTATAAATTTTTAAAATGTAATTTTTTAATCCCTAAATTTTTAAGAATAGGTTTAAAAATGTCCTTGAAGTATTTTTTTTAATAATGATATGATATTTAAAATTATGAAATATTTTTAAAAAATAATTGTAGAGAGAAGAATTAATTTTTTTTTTAAATTGTTTTTCTCATTTAAAATGTCATAAAGTTATTTAAAATAATGATAACATTTTATTTTAGAGAACTTCTAAACCTATTCTAAAACTTCGGGGCTAAAAAAATTCATATTGAAAACTTAAAAGACCAAATGTGCAAATGAAATAACAATTTATTTTATTAATAAACAATGTTTATAATTAAAACAACGAGACTTGGGGGAAGAATTAGGACATTAATCCAATAAGCTATACTAGATATAATTCACTCATTCCCGTCCTTAGGGGTAAGTAGATGAATTGCTCTGTTATAGCCTTATTTCGGGTCTTGAACAGTGAGACCTCACCCTCTCACTGGCCCGAGAGAGATTATTATTATTGTTGACCATAAACTATTTGTTCATTAGAGGATTGTATTTGATCCAGCTGTAATTACGAGCGACTCGTGAAGGGTCGACTTATTGTTGATTGGTTATATCCATAGACACAAAAAT
>NC_052355.1:34913003-34942574 GCF_009727055.1 Benincasa hispida | reverse complement strand
CATTTACTCATATCCAATAAACAAAGCTCCATGGTTATCTTATGTAAACTTAAGCATGTATATGTGATATACAAGTGGATCATGCCTTAAGTGATAATCTAAATAGGTCTGTAGTATAAGGATTAAGGTGGGATACCTGATCCTGATGACACTACGGATGACTAGACTCTGTACATAACGTCGTTGATACTGGAGACTTACATCTAACCTAAACGACCATAGGTGACACGGCCTCAATCCTGAGTGTTTTGGAAACTCCTGCCTTTGAAGGCGATCCTTTGATTAGTATGGGTGAGAGTGGCCAGATTGCCAACTCAACATGCCTATCTTTTTGAGACTTGTCTGATCTAGGAGCTGAAAACTCACTTACACAAGATGAAATTCACTCATTCCCCGAAGTAGGGGTAAGTAGATAGCTTGCTCCTTTAAGGGCCGATTTCGAGGCTTGAATATAGTGGACACAACTTATCTTTAGAAGAAAGGACTCAGTCATAGTAGGACTATGACTTATGTTCATTAGAGGATTCAGTTGCACTTAAGGAGTTAGATGTAACTACAGGGGCATAACGGTCATTGCCCGATCTATACTTATGAGCAATCTGTGAAGGGTTGTCGCACTGTTGATTGGTTAAGATGGACACATAATATATCTATGGTAAGGAGAGTTCAATTCTTGATATTTAGTGAAGTGTTTGACAGTTAACGGATGATGGATCCCGTGACTAAAGAGTTCAGTTATTCACGTACCGTTGGAGCTTCAAGCCCATAAGGTCCCCCCTTGATAGTTCAATGGATTCAAGTTGAGGATCAGTTCTTGGTGTTGGTTTGAAATGTTCAAATTTACAAGAGGTATTTCGATTATATATGATATGATCGGTATGGTGTATGAGATACATCAAGTGGAGGATTAATGTAAATGAGATTTACATTAACTACCATGGATCCTCGTTCACTCAACAAAACCGTACGTGAGATTTTCACCTCATATGGCTCCTCGTTCAATTCTTTCGAAGTCATTAGATCCTTTTCCTCGTTCGAGAATCTCCTCCCTTCTTCCATTCCATCCCGAAGAGTGACCAGGACCCCAATTCAGTCATGTTTTCATTCATTTGGAACCTGGGTTCTTCTACTCATTTTTATATCCAATAATCATCTATGGTTTATATGTTTCTTAGTATGAATTACACTGACTGCGTTCACACTTGCTATGAAATTTCATTCCTTCATGTGTTTGGTCTCTTAGACCTTCAAAATATAACTTTTACTAGTAAAGTTTTTAAGAATGGGTGCATTTGGTCTTTTAAGTTTTCAATATGAATTTTTTTAGCCCCGAAGTTTTAGAATAGGTTTAGAAGTTCTCTAAAATAAAATGTTATCATTATTTTAAATAACTTTATGACATTTTAAATGAGAAAAACAATTTAAAAAAAAAATTAATTCTTCTCTCTACAATTATTTTTTAAAAATATTTCATAATTTTAAATATCATATCATTATTAAAAAAAATACTTCAAGGACATTTTTAAACCTATTCTTAAAAATTTAGGGATTAAAAAATTACATTTTAAAAATTTATAGACCAAATGCACTTATTCTTAAAAATCCAAACTAAAAATGTACATTTTTAGAATTTAAGGACCACACCAATATATTATTCAAAGCTTGGGGACTAATAATAGTTATAAAAATAATAATAATAAAAAAAAAAACTTGGGGACTAACTTTTCCTTAATTTATTATGTTAAGTCAAGTTCTAAAATAATCATATGATTTTTCCTGTAATAATATTGTTGCAATGAAGAGAGTTTAGATTAAATATTAGATAGCTCAAGCTAATTCTAATTGAATTAACATCATACTTTATTTTAAAATCATCCCCTTTGGCAATTTAAAAAATAAACACAAACTTTTTTAATTGATTTTTTCATTTGGAAAAACATTATTAATTTGACGTGATCAATTAAAAATTTTATAACATATATATTTAATTAATGTTTATAAAAAAAATTAAAAAAACAGAAATCTAAATTTATAATAGACTTAATACGGTGTTAAATTTTTTTTAAAAAAAGAGATTAGAATTACAAAGGATTTTATATTTTGAAATTGTAGAAGTTCTAATATAAGTAGAATAATAGGAATTATAGAAGGATAATAGAAGGCATATGAAAGAGAGAAGAAGGAAGATTAATTAGATAAATACATAATATAAATATTTTTTAAGATAGTTGGAATGTACAGTGAGAAAAACAAGCGCCCCATGAAACAGAAACATGAATAAAGAAATACACGAGGCTAAACGTTTAAATAAATACTTGATATTTATAAAATAGCTTGTTTTTCTCCTTTTCTTCTTTTTCTTTTTTAAATTTATTTTTGTTTTGGGAAGGTTTCCTCAAACATCGCCACCGTGCTTCTCAACATGGCCGCCGATGACCGCCTCGTCGGGAATGTACTTGCCCCAGAACCAATGCGCCTTCCACACTCTGTTCATCTCTTCGATCGGCACATTCTTGGTCTCCGGCAAGAAGAAATAGATGAACACCGTCATTATCAACACAAACCCTCCGAAGAAGTAGAACAGTCCGAATTTCATATGGCAGAGCATCGCCAAGAACACCTGAGCGATGATGAAGGTGAAGAACATGTTCACTGATACGTTAATTGCTTGTCCTGCAGATCGGATTTCCAGCGGGCAGATTTCACTTGGTACTAACCAACCTAATGGTCCCCATGACCAGGCGAATGCCGCTACGTATGTGCACACCAGGAATAGAATCAGGTTTGCATCGAATTTCGATAGGGTTCCGTCTCCGTTGAGTCCGAATTTGACGCCAATTAGGGTTCCCACCAGGATTTGGCAGATGAACATCTGTACTCCCCCTTCCAGGAACAGGATTCTTCGCCCGAATTTGTCCACTGTGAAGATTGAGACTAAGGTTGCCAGGACGTTGACGCCACCGCTGATGACGGCGGAGATTAGAGATGCATCGTCGCCGAATCCTAGAGTCATGAAAAGAACAGGAGCGTAGAACATGATCACGTTGATGCCGGTGAGTTGCTGGAAGAATGGGATCATAGTGCACATCACGAGCTGAGGTCTGTATTGTGGCTTCATTATGTTTGTCCATGGATGATCTATTTTCTTTGCTGCTTCACTAGCATCCAATAGGTCTTGGAACTCCTCTTCCACATTGTCGGTACCGCGAACTTTCTGGAGCATTGCCTTGGCCTTCTCTGTGAACCCTCTTTCGAGAATGGAGTTAGGAGTATCGGGAAGGAAGACGGCTCCGACAGTCATCATCACGGCGGGGACTGCGGCGAGAGCGAGTGAGACTCTCCATCCCCATCCGCCTTCGATTTTGGCTGTACCGACATTGACAAGACTGGCCACCAAGATGCCGATTGTGATGGCCATTTGGAAGCCCATGTTCAGAGCACCTCTGAGTTTGGCTGGTGCCATTTCAGAAAGGTAAACTGGCACAGACTGCACACAGACAAACAATCGATTCATTTTCATTACACATTCATTGTCTTTTAACTATAACTATATCGATATATTCACACTCACAGCATACCTGATTGGCAAATCCAACGCCAACACCAAGCAACAATCGACCAATGATGAGCAGAGCAATGCTATTAGCAACACCATTAAGAATGGAGCCAATTAAGAAGGAAAAACCCCCAAAAAACATGGACGGTTTCCGCCCAAACTTGCGGGTCACGACGGAGGCGGCGAAGGAAGCCACGAGAGCAGCAAGGTATAGAGAAGAGGTAAACAAAGTTAGGAGTTCACTGTCAAATTTACAGTACTCACTTTCATGGGCACCCTTCATCTTCTTCACAACAGATGGGAAAAATTCATTCAAGAAACTTGGCATTGAAGTAACCCCACCTGCCAAAACCAAAACATCCCAGAACTAAGTTTTAGAAAACGAAATCCTTAAAATACATAAGATTAAGAACAAAACAAAGAAACAAACCTGAAACTCCAAGATCATAACCAAAGAGAAGGCCTCCCATGGCAGCCACCAAACAGGTGACGATGACAAAACCAGTGATTCCTCCCTCATAATTCCTTCCTCCTTGAACAACAATTCCTCCTCCAGCCATCTTATTATTCTTTTTTTTCCTTTCCTTGTAAAATGTAAGGGATTAATTGGGATTACAGATAGATACAATAATCTCTGTGATAAAATATGTTTCTTTATATCAATTCTTTCAAAATATGAGATGGGTAATTGAATAGAAAAGATTTCACCAGTGGATTATATGGGGGCCTTTCAGAAACAGAGGTTCATATATATATATATATACACAACTAGTAACTAAGTAGTCTAGTATATATATACATATATATATATATAAGAAACTGATAGGCCCTTACATCCACTGAGACAAAAGAGAAAGAATTAATACAAAATAAAAATGTAAATCCCTTGTTATGTCATTCTATCAGAAAAGAATAAAGAGGCTTGATTTTATTCTCAACTTCTCCCTGGAGCTTGATTTTCCCATTCCTCAGTTGGGTGCTTATATACCCATTTTAATACCCCATTTTTAGCATTTTCCCTATTTTTCTCATCCTTTGATCTGTTCAACAATATTATCCTTAAATTAGGGTTCCCCCCTTCTTTCCTCACTCTTAACTTAGAAAACTTTTTCCCATTCATTACCCTCTATTTTTTAGGGCAATTCATGTGGATTCTATTTCTTTCAACACATGACTACTTTTCCCATTTTTTCTAATAATTAATATTTTTCTCTCTTTTTCTTTCAATTAACATATCCATCCATGAATCATATCATCAACTCTACTTGTTAAGATCTTAATTCATTACTTGCCCATCCTAATTAGATTATATTATGCCCTTCTATACCCTTTGTTTTTCTGTTTTTTCTTCTTTCAAATCCAAGTAATTAAGAAATTTCAGATAAATTAACAGATTTGCTTCAGTCCAAATTCAACTCATTCAACCTATTATTTTATTGCCAAAGGTTAAGTTGTTCAATGTAATTACCATAATTCTTATCCTTAGTCCATGTCCTATTAACAATAAAATAAATTAATATTATCTTGAACCCTTAGATTGATGTCATCAACAACCATAAAAGACTCATCGGACTCGAATATTATATATATATGTGATCCCTAGGTTGCAGTAAATGTATGTCATGTTAACATTTTTTTTTTAAATAGAAATTTTAAGTGTCTTCTACAAAATAAGAACTCTTGGGAACGGAATGGTATATATCTTAAAAAAAGAACTAGCTTATATGTTCGAACCAACTTTACATTTTAGAATATTCATGTCAGCCATTTACATTAAATATACTTTTTATTTTTATGTCATACATCAATATTACTTGATTGGCATAAAACTTGTACTATTGGTGTCAAAAATTAAGGTGAAAATTGATTTGATTTGTCAACTCTGGGTCAATGAAGAACTTAACCAAATTAATCAGTTTTATAAAGAAGGAATCAAATTGATGTACAATTCAAACGCACCTAAATTTGTGTTATTTTTCTTAGATTTAGAATGGTTTTATATGATTTTATTAAATTTAATGTCGTTTGCTAGTGTTTTCCAAGATTTGAGTAAGAGAATGAAGTTTAGAGTTGAAAAGAGCTAAAAAGGACTTAAATACGTCTAAGGAGGTCAAAATTGGTTCTATCCTAAACGCACCTAAATTGGTGCTATCCTAGAGCATCACAGCGCCATGAGTTATTTTAGGAAAAAAGTATGGATTTTGAAAATCATTTTGGTTATTTATCCTAGGGTTTTTGGCAACTGAATTCATTCAGTCAAGCACGAAATTAGAGCCTTATAGAGGGTTTTAGCTAGAAAATAGAGTTTGAGAGATCTAGAGGTTCGTTTGGAGGTCGTTCGAGATCTCGATATACAAATTAAGGTTTTTCTAATGTGTTCATCGATGGGATTCATTACAATTGTAGTTTTTCTCTTCTCTTTATTCTCTTTACTTTTTCATGGTTGTTGCAATGTATGAGAGTATGATTGCGACGATGATGAGTGGCTAAATGTTTTAGTTTTAGGGTGTTGATGAACTTCTTTATGAATTTAAATTAATAACCAGTATTTTTTTATGGATGTTGTGATTATGAATATTTTTTAATATTATTGTACTTATTACATTGATTGATCTTCAATATATGTTAAATTAAATGTTTAATTAGAAAGACTGCATGTGTAATTGAACTTATAATATTGGATCATTATCTAATCTATCATGAAAATAATTAGGTTGGTAATGAACGTTGATCAAGACTATTCTTAATGTCATGCTTCCTAATTTAGTTTCAATTAGTAATCAATTTATTTGCATGAGAAAATACTATTATTGAAAGGTAATAATCCGAAAAATAGTTTTTAGACTTAGAGATATCATTAACACAATAGTTCATAGAAACATTTGTAAGATTTAATGAACTAATTAAGGAAATCAACACCCTGAAAACATTTTTGTCTTTTGAATTTCTAATCTTATCTTTACTTTGTTTTCTTTAATTTAAAAATCAAAACATTCATTCTTGTCCTTAAATAAAATCAACACGATTCTAGAATAACTAAGCATAAATTTCTCTAGAAGACGATACTTGTTTTCTCAAGTAATTTTATTATATCCTAACTTGACATGTACACTTGCGTTACACCAAGTATGTAGCATATCCACAATAAAGAACAAAACTAATGGATTGATTTTTTTTTGTTTAGTAAATTGTCAATTTGGTTGTTATTGGTTTCTGAACTTTTTTTTTCTTTCCAATTTTTCATTTTTTCTTTCCATTTTTGTTTTGAATTGGTTCTTTTTGCTACTTCCAAATGAGAATTGAGCATGTTTCTCTCTTTCTCATAGAGACTAAAATTGGATATCTTTGTTTTTTCTTAGAGGGTGTTTGGCTCACAAATATGATTTGAGTTGAATTGGTATATTTTATCAACTCACCCCAACTCGTCTCAACTCTCCATTCTTCTCATGTTTTCAATGGCTCCACCCATCATCCACTATCACACTCTAAGAACTAACTCCGGACTACGACAACCACATTCGATGACAACTCTGGGCTCCAATAATCACCTTCGATGATAATTCCGACGACAGAAATTCGGACTTCGAAAACCACCTCCAATTACAGCTCTAGCGACCAACTCCGAGCTCCAATAACTTTTGCGCAATCAACTCGGGCGACCAATTTTAGCCTTCGACAACCACTTCCAGTGACCCAACTCCGACGACCAATTGGCTCTGACAACCATCTCCGACTATAAACTCCGATGAAAATCATATTCAATGATCATCTTTGAGCAAGTAAGTCCGACACCAACTTGGGGCTTTGACAACCACATTCGACAACAAATTCCGACAACCAACTCTAATACCCAGACGTATAATCTCAACTCTGCACCCCAAACACAGACATATGAACTCAGACCAAATAACTCTGCACCCCAAACACAGACATATAAACTCCATAGATATATGAACTCTATATATCCTATCTAAATTCAACGCTCCTAACAGCCCCTTAAAGATTAATTGGCTACATCTAATCTTCATGTAACCCAACATTTTATCACATGGTAATAAAATAATAATTTTTTTTGCCACATGGTAGGTTTTAATTTGGTAATTAGTGGGCTACATGGAGATAGGTGTAGCCAAGGCTACACTTAAGTATTTGTCTTAAATAACAAAGACACATGCACCAAAATAATTGGTCATTTATCTAAACAACAAATAATAATTAAAATACTAAAAAGGACCTAGAGTCCGACCTTATTTTTAAAGGTATTTATATACCATATCAATTTGGCTTGATTTTGATTATTTTTATAATAAAAAATTAACTAGAACCAATAATTTTTTTCTTTTCTACAAATATAAACTAAGATACCCAATTTTGTACTAAAAAACCAAATCAAATCAAACCAGGGGATTGATTTGGTTTTTTGTTTTTCAATTTTTTGCTACACCTAATATATATATATACATCAAGATGTCCAATTTTATACCAAGAAATCAAATTAAATCAAATCAAGTGATTGATTTGATTCTTTTGTTTTGGTTATATATAAACGGTTTATAAAACAATTTCATTTATTTTCATAGTGTTATATCAAAGTCTCTTATTTTTTCCCCTTTGCAAAGGTATCAGATTGCTAATAGAGCGATCTCACAGCCCGAGGTCAAGGCACAAACAAAACACTACAAACTAGGAAACAAACAATGACAAAAATCAACCAAACACAAAAATAAAACACACACAACCCAAGAAAAAGGTCCCAATGAGAAGAGTCTTGTTGGGTCCCTACAAGAGAAGTCTCAAGCCACTTAGAACAATAAATAAAAACCTCAGGTTGAACAACCAAACTAATCACTCGGAGAGGATGTAAGGTAGCATCATGGGCACACATATTATGTTCGCACCAAACATGAGAAATGATAGCACACCAAGCAACTCTCCGGACTTTACGTCTCAACTGATCCTATAGGAACACCTTCGCCACAAAAGTATGCCCCTAAATAGCCTTACTAAAAGGATATTAAAAAAGTTATGATCCTTATACTCAACCCCACCAATACACACACAACAACAAATTAGGTCTTTAATATCATTTGAAAATTGATATTATAGAGGTACAATGTCGGTAGCTTAACCGACATCGAAGAAGATGTTATTAAAGGAGTTTAATGTCAATCACCTTTAATGTTGGTTTTCGCTTGACATTATAGATGACTTTAATGTTGGTTTTCAATCGATATTAAATACCTATTAATAACACCTTCTCGATGTCGGTCGCATTTGATGTTGGTCCAAAATTTGCCCGACTAATAACAACTATTTTTTTTGACTGGTAATACCCATCGTCGTTAATTTATTGAAAAAAAATAAAAGAATTGATACGTACGTATAAATCAATAATAGTTCTTTCACTTATATATGAACAAAATAAAATCTCAATGACTTTGTATACAACCTTAACTTTCACATTTATTAGTCTTAGAATATGAATTACAATGGTCTAGATACAAAATTTAAATATTCAAAATAATACGAAAGATAATGTTAATGAATTCATCCACATTTCATCATCCATAATACGCACCATCTACTATAGCATAAACATAAGGATTGTCCATAGCTTTCTGTCTATAGGGTATAATAAATTCATTTCCATTCTGTAGAGTGTCTCCAAGAGATTGCCTACAATTAAAAATGGCTTTGGATTACTTAATAACAAGCTAGAAATTAAAACTAGGTAAAAACTAAAGAGAAAACCAAGACATCTTTAAAGAATACAAACCATACTAATATAAATTTTTTAATTGAAGGCTCATCAATATAGTTTACCAAGTTCTATTAAAAAACACGATGTTTCTAAGAGGGGAAAGCAAGTGCAGGATAAACATACGCACAAATTCTCACATTATGTTCAAAATGTTAGTTTCTTACCTTTCAATAACACTAGATTGCTGAAACAACAACACTAATCCAATATCTCTTCCTGTGATTTTAAAAGCAGCAGTCCAACAATCTTTTGACTATTTCACTTTACGAGCAGGTTTATTATTTCCCTATCACAATAAGAGCGACCTTTAGTTAGCAACTAAAGAGAAAAAAAAATTCCTGTCAATAACATAAAAAAGTCAGTTCACATTATTTTCTACATCTGTAAAGAGTAAGCATGAAATAATTCCCTAATCAAATAATACATATGAAGGTTATATTTTAAATGGATGCTTAATAACAAAATAAACATTGTTAAGTCATCGTCATTTCAAAGAAAATTTAGATAAATTTAACTAAAACATGAGAAGACATAGAGTAACATGAATAGAAAAAGGTTGTATTAGAATCATAGACTCCTCATTACCCTCTTCAAATCTTAGGATTAAATCACAAAGTGCTTGTGTTGTAGATTGCACAGTCATTGGCTCACCCGATGGTTCTACAGAATATGAAGTTGAAAATTCAACAGTTTGTCTTTGAAATATAACTATAAATGCAACTCAAGCATGTTCAACAAGTGTGTGAGCATCAACAATTAGTTAATTCATTGTACATCCTATAAGTTCATGAGTTACCATGAGTTTTTCCATGCTACTTGATTCCTAAACAAAAGTTACATAAATCTATTTGTAGAACATAAAATTGTGCCTAAGCCCCAATATGATGAACAATAATGCACCTTCATCCAAGGGTATCTTGAGAAAGGAGCATGGCCATGTGCAAGCTCTAACCCAATAATGGTAAAAGACCAGACGTCAACGTGCAACGACCTAACTTCTAAAGGACTCTACTAGGGCCATCAGCTCATGACATACAAAGTTGAAATCGTAACATATATGACCATAGTGCATAAGTTTATATATATGTAAAAAAAACCAATATGAAAAAATCGAAACTGTTTATCTAACGAGAAATTTAAAACAAACGAAAATTATTTTATCGAGGTTCCCTAAAAACGTCCATATTAAAAAAAAAAAAAAGATCAGAATATGCTGTCCAACATCAAGATCCAATCCCAAAACATTAAATGATAGGAAAACATGAAATTTAAGCGGAAGCATTGAAAACAAGTCCCAATGGCATAACTCACGGATTCCTCGTGTCGTTTGCCAACTTATCCTTGCCTTTACCTAAAAACATAACATAAGAAAGAGTGAGTATAAAACTCAGTACGTAACCCCATTACTGGGGTCAGGCTATGTATTTATGTCCAATAAATGCAAACATGCTAGGTGGGACTCTCATAAAACTAACCAACCTTAGATGGTTGTCTAGTGAACGGTTTAACCCATCCTAAAATGGAGTTGTAATATGATTGTGAACCTGTCGGTCCATGAAGCTATAAAATAATGGTGAACCATAAAGCTGTAAAATAATGGTGAACCCATCGGCCCATAAAGCTATAACATCATGGTGTTAGGAGGACAAACCAACACTTTACAATCATGGCATACTTTGTAGCATCAATAACATTCACATTATACATCATGTTACATACCTGAAAACATATCAGTCACAAGCAAATGGCATCATACCTCAAAATTGCTTAATTCACATAACATTCATGCTTATCAATAGTATCCAAACAATATCAATTACATTCATACCTGTCTATGTTGTCTGAGTCAAGAGTGGTTCCAGTAGTAAGATTACTTATCTTAGATTATAAGTCCAGTCCAAATATTAGAATTCAGTTAAATAAAGTAATCCTCCTTCTAACTTTCTCAAGCTTCAAGTCAAGTCCTAGGACAATAAGGCAAAAATTTCTAATTTAGCCACCAAACCCAATTTCAACTATAAAATTGTTTTAAAAACCTAATTCCATTCACCAAATGATCTAAATATTGCCAAACTAATTCAGATAATTCCAATTATTCTTACCCAAGATGTGGTTAGATTCAAAACCCACTTCAAACCCCCACACTAATGCGACCCAAAAGATAACCCGCCAAAAACAACCTTATGGACAGCAGCGTCAACAGTCTCCCAAACTCGAATCTAAAACCAAAACAATGCAGGTAAAACAAGCTTCAATTCAAACTTAATGGGTCTTCAAACTTTACACCAAGAATTTCATAAAAAAAACCACGAAACTCACCACAAGAAACCCAAACTTACACAAATCTTGAAATTCCGACGAGAGCAAGGCAGTAGCGGCGGCTGGAAGAAGTCAATGACGACCGACGGCGAACGGCAAATTCATGGCGGCACGCGACTGAGACCGAAGGCGAACGGCAACTCGACTGGTGCGGCTGAGCGTCAGCGAGTGGTGGCCGGAAGAACTCGCGCGGCTGGGCGTCAGGGCTGGCCTGGTGGATGTGAATGACGGCGAAGCTTCGACCGCGGCTGGGCTTGAAACGCGAGGGAGAGTTGGCTGATGAGGGAGGAGGTGGCATTGGGGCTAGAAAATGGACAAAAATGACTTATTTGGGGTTTGATTGTGTATTTTTTTACCTATTTTTGAAAAACAAGTCTTTTTTTACCCGTGAAATTAATGTACAAAAATATTGGTGGTATAATTACTCTTATATCTCTTATTAAATTCTCATTTTCAATTTCAACGACCAACCAACCAAATTAATTCACAAAAAATTCTCCACCTCAAAAATTTATTCACAAAATTATTTTATCCAAAATTAATTGACAAAAAAATTTTCACATTCCAACCAAAAAATTCTCCACGAAATTTAATTTGTTTACAACCTAATATTCATCGAAGCTTCCCATTTTGAGGTTCAGTTGCTAAGCGATCGTTTAGTTCCAGACGTTATATGATGTGAAGAAAGCTATCGTATAGCAATGGGCGTCAGTAGTTGTAATGTTGAACGCTAAACGATCGTGTACCTGCGGGAGCTAAGCGATGCATATAAATGCTATACGATAGTACTACGCGATCGTTTAGCTTTGGCGTGGGAACCAAACGATACATTGGATTTGCTAAATGATGACACTACACAATCGTTTAGCTACAACGCACGCTAAGCGATACGATGAAGTGCTACGCGATAGCGTTGGGCGATCGTTTAGATGCAGAGCTAAGCAATCGTATAGATGAATTGCTAAGCGATGCGATGATGTTTTATACGATGGAGTTAAGCGATCGTTTAGCTGCAGCGGATACTAAGCGATGACATGAAAGCGCTAAGCGATGGTGTTAAGTGATCGTGTAGTTCTATGCGATAAAGCTAAGCGATAGCTAGGCAATGGTACTAAGTGATCATGTAGTTCTATACGATAGAGCTAAGCGATTGTTTAACTTCAGCAAACACTAAGCGATCGTGTACCTCTTCTCAACATAAGGCAATGACACTAGACGAAAGCCTTCAGCGGTACATGATCGGCCTTAGCAAGACTTTGAGGTTGGTCCGAGAGCCGCCGGTTCGACTAGTTTTCTCAAGGTCCAATCTGATTCAGCCTCAAAGGGTTCTTGGCTAGTCTGGTTCAGACTTTGTTGGTCCGGTTCAGACTTATGCTCCTTATTAAATTCTCACATTCAATTTCAACCACCAACCTACCAAATTAATTCATATTCTCTACCTAAAATTAATTTATCCAAAAACCATTGACCAAAAATTTTTCTCACCAAAAATTCAAAAATTTGGTGTAGAATTTTTCTTTACAACCACACAAAAAGTTCTCTTCATTAAATTGTTTCTAGAACAAAATTTGCCAAGTCCAAAACTTGTATTTCACGAAGCTGTAATTTTGTACACTCTATCATAAGAAGGTATTTATTTCATTTTTGTATGTATTCTCAATAGTTCACTAATTAGGAAAAATTGACAATGCCCTGCATTTGATATTTATTTATAAATTTTTGGAGCTTGATTTTTGGAGTTTGAGTTATGGTTGCTTTGTTAATTGTATGTATTTTTTTTATTATTAATAATGCCTTGCATTTGATATTTATTTATAAATTTATAAAAAAAAATTAAAAAAATATGTTATTTTTTTACGATACCCGGTTGGGCTTCACTGGATAGGAAGCAAATGAGTTCAAATTACCTGGTTGGGCTTCATCGAGAGCAAAATAAATGTTGGAATAAGTTAGATTCCCGGCCGTGCTTCACCGGGTCTTCCTCGGGTCCGGGCCTGGTAGAGTCGATCCTAACCCGGTCGGGCGCACACAAAAGAACATGATTCTGTTTTTTGGCCCGGTGGTGGACTCGGCCGGGTGGACCACTGGGCCAAAAAACATAATCATGTTTTTTTTTAAAAGTTTTTTTTTATTTTGATTTTTATTTAATTGCATTGTATTAATACATTTTTTATATAAAATGTAGGAAAATGCCTCGTGTTTGGATTTGTTTCAGTGGCGTTTGGAATGAAAGATATTCAGGTATATCCTTACTTTGATAATCATCGCAAGTACTTCTTAATGCTTTTTAGGTCACGTTCCAAACTTTCCACTCGACAATCAAGACATTTGACTAGCTTAATCAATTTGCGCTACTTCTTCCATTTCTTCTTGGCTTCTTGGTCATATCTTTGTTGATTATCACTGTCATCGACCTCCTTAGTGTTTGAAGGTCTAGCAACATCACCATCATTTGTGGGTTCTGGTTGTGCAGGTGGTGTAGGTAGTTCAGGTGGTGCAAGTGGAGGGATGGGTGGCTCCATAACGCAATTATAAACTGAATCTCTTACTTAGAAGGAACGATTTCCTATGTAATCCTCACCTACAAAAAATTGTAATCATGAATAAATAAACTAAGAAGCTATAATAATCAAAATAATTCTAACCCAAAAAAAAATTAAGAAGAAACATACTGCATCTGACCCAAAGACTTCATTTCTAATCACTCCATATGGAGGAGAATGTGAGAATGACCATCTCAAAATGTGTGGTATCGCATTGTCAATCTATTTGCAATGCATCCGAATAATGATGAAATCGTTTCATATGTCCATACCTATATGAAATGTAAGTTTATATCAGTGGTGTACTTTTATGAATATTCATTAAATCAAACTAATTAAGTTACCTGAAAAGCATGGGGAAACCCGTAAAGACTGTACGTTTGTTGTTTTCCATCTGCATTGCCTTTATAAGCATGTTCTTTATCTTTCAATCCTTGTTTGAATCGTTTAATTGTATTGGCAAAAATTTTCTTGCTCCAATCCTCATTACAAAATTTATTCCAATCATCTATAACCGCTAAATTTTCAAAATCCATTTGCTTTTTCCTCTCTCTACCCATCATAGCAAACTCAATAAAATAAAACAATACAATTTTCACTGCATTAAAACCGTTTTCAAACTCAAGACTTGAAAAAATAGAGTCCAACTCGTATGCCTTCATGCCCTCATTATTGTTTAGATACTTAGCTCTAAGTCTAAGAAAAGAATTTTCACCCTCACATTTCTAGTAGTTTGATGTTTTAGTCCTGTGACAAGGTTAAACTCTACTTGGCTGAAGGATACTTTATTCTCCATAAGATTAAAGTTAATAACATTTCTCCTAGGTTCCTCTACCTCCCGAAGAAAAATATAATGAATTAGTGGTCCATTGAAGATGATGCTTGTGTCAAGGAGAGGACCAAAACATGTTTGTCTAAACATAGCTAATTGTGTCGGAGATAGTTTTATCTTAATTTTAGGGATAACCTTTCCTATGTGGGAACAACATGAAATGGTTGCAGGAAAATGGTCATTAGGATGAACCTTCATATCTAGTTCCATTATAACCTACATTTTTCATAAAATAGATAAATTAGAAGACAACACATCATGATCATCAATGTATACTTAAAAAAAAAATTATATATAAATATAAATAAAAAATGGCCTAGCCCATACTTAGTCGAGTATGGCGTCGGGCGAAAAAACAGTATACCCCTACCCGGTCCAATTCCCAGTCGGGCCGAGATGGGCCAAATTCCCGAAACATCCTCTACACGGTCCGCCCCCCTCAACCTGGTCCCCTTTCCCTACTCGGTCCAATACTCGGCAGTGTCGGGACCGGGCCGAATTTTTCAAACTTTCACGCGTATGGCCCGCCCCCTCTACCCGGTCCCCTCCCCCTACTTGGTCCAATACATGGACGGGCCAGGGTTGGGCTGAATTCTCGAAACTTCCACGTGTGCCCTCTACCCGGTCCAATAACCAGTCGGGTCGAGATCGGGCCAAATTCCTGAATCTCCACTTACACGACCCAGTCACGTACCCGGTTCAAGTCTTTTGAAGCCCGACCAGGCGCCACCTACTCCTACCCAATTTTGCCCCCTTCCCCCTCGTCCTTGCCTCTCTTTCCCGCCCATACCCGGTCGAAATACACATACGGCCTAGCCGGTCTACCACCGGGCGCAATCTTCCCCAAATCTACCCCAAAGCAACCTCAAACTTGCCCACCCGGTCACATACCCGGTCACAATGATATGAAATCCGACCGGGTAAGACCGATTTCCGGAAACGCATTTTAGGCTCAAACTTATTCAGAAAATGTCGAACATGATGTTTTTAGGAAAAAAATAACATTCAATATAGATCTAACATAGATTTCAAATATTCACACAAGAATACCTAACATAAACTAAACATTGAGTGGAAAAAAATGAAAATCCATACCTTAGTTGAAAAATCGCAAATGATCTTCAATGAAAAGGAGAATGACAAGGAAATGTAGCATGAGAAAGTGAAATGGAGTGAGTTTGAGGACTTTTGAAATGGAGAGGAGTGAAAATGGAAAAGAAAAGTGAGGGTTTGGAGGGTTTGAGTGAGTTTTGAAATATGAAGAATATTAGGGTAATTTTCATTAATTTTCAAAATTGTGTGGTAAAAAAAACAAACTTTTTAAAAAGGGTCCAAAAGTCAAAACCAAAACTTGAAAAAGATTATTTTTATCAATTACCCCTATGCGAAGAGGGTTAATTAGATTTTTGAGGTGGAATTTCATTTTAATTAGGTAAAAGGGGGTGTTTTCAACTTATTTAGGTAAAATATGGTGTTTTTTGTCTTTATCCGAATGCGTCTCAAGTCTAGATTATTTTATTATTATTTTTTTCTGTCGCATTAAAAAATTAAATAAATAAGGTCTAAATGCGTCGGTTCAACGAACGCATTCAGACCTGATTTTTATCTTCTTTCGGTTGTCTTCTTCCCCTCCATTTCCAACTTAAAACCCCGAATATTCCCTTCATTTCTTCATCTTCTTCCTTTACAAACAACAAACACCCGAATCCTATTTTCTTCCCTTCATTTCTTCACCTTCTTCCTTTATTTTTAAATACCGATCATCTTTTGCCTTCATTTTCAAACACTCAAGAATCAAACTTCCATCTTCATATTATCTCCCCATATTTTCTTCCCATTTTAAATTTAACGGCCATCGCAATTTCCACCTTCATATTATTAATTTGTTTCAGTGTAGTATTTTATTTGGTAAGTTGATTTATTTTTGTTATTTAACAAAAAATTAAGTTTTTGATAATCTTTACTGATTTTTTTAATGTTTATTTTGTTTACCATGGATATTATATTGAAGAAAAGTTCTACAAACCATCATTCAAAGTTATTTTGGTAAGGTGCAATATTTTTTTTTTAATAAGTTGGTATATTTTTTATAGTGGGTTAATTTCTTTTGTATTGATTCTCATAATTTTTTTATATTGGTTTAATTTCATAGATTTTCATAAGGGAGAATTACATGTGATTAACATTATGTTATATATGTTTAGGTTAACTATTAAAAATAGGTTATTAGACTTCTAAATGATTCTAGATTTTTTTAAAAAATTCACTAAGTCAATGCCCTAATAAATTTAAAATCAAATGTACTAACGGATTAATTGGAAAAATAAGGTACTTTACAGAGATAATTAGACAAAAAGACACTATTTAGATAAATAGGGTATTATTTTTGTTCATACTGAAATGATTAGCTTTGAAAGAGAAAAATTTTACATTTGAAATCATTAATAATTTATTTTTCTCTTATTTTTTAGCATCAACGTAAGAGAAAAATAATAAAAATCAAATTTTCCATATCTTTTAACATCGCATGTAAAACGAGAGATTTTTTTACAGGAAAAAAAATCACATTTTCTCCATACTTTTAGTAAAAGTAATCTAACTCAATTTTTTAAGAATCAAAATTTATCTTTAATTCACGTTCAAAGAAAAAATCTAATGTTATCTAAAAATCTATCCTTCACGTCAAATACCTATCTATATCTATTACACGTAAAAGAAAAAGGTTTGCAATTAGGAGCATAATCAAACATCTTTTTTCATTTTGCCAAAATTTTAAAATTTATTAGTAGTTTTAAATGTAAAATTAAGAATATGTTCCTAATGGAAAAAAATAGTGATATTACTTTATTTTGTGGAGAAAAGAAAAAAAAAACTAAAACGAATTAAAGAAAGAAAATGAAATCTAAAAATAGGTATTTAAATAAGAATTTAAAGTTACTAGTGGTATTGGTATAAATTACATCCCTTATTTGTTTACCTGATGAGTAAATGTTTATATCTTATAACTATTATTCAAAGTAATATAATAAATCAGTTGAGAGGTGTAACATAAGAATAAAAATTGTTGTGAGTTTAAGAGAGGAAAGAAAAGAAGAGCATACTGATCTGGACGAACGGTGAACGGCAAACTCAGATCTTCAGATCTGGACTTTAGATCGAACGACGAATGGCGGTACACGGATCAGCGCGTCTGCTCATCGTCTAGCGCTCATGCCCATCGCGTAGCGCCATCATGTAGTCTATCGCTTAGCACCCGCGCATGTACTATACGATCGTCCAGCGCCCATCTACACGATCGTTTAGCGCCCGCACATCTACTATACGATCATCCAGCACCCGCCTACACGATCATCCAGCGCCCGTGCATATCTACGCGATTGTCTAGCGCATCACTTAGCTCCACACATCTCTTATATGATCGTCTACCTCATCGTTTAGCTCTCCGCATTACTACACGATCGTCTAGCGCTCGCATACACGATCGCCTACCTCATCGTGTAGCGCTACCCATTTGCTACACGATCGTCTACCCAGCATCTTGCGCTTAACATTTCGCTTTCACTACTCTTGCTCACGCATACCCAACGCATAATCAACTCTTGGCAACGCCTCTTGCCAATACTTCAACAAATGTTTCATATACAACAAAACCATTAATCAAATCGAATTTCAAAGGCCATAGACACATACAAAGGCCCAAACCTAGGAGCAGAGGGACATATTGAAGTGGCTTTCATTGAGACATTAACACAAACAGTTGAGAGGCATAACATAAGAACAAAAATTGTTGTGAGTTTAAGAGAGGAAAGAGAAGAAGAGCATACTAATCTGGATGAACGACGAACAACAAACTTTAGATCTTCAGATTTGGACTTCAGATCGAACGACGAACGGCGGCACACGGATCCGGGCGACTTCAAATCTGGACTTTAGATCCAGGCAACTGGGTGCGGCAGCGCAGGTTGGACGACGAACAGACCTGCACGCAAGCCAGATCTACACCGCGACAGACCTGCATGGGTTGCACGACGGTACGGGTTACGCTACCCATTGGCAAGGGTTTGGAAGAGAGAAGTGAGAAAGAAGAAGCTTTGAAGAGGGAAGTGTGAGAATGAAAGGGACAAGAAAATAGGGGGAGAGTGAAGAGGGAAAAATTAAGCGGGTCTTTAATGTCGATTTAAAACCGACATTAAAGGTACCCCTACAATGTCGATTTTAAACCTACATTAAAGATCCGCTTTTTTAAAAAAAAAAAACAAAAACAAAATCGACATTATACATACGATTTCACTTTTTTCAACCGACATTAAAGCCCAAAATTCTTGTACTGAATAGTTTGGTTTGCATTCGAGCTAGGGATGGGAGGAAATTCCTCTGTCAAAATGAACCTTAAATCGTCTATCACTAGTATTGTATTCAAATTTGATTTCCATATAGCATAATTGTCCCCAGCTAATTTATCTGAAGGCAATAATTGTATCAATGAACTAGTCATTCTGAAAATATAAACAAATTATCTATTAGTGAATTGCTTTTAAACCCAATATGTTTTAACAAAGTAATAATGTACCCAAAATTCATTACGTTTGCGACAATACTATAGTGAGTCAGAATAAGTTCTACAGAGGGGAAGTCAAATACTCCTTCACTAAAGCAAGACATTTTTTACTAAATACTATCTCTAGAATAACTCTTATTCCTCAAGTCACTTAGTTACTATTTTCGGTCAGAACTTAAGAATACTTAGTAATTCTTTAAGTATAACCCTCTATTTTCAGACTTCAAAGGTCGTCCCCAACGTTGCTACCGAATTGGAGAGTCGAGGTTGGTAATGGACCTAAGAAATCCTATCCATTTATGGAGTTTGAATTATTCTGAATCCTATGTTACAAACCTTCGAGGGGATAGCCGTCGTTAAACGACTAGCAAGGGCCGCTTAAAGCTAACCAGCAGGCGCAACATGGGAATCTCATGGTCCAAACTAATGGAAGAGATCGCAGAATGCGTTGACACATATCCTTTACCCATTTACTATGAACTACATCCCCCATTAACTTTGATCTTGACTCCATGCAAATACTTTCTGAATGGATCAGTCAAGGTATAATCGACACAAAGCATTGCACGGATCTCACAGTGTGAATTTTCTAGGGACGTGAGAGTTGAAATAAATATATCATATATTTGATTTTACAATGAACAACTTCTTCTTATTCACCTTGATGTTGACTCATACAAACATTTTCCGAATGGAGGTCACTCCTAGGGTGACACGAAATGTCGCGTGAACCTCATGGTGTGAATTTTTTAGAGACATGAGAATTAAAATCAAAACATCATATATTTGATTTTACTGTGAACAACTCCCCTTATTCACTTTAATCTCGATTCATACAAACACTTTCCAAATGGAGGTCATTCCTAAGGTGACACGAAGCGTCGCATGAATCTCGATGTGAACTCTTACGGACGCGAGAGCTAAAAACAACATATCATATATGTTATTAATCTCGTACCAAAATGTTCTAATAACATATCATATATATTATTAAGTTTGTACTGAAGTGTTCTAACAACATATCATATATGTTATTAAACTTCCACTAAAGTGTTCTAACATTTTCTTGGGTATATTATTACTTAGGTTTATTCTGGCTAATTAAACAACCTAAGTCCAGGTGTTTATTCAAGTATAACGATTATATTTGGATTTAACCTACGATGTCTAGGTAATAAACCAGTTTTAAAACCTTACACCGCTCACATGTGCTCATAAAACTGGTTAACAACAGACCGTCAATTTAAATACCCCAACCTTAGAAAGGAATATATACTAGCTGAGTTTGTAACCCAAGTTTTATAAGATAATGACCTATTTTAACTTTTTGAAATAAGTGGTTTACCTATGTGAGCATGCAACTTATCTTTGTTATAGATTTTAAATGTCTAACCCAATTTTATAACAACTTATAAAATTTTAGACATGTTTTACAACTATAACATATATCAGATATCTCATGATTTAATATATCACATATATTAAAACAATTGAAACCCTAAACATGCATACTATATATTATAACACCTTATAACATACTTTCAATGTATGTAACATGCTTCCTATGATGGGATTTTAAATCTACATGGCATACTATGTGCACATACAAGATTTATTTAATTATAACATACATCACATTCATGAATAATTAAACACAAACTGATATGGTTTAGTTTTGGCATTTTCAAGCAAACTGGCCTAAATTATTACATAAATCAGCAAAAGAGGCTCCAAACCCTTCTAGACCACATGAACCGACCCAAATCAGACCGAATTGCTCGAACTAGACCTCCAAAGCTTTAAAAGTGGCTGAACCGGACCCTAACTGGTCAAACCAGATCTTCCAGACCCGAACCGGCTGGACTGGTTCACTTGGACTGCCAGTTCGGATTCGCGCACGCGTTCTTGGACTGGGATGAGTAGCGTTGCGATGACACGGGTTCAGATGAGCATTGTTGCAACGCTCTAAGGGTGCAACGCTACCTGGCAGTGGCTGCTGCTGTTGATTTCTACTGCTGGCCTTATTCACTTCTTTTTTCAATTACAACCTAATTTCAATTCTCATAACTCCAATCTAATTACAGATGGTTAAATACACATTAAGGCCCATCAAACAAGAGCCAATTACAAGAATTACAACATAATCGAAGAGAAAAAAAAATGCCAAAACTAAAAAAAAAAAAAACCATATCAGTTCACCATTTTCATACAACTTATGAAAAACGTCCACAAAACTAAAATTAACACGAATTAAGTGCTTAAATCATGCTCTGATACTAATTTTTAGTTTCTACAAATGTGCAGCAGAAGAAAACAGAATCATTAAGTACTCTAATTCATCAATTTTATCTCTAAATTAAGCATGTTCATCAAATAACAATAGGGTTTCAAACATACCTTTGAATATCTACTTCAAACTCGAAATTCAGCTTTAATTTTCCCTTCTTCTAGTCGTGAACCACCACTATAGCTTCCCTACTACCTCTAGGAGCCTTAGATTGAGTTGGGACTCAAAATAAGCTGGAATTTAGAGAATTAAGGAGAAAGGTACTGGTTTTCTCACTGTTGAAGACCTCTTTTTCAACCTGAGAATTTCAGCAAATTCAAAAGTTTTGCATGAGCTTTTCCGAGCCTTGGAGCTTCAGTTTTGTACCATAAAAACATGCAATCAGATTGCACCTAAAATGGCCAACTTCACCTTTAAATTTGTAATGAGATTTGGTGAATAAGATGTGTGCTTGAAAGTGGAAAAATCCCACATTTGGGATTTTTCCATTTTCAATTTCTTTTTATTTTGAAACTAATTTTCAAAAATAAAAACCAATTTTCAATTTTCAATTCATTAATTAAAACTGAAAGATTTATTAATTTTAAAAAATTAATTTAATAATTAATTTTTCTAATAAAATTAATAATTAATAATTAATTAAATAATTTTATTAATTTTATATCAAATATTAAATTAAGTTGTCACCAATTCCATCACCATGAATCCCCATTCATGAAGTTAATATTTAAATCATATTTAAATATTAATCGATTCTCCAATTTTGTTTAATTCCATAATTAAACGTGTAATTATATCACATATAATTGTTGGTTCCTTTAATTCAAATTAACTTATCACTCTATTCTAAGGCTAATTCTGTTTGTGAGCTAGTAGGAGGACCTAATGGACCTACAAATCATGGGCTTCAACGATCTGAGATTAATTGCCTAAACTCTTTACACCAAATTAACCACCATTCGTTAACTATCGGGTTACTCTACTAAAGTTTAGTAGTTGCACACCCCTCACTGTAGATATATTGTGTCTGCTCGATATAACCATGATTAGTAGTTAACCCTTCAGAGGTTGTTCGTAATAACGGCTGGGTCAATAACTATTTTACCCCGAGATTATCTCTTGTTTTTTAAGTTCCACTTATCCTCTAATGAACAATTTGTTTGTGATCCAATCAACAAACTGAATCTTTCTCGGGCCAATGAGAGGGTGAGACCCCTTATTCAAGATCCGAAGTCAGCATTTAAGGGAATAACCTCTCTACTATCCTTGAAAGCGAATAGGAGTGAATTTCATCTTGCACCCTTGAAATGGGAGGCTTATTGAGTCGACGTTGTTGATCCAACCCTTACCTATGAAAATAAAAGGATAATCCCGAATAAACAGGAGTTCATAGTTAGCTCAGGATTAAGGTCAAGTTACCTAGATCATTGTTATGAAATAATCAGTCTTAAACAATAAACAATGTTATAAAGTAAGAGTGACTTATTTCTTGGTCGGATCTTATGCAAACTCATTGCATAGGACGCCCCCACTCCTCATGTTAATATATGAACAAATCAGGATCACTTCGTTTGTAGTACTTTACAACTCATTGTAACAACTACAGAGTGGGTCGCATCCGACAATGTTTACTCGAATCCTGATACTATAGATCATTTTGACTATTTACTCGAATCTAATCCATTCTTATGTCTCCACATAAAGTTTAAGTACTCATTCAATAGTCGTGGATCTTTTAGTTTATTGGATTTATTTCTAAAATGAAATAAGTAATTCATATGTTTAATAATAACTTTATTGAATCAAAACTTCAATAACAACTTTATCAATTTACATAATAAGTTTATTGTTTATAAACCGCGAGTTTTAGGAAATAACAACCCAACAGGATTCTCAACTCCATCATCAACTATGATATTTTTGGCTTCTGTTAAACCCATGTAATGTATAGGTGGGTTTATAACTCTCACACTACATCGAGGCAATCTCAACGCTTGAGATGGATGATTAGATGAACCCACATCAACAACTCTTGTTGATGTATCAGCCTCTTCAACAACTCTTGTTGAAATTTCAATTGATTCATTAGAAATTTCACTTAAAACAATTTTGCTTCATGGCTTATGATCCTGTATATAGTCTTCTTCGAAGATGGTAGCATTTGTCAACACAAACACTTTATTCTCACTTGGATAAAAAAAGTATCCACCTCTCGTTTCCTTGGGGTAACCAACAAATAGACATACTCTTGAACGAGGTTCCAACCTTTTGGGGTTTGGCATTAGCACATGGGCTAGACTTCCCCAAATTCTTAAGTGGCATAAACTACCTTTACGACCTCTCCACAACTCAAAAAGTGTTTCAGAAACACTCTTAGAGGGAATGTTGTTCAAAATATAAATTGCAATCTCTACTGCATATCACCAAAACGAGTCAAAAAGTTGAGCATAATTCATCATCGACCAAACATTGTCCAACAGGGTTCTGTTTCTTCTTTTCAATACATCATTCTGTTGAGGTATACTAAGGTCTGAGAGCTGGGACGTAATTCCATGCTTCAAACTTATGTTGTATTAGGTATAGATACCCATATCTAGAACAATTATCTATGAAAGAGATGAAATATTCATACCCTCTTCGTGCTCTTACATTTATCGGAATAAAGTAATGAAATAAATAACATACATTGCATCCATACATTCGAACTATATATTATAACTATTATAATATAATCGAGTCTTGAACCGCTCGACCCAAACTGCCTAGTAACAAACTCTTAGGAGCAAATGAACAAAGCCAATGCCCAGCGCTTAGTGCCATCATCTAGCAACGATCACCCAATGCTATCACATAGCATCAATCACCTAGTGCTATCATATAACTACGATCACCTAGTGCTATCACATAGCAATGATTGCATTGTGCTATCGCATAACGACAATCTCTTAGTGCTATCACGTAGCAATGATTGCCTAGTGCCACACCCAGCAACTATTGCCCAGTGCCCCGCCTAACGATCGCCCATCAAGCACCCAGTAATCGCCTAGAAAACACCTGGTGGTCACCCAACAACAAGATCTTCCTCCTCGTAGCGTTGCTTTGTTTTTCTTTCGAAAGACACTGGGAACAGCACGAGCAACACAAAACTTCAAATTTATAGACTCGATAACATTTAATGCCCAAAACAATGGGTTTTTACAAATAGAATTTGTAAAAGAAAGTTGTAAATCTAAAAGCCCTAATCCCAAAACATCCATATCGTAAATCACATACATTCCACATTCATCAACATGAAACATCCATATCGCAAACCTAGTTTTGATACCAATTGAAGGGAAACTAGTGACAGTTTCGCAGCGGAAGCGGGGATCGATCCCATTTTTAACTTTCATAGAATTAAAAAATTATAGAATAACAAGAAGAAAATTATGCATTATATCTAAAATTTTCAACATGCATTAAATCATAAGAAATTAGGCATGAGATCTACATACCCTTGAAGCCAATTTCTTCACGTAATGCCTCAAACATATCTCGAACTTCTTCGATCTCCAAATGGTAGACACCATCACAAAAGGGAACCTTCTGTATTCTCTAAAGTTGAGAATTGGTAGGAATTATGGGCTCTAGATTTGGAAAAGAGAGGAGAAGAACGTTTCTTCTCTGTGAATCTTTTGGGAGTCACTGAGAGAGTTTTTCAGTTCTTCAATTGGTGGAAGAAGGCGAATGAACTCCCAACCCCATTCTTCACGTTTTTAGCTGAGAGAAAATTAGGAGGGTGGGAGTTGTAACTTCCTCCCTTTAATTAAATTAAATTAAATTAAAATTAATATATATATATATACTATATGTTATATCAATATAACATATAACCTTTTTTATTGTATCGAATATAATATAACCTATAGTTTTTTTTTCTCTCAACAATGCATGACATTTAAGAAAAATCATATTTATACTAAATCCAATTATATGAATCTCATCATATAATTAATATTCGAATCATATTCAAATATTTAATTCCTCTCAAGGTATTCAATATAAATTATATTTATATTAAATTTAATTATAAGAATCTCATTCATATAATTAGTATTTGAATCATATTCAAATCCTTTCAAAATACTTTATATTATAATATATCAAATACATTATATCAATTATATTATATCAATTATATCATTCATATAATTAGTATTTAATTAATTATATCACATATAATTAATTTAATTAATTATTCATATATAATTAATTCCCTCAATCAATTTGAACACTTCAAATTAATCCAAAAATAATTATCAATTAAATCTTTGTTGAGCTATAGAGGGGACCTTATGGACTTGTAGACTGAAGCTCCAATGATGCTTGGATAATTAATTAAACTCTTTTATTAAATTACCCAACTTCCATTAACTATCGGTCACTAAACTAAAGACTACACTCTCCACACTACATATATATTTATATGTCCATTGGATATAACCAATCAACAACACGATGATCCTTCACAAATTGCTCGTAAGTATAGTTGGGACAAAATTGCTGTTTTGCCCCTGTAGTTACATATAACTCCTTAAGTATCACTGAATCCTCTAATGAACAATAAGTCATAGTCCAACTATGTCCAAGTCCCTTTCGGGCCCAGAGGGGGTATGATCACATTGTTCAAGCTTTGGAATCAACCCTTAAGGGAGAAATTTTTCTACTTGCCCCGAGATCAAGGAAGGAGTGAATTCTGTCTTGTGTAGTTATGTTCCTAGCTCCATAATTAGACGAGTCCCAAAATGGTAGGCTTATTGAATTGACAATCTGATCACTCTCACCCGTACAAATCAAAGGACTGCCTTCATGAGCAGAAGTTCATAACTCACGATGGAACATAGTTCATGTCACCTATGGTCATCCAGGTGAAATATAAGTCACTATTATTAATGTCGTTATATAATGAGACTAACCATTTCGTGGTCTGGTTTTATACAAATTATTTGTGTAGGATACGTCGCTCACATGTCTCCACATGAATGATCAGGATGAGATCATTTGTAGCACTTTACAACACTTTAACATCTACAAAGTGGGTCGTATTCGTAATATCACCAGGATAAGATACCAAGCCTTATCCAACTACTACAGACCGTTTAGGTTATTATTTAAATAAGATCCACCTGTATGTCTCTACATGTTTAAATTACATAAAATAACCTAGAATCTTAGTTTATTGGATTGAGTATATGCTCATAAAATAACAATTATTTTATTAATAAAAATTTGTTTATGCAATGTTTACAAACTACGAGAATACAAGAGATTTAGGTCATCAATCCCAACACACTGATCCCTCTAATGAATAATAAGTCATAGTTCAACTATGATCAAACCTCTACTAGGCCAGAAGTGAGTGTAGCGCCACGTCGTTCAAGCCCCTAAATCAACCCTTAAGAGAGAAAATTAATTACTGACCCGACCTCGGGAAAGGAGTGAATTTTGTCTTATGTACCTATGTTCTCAGCTCCCCAATCAGACGAATCTCCAAAATGGTAGGCTTATTGAGTCGGTGTTCTGGCCACTCTTACCTCAAATCAAAGAACCGCCTTCATAAGCGAGTTCACAACTTACTCATGATTCAAGTCATGTCACCTATGGTCATCCTGGTGAAATGTAAGTCTCTATTATGAACGGTGTTATATAATGAGACTAGTCATTTCGTGGTCCAGTCTTTTACAAACTCCTTTCTATAAAATACTCTCACTCATATGTCTCCACATGAATTATCAGGAACAGATCATTTGTCTTCACATGAAAAAATAAAAGCATGTGTTTTATCATTGAAATCATAATTGGCAAAGAGACAGCATGCAGTGACTTACTAAATTTAGCAATGTTAAATGATTGCGGTAATCAAAGAGGATACGGTAATAAAACTTTTAAAATTAAAATGCAATGTGATAGTGCAAAATTTGGAATAAAGTTAAAGAAGAATACAACCCCCAAATTTGCACTGTCGCCCACATTGTTTGTTGACGTATCCTTCTTTGCGGCAATCTCCTATCTTTAGATTGCGGTGATAGAATAAGATAAGTTGCTTCTTCCCATAACGCCTCCACAATCGTTCGCCTCGATCGCTTGCAAGAAAAACAGTGAGAGGGTCAAATAATATTAAACAAAACAAACTCCTTTACCGCAATCCTTTTTTTTTTTTTAGAATAGATAAAGAACTGAAAAGATATAGTGAAATGAAAATTCTGAGTAGTAGAGAAAAGTTGAAGATTTCATGATTCCCAAAACTTAGGTCCCTGATGAATTTCGATCGTCTGATAGTGCAGGGACCACCTACTTCTTTCTTATTCAGAGTCTCGTTCCACAGAGTCGACTTGGCGATGTCAGCCTTCTCCATGATATACTTTTACTCGTTGCCCGTTAACTTTGAATATGTTGGTTCCGTCATCATTCGATAATTCGACCGCGTCATGCGGAAATACTTCTCTAACTATGAATGGTCTGGACCAACGTGACTTTAATTTTCTAGGGAAGAGCCGTAATCGTGAGTTGAATAGTAAGACCCTCTGCCCGACTTGGAGGTTCTTGTCGCATATATGTTTGTCGTGCCAGCGCTTTGAGTGCTCCTTGTAAATCTTTGCGTTCTCATATGCATTGATCCTCCATTCCTCCAGCTTGACCAGTTGAAGTTTTCTCACTTCTCCTGCTTTCTTCAAGTCAAAGTTTAGCTTCTTTACCGTCCACAATGCTTTGTATTCCAGCTCTAGAGGCAAATGACACGCCTTACCGAATACCAACGCATACGGGGACATATCTATGGGTGTTTTAAATGCAGTCCGGTATGCCCACAATGCATCGTAAGTTGTGGATCTTGTCCAGATTGGAAAACCTGAGATTGACCGCAATGAGTCAGCGGTGAGTGCGGTGTTCCCAGATGAGCAGTTGTTCATATTTGAAGAATTTCCATGGTACGCTGACATAGTCAACTATATGGTTTGCAAGCAATTTCTAGAGGATTATACTGACCACTAAAAGAGGAGGCTAAAGTACGAATGCAGATCATATTTTTGGGATGAGCTGAATCTATATAAAAGGGGGTAGACCAGATTCTGCGACTATGAATACCAAATGCTGCTCAACAACGCATATATCGTCACGACTTACCATATGGTGGGCACTTTGAAGACACAGCACCACAGGTTTTACAGAGTGGGTTCTTTTGGCCAACATTGTTTAAGGATGTAGCTGACTACGTGATGAAATATGATCGGTGCCAACGCAGAGGTAACATTTCATGGAAACATGCAATGTCTATGAACATCATCTTGGAGCTTGAGTTATTCAATGTATGGGCATCGACTTCATGGGACCATTCCCTCCATCGAATGTAAAACTTATATTTGTTAGTCGTCGACTATGTATCCAAGTGGGTAGAGGGATGGCATGCGCCGCAAGTGATGCGGTGGTAGTCTCTCAATTCCTGAAGAAAAACATTTTCACTCGTTTTGGCACCCCACGTGCCATAATAAGTGATGAAGGGTCTCACTATGTCAATCATACTGTTAAGGAACTGCTGCGCAAATATAACATTCTCCACAAAGTAGCCACCACATACCATCCGCAGACGAATGGTCAGACCGAAGGTCTAATCGAGAGATAAAGTTGATACTTGAGAAGGTAGTAAGGCCTTGTGAAAGGATGGGCAACAAAGCTCGCGA